>NC_083804.1:2966485-3407249 GCF_015708825.2 Lethenteron reissneri
GCTTCCTGATAGTCCGATTCCAAAAAACAGATACACAAATCCGATGGAATAGGAGTAGAGTACCTGTAAAACACAAAGTGCGACACAAGCTTGTAAGCGTACACTTTCATCAATTACAATAGTTTGCGGTAGTTAACCAGGAACCTAATTTAAGTGTTGGAAAAAGCCAGCGTTACACATTGTGAATTCACACCACACAATATTTAAAATGCACGACGACACAGCGGCATAGCCTCTATCAACATGGTCATCTCCAACCGTGCTCAGAGGCGGCATCTGAGCGCAGACTTAATCTCTCATGCTAAGTCTCCTGCAGAGCTGCACGTGACTTCGCGAATTTAAAAAAATGTTTTACCCGTTTGTAGGCGATTCATCGTCTAGGGAATGCACCCACACTTGCATGTCATGTCAAATACGCGAGATGCATAGCGGCTGGGACGTATTGTTCGGCTCATATCCGTCAATTAAATATGTGACGGAGATAAAGCACACAAGTCCCTCTGCTCAGGCAGCATCGTCTCCCGAGCACGGGGCAGAGTTCCTCTTTGTTTGCATCCTTTATTTAGCCACAGTAATACTGCACATCGCGTACACCACATGATGAATACCACATCCTGGAAGCGAACACATCAACCCACCTCCCACCCCCACCCCCGTGGCTTCATATATACCGGCTCAAAACGATCGATTGGTATAATCCAAAAATGAACCGGTCTCACCAGTCTTCTTTTCTGCGACAACCCCCTGTTCCACATTATCAGACGCGAGAAATTAAACTGAGAATATTCACCATTTCCGAGTTGGAGCTACTAAACTCTTTCATGGCTTTCTCTTGCACATTGCCAATCGCTGCGTCAGCACAGAGTGCAAGCAGTATCAATGCAACACCTGTAAAGAAGGGAAAACAGAATTAATCAGGAACCGACACGTTTTGAAATATATTCAATAACGGCAGCAACGGCGTTAAACAATTAGTGCCGATTGTGTTATGATAACCGACAACAATCATTATCTTACACTAATGAAGTCAATTCATTCAAAGCATTGATTTGAATTGAGAAATTATATGACACCGCAGCAACATTATCGACATCTTAATTTATGTTGGTAGGTTTAACAGAACGGTGAAAATGTTATCGTATTACATAATGAAACATGGGCAAAGCATATTAATTCACATCACATTACCAAGTTTATAAAACAACTACATTTTACCATCACGGGTGACTTACAACTTGTGTAACAGTTGTCTTAACAATGTGGATGATGGTATTAAAACAAAAATGCTCACTTCAACTAAGTGCTTTTCCTGCCAACAGCAACACGAACAGAGTAAAGTTTGCATGCAGAGCTATTCAGGCATTACAAATGACCCGTTACTGGGGAATTTTGATTAAAAGGTTTATGCTAGATCTAATTATCCGGCTGGGTGGCACTGTGATATAGTGCGCGCATTAAAATACTCTTCAGAGCCTAGCATCGCGGTTCCCAGGGAAGTGTGCTTGGGTGCAGGCATGATCTCACACTTAATAGCGTGGGCTTCGTCTCCTGTTCTGCCACAGGCACAACACACGGGAGCCAGGTCGCCACCCTTACGCAAGCGAAGCCTCGGCCGTTACTTGCTCATCAACCGTTTTGTTGCGCAGCAGTCACTGCCAAAAATGATCGGATGCCATTCAACGAACTGGGGTGGAGCGGTGGCGCTGCAGTTAACGCATCACACTATGAAACCGACGACCCGAGTTCGATTTCCAGACACAACTGCACCGTCCTGGACACTCTCTCTTCGCCAACCTGCACTGACCATCGTGGTAAAGTATGGTCAAACTGCTATGAATGACGTGGCCTGGGGCAGTCTTTCATCCAGTCGTGGAATGGTAAAGAGCTGGGAATTTTCTATTGTTGAATTTAAGATCCTGTGGCAATTATCTGCACCTCGTGATGTCATGCAGCATATACTGTACAAGGTATCCATTCAGGTATCATACTTGTTGATAAATAAACAGCTGATTGGACTGAGTCGATACAACTACCCACACTGACACTTGGTAGTTAAACATTTTTTAATCCTGCGAGTCTCTATTCTGTGAATCAGGATTTGAAAGGGTCACAGGTGTTTTCCAACGTCGGGTGTCACCGTTTCAATGTTTATGTTATGTGCTGTTACATGAACACTCAAGTCTTTCAGTTTTTCTTTTGGAATTCACTTTTACCTTTCGCACAAACTGGGCCACACGTGAACGTATGACTCGGTTGCTTTAAAAAAATGTTTCCCCTCTCGTAGCCGATTAGTGGCGCCAAGACGCTCGCAGTGACGGATGAGAAAAAATTCTCGTTTGCGCACCTAGGCCTCACCACAGAGGTCGCAACCGGGTACCCGGCCAGGTACGGGTACGGGTACCCGGCCAGGTACGGGTACGGGTACCCGTTTGCGACCCTGGTGCGGCCGGGTACAGGTACGGGTAAGGAATCAAAACCCGTTTGCGACCTCTGCCTCACCATGGCCACGGGCCGCATGAAAATAATTCCCGAGGGCATGTGAATCCCACGTGCCCTGAGGCGCAGCATCGGCGAGCCTTACCCGTTATGTTGAAGTTGGGGACGACTTTGCTGTCTGCGAGGGTGAACCATATGAGGCCCAGGCTCATACAGATCACCGCACACACATCCACCAGGGTGTACCTCTTCCCTGGATAAGAGGATTTAACGTTTCCGTTGTCACCGATTCGGTCCAAATTTCAGATTTAATTACTTTAAACGCACATTCAAGTTACTGTTTCATCATACAATGTTTAAAAAAATGCTATAAATAACGGGTTAAACAAAGGGATGTTTTAATTACATTACGGAGTGGAAGATTTCAACATTTTGGCTGACAGGCCTTCTTTGAGAAATGTACGCAGTTCAGCACTGTATTTTTACTTGACCTTTCATTTATTAAGCATATTCCCAAAAGCGACATTTTGAAACACGTTTAAGGGACACTTCCATGTGATAAGAGAATGTGTTTAAACAGTTTTTCAAGTTTTGATGCAGCAAAGATAATGTAATGCAACAGAATCTCTGTAATTTTCAAATGTTATTCAGAATGGGAAAGAAAACGTGGCAAATTATGAGATTACCTTGGATAAGCACACCTCCAATCATGACTGGAACAAGTTTACAGCACTTAAATATCACTTGTGTTGGGTAATTCAGGTAACCAAGAGATGTGTTTGACAGTCCCATTGTCGCGACAGTCAAAAAGGCAATCAGGAAATAGGTCCGTAGAGGAATCCTGCAATGTGGAACAACGACGGGCAAGAGAATTTGTTTATACAGATAACAAATAGTTAAAAATTACAATAGCTAATTACAGTCCAGTAGAACGCCAATAATCACTCCTTGAAAAATTTGCCTTGCTACGAAAAATTGCAATTCCGTGAGATTGTGAATTTTTGGAGGGCGTCTAAAAACATTGAGCAAAAAAATGCATGGATTATATCGGCAAATCCCTCTGCAAAATTCACGAGATACCGCACCAAAAGTTATTATTTTTCAAATATGGTGGGGCTCCTTGAATAGCAATAATAATATACAATTTACAGGTGTAACGCGCACATATTTCACGCAACGATGAACTGTTCAATCGAGAACTCAGAAGCACAGAGCCAGAGCTCAAAGTTCCTGCCTGAACAGGTGAGAGCCTTGAGCTCCTCATTGAAAATGATGGTGATTAGATGCCGCGCTTGCGCAGTGGGAGAGAGTTCCAAACGGCCGCTAGTGCGGCTACGGAGAAACGCCGTTGGTCGCCGATTACAGGATCCGCAAAAGCGCGTCCCCATAACACCACGGATTTTTGGAGTTCTACGGCATTACAAAAAAGTACTTCGAAGTTGTAATTAGTTGTGGAAAATACTTGCAAGAAAATAAAAATGCATCAGACATATCATGCCAACAATGCGTTGTGTAAACACTTCACACTGCTACATTACCAAAGCTGTTACAGACACTAACATACACCTATAATAGGAAAGTACAAACACTTTAATAACACCAGCAAAGACACACAAGTAAATACCACACATGCATCATCATATTTTATAAAATGACAACGCAATTACAGTACATTACAAATTGGAATGTTGAAGCTTTTTCTAATAATATTATAAATACTGCCGCATTATTATTACTAATATTTGCAAGCAAGGGAGAGATAACGGTTGGGCTGGAGGAAAGTGGCTTTATGTATCGGCATTTAAATAACGATGATGAGAACAGAGGGGGCCTATTGTTCAAGAGCAAGAGGTCACAACAGCCTGCGTTATTTTAATGCCACCACGCTTCCCCCATTGCTGCCTTCATTCGTCACGGAATTTTAAAATGCATCTTCAACATTTTTTTTATCATGGTTAAAATTTCAAGTGAGAACAATGTATTCACAAGAGCCAACGGTTTCACAAAAAGATTCAAAATTCATTCGTAATTTTATGGTGGAAATTTGACGATTAAACTGAAGCTGAAATGTATAATTCTTGGCACTAAAAGCATAAGCAAATGTTTGTTTTTTGACTCCTGGTTTTACTTAAAAAAACGAAAACATTCATTATACTTTACCTCCTCTGTTTATTGCTTTTTATTTTCAGCTCGACAAGACCAAACAGCGAGTAGTAAGCAAACTGCACAAGGGTCAGGTACCAGCCAAAGGGCTTGAAGCCCTCCACAGAGAAGATGAGTTCCTGCGAAAAAAAACAACAAAGGATGAAACATCATCCATGTGCATGGAGTCTTCAATGCTTTCCATCGTGCGTTTGTCCTCAAAATTACATACTTTGGGAGAGAAAATAACCAGGCTAACGACATTGTTCACGCTGTTAAGAAAAGTAATTTGACTTGGGAAGGACGCATCGCTGGAATGGATGATGAACAATAAGTCGAGATTTATCGCCAAGTGGTAGCCGAGGTAGGGAGAGTTCACCACGGAGATAGAATTATGAAATTAGCTCGTATGCAGGCGTTTGGATGAAAGGTGGCATCGCAGCAGTATGAGAGATGGTGACGGCTTGAGGGAGGCCATCATCCATCAGCGGATTGATAATGGCCGATGATAAAATGTAGGACAATACAATTTCAGACGAAGTGATTTGTTCGTAGAAGTCTTTATACTAGGGTTCAGATAATGATTGCAGTGGCAGGTGCAGTAATAAATTCCAGGAAATAAAATTGCATAACCTGTGTTTTATAGCATGCTTAATAAACACAACTGACAAAGCAGACACAAGAGTGGCAATGAGGTTTTTGTTTTTCCTCAAATAACTGCCATGCATACTGTTTTCATATCCATACGGATGCATAAACATGAGGAATAGCCTGGGAAATGAAGCACTGAAGCTTTTGAGCAAGAATGGACAGTGAGGATGAACAAGTAGCTATACCTTTACACTAAAATATCAAGAAAAAGACTGTGGGAGACCAGTGTAATGCTAGAGGAATGCACTTGCGTAGAAAATTAAACACAAACTGCAGCGCTTATAATGAGGTCCACAGTGGCATAAGGCGTGCAAGTTTGGTGGTTGACGCAAGTTGAGCCCTCTGAGGCGTGCAGTCAAAGCAGCCATAAATCAAGCAGAGATGGAGAATATGGCACTACCAATGAAGGCTCTCAAAGGATTGTTCACAATTGCACACATGGAGGCGGAAGGTTAACACTCGCAGGGCTGTAAAGAGGGAAATTAAAGGCAAGTCTGATTGACATGCAGGCGATTCATCCCCTACGAGGACTTCTCAAATTGTAACAAAATTAGATCCGCAAGAGACAAGCACGGAAGAATGAGATTTTAGCGGAGATCACAGGAGAATGCTGCAGACTTGCAATCAAAAACATCCCTTTCCAACCACTGACATTTCAATAACGTTTGGGTCTTGTTAAAATCGTGAAACGTGGTTTCAATTGTAAGTAAAATAAAAAAAAAGTGGAGTTTACTTGTAGCCTGTCTACTGGACAATGTCCACTTTCAACTGCTGATCCTTGCAAAATTAAGACTGGCTGGGCAATGGAGGCAGCGAGAAAGTGCAAATCCTGTGTACAAATTCCAAAATTAGGAAAATTCAACTAGTTATAAAACACCAAAATCCACATGTCTATCCATATATATTAGATGGTACACATGTTAGTATTTTCAGTGGCTTTTCTTTTTCAAATTCAACATATTTGAATTCACACTGGCATACAATGGAGCGGAGCGATGGCAAAGTGGCAGGAATACCGCGCTTTGAACCCAGCCCCCTCCTGAGTTCAATTCTCGGCCATGGCTAGAATCCGTGATGAGTCGTATTTGGACCACTCACCACCCCTCACCAGACCACACTGACCAGCGTGGTGAAGTATGGTCAAACAACCTCCATAACCATGGCATGGAGAAGCCTTCATCCAGCACCAGCAGTTGACTGACAAAGAGGCTGAACATTTTTATCATGCACTACACAATGGATGTGAAGCAGAAGTTTGGTGCTGGATACAACCACATTTGCAAATGTGATTTGCAACTTTGATCCTTACCTGTGTGTCGATAGTTAATTTGAACGTGCAATTTTATTGAGGGACTACTGTGCGTTGTCTTGGTGTGGTCTGGGACTGTTTTTGTTGTCCAAGCTTCCATTTAGTGTTGAAATATCAGCAGGAATGTATGTACTTATGCAATATATACTTATATGCTTCATACATTTTTCATAACTTGCTTACCTTTTCTATATTTTGCACTCTTTTTTTTTAGTTTGTTGTAACTTGCTGACCCATCCCAACTGGACATCTAGAATTAAAGAGCTTCATAGCTCATCGGATTCCTCCAGTCTAAATAAAGATTGCGATTGTGATAAATATATACTACAAACGGAGGTCACAAGATCATGTTCCACATCAGGCCGTGCACTGTGAATGCATACACTGTATAGGGGAGCGTTTCGCGTGCTGTGCTACAAACCCGGCGACCAAAGCTCAATTCCCATTCGCGGCCAGCACCAGTGACGATTATCCAAACTGCTCCTGGGCCTCCCATAGGTCGACTCAGCTTCAAATTAGTACTAGGTGCGGTTTTTAAACATCGCCACCTTGGAGACGTGTCTACATGTGCTTCACCACGATCCCGTACCTGAAGGTAACCATAGATGAGGTAGAAGACGAAGACTCCTCCCAAGCAGATGAGGAACTGCACGCTGCGTGAAAATTTCCCCAGGTTCAAACCCAGCACGTACAGCTCCTCCGTCGTTCGTATGTGCGGAGAGATCACTTCTTGCTTCGTCGAGATGTTAATGCTCACGAACTTCCTTGTGTTCGGCTCCATTGTGGGTGTTACTTTAAACGCGTCTTCAGCACTTGTGTCCTCAGCGTCATGCTGTGGTTTACTCTCCTGCAACGTAGAAAAAAGAAGCGCATTCACACAACGTTAGTTCGTTTTTAGTCACAACTAATCAGTTACCTTATTCATAACAAGCAAAGGGAGCAAGGTTCTATACTTTTGGAACGAGGCCAGGTCAAAAAAGCCTCTATAATAGCTTTGGGGTAATAAGAACAATTGTTAAGGACCTATCATGTAATGATATTTCAATCAGTAAGAGGCTTGTAAAATAATAATATTCGTAATTTAGATTTTTTTAAATTAAATTGTCAGATGTTGCAAAGTGATCGAACATGACGACAGTGCCCTTACACAACCGCACATTAGAAGAGCAGCAATTGGCTATTCGTTTGTCCCCTGAGGGTGGAAGGACAAAATACCTTCAAAATCGTTAAGACTCCACGAATCATGGCAACATTTTACACATTGGTAGAACGACTGCATTGAGACAATAATGCATCACAACCAAGTAAACATATTTTTTATGAGGCCAAAAAAATGGTAAATCCTGTAAAATGTATTGTCTTTGTTTACATTTTTAGCACAAATTGGACACACACATTTGGAAAATTTCACTTGTTGTGGATTACTTAATTAACTGCTCCTGTGCTGGCACCTAACGATGGTACTGCGTTCCCAACACGAGCGATGTTGGCCGGAGTTTAGGAATGATATGGCCTAAAACCTCCGTTATTCATCACAGGCCTGCTCACGTACTGATTGGAGCCGTTCCACCTATTTGTAAATGTGGCCATGATTCCTACAGTCAGCAGCCATATTGCAGCTTCATTCTTTACGTTACTCTTCTAATGTACAGCTTCAAAGGGCCAAAAAAATCAACGGCTAACCTTTTTTAATGTGTTTATTATGCAATGGCACTCTTACCTTTTAACACCTAATACCAGTAAAATGTATTTACAAATATAGTAGAGACTCAAATTGTTAAAATCAGAGCATAATGCGACCATCATCGCAGCCAGCTCCATGTGTTATACTTTATCATGCAATGAGCGGCAATGGAGAGCAGGTTAGTAGTTAGGGGCCATCCATTTAGTAGGTACGCAAAAATCTGTCAAAACTTGACCTCTCCCTCCCTCCCTGTACGCACGCGGACTTTTTACCCCCCCCCCCCCCGCGTATTCACGCTTGACGCCACCCCAAAATCCTATAGAACGGCCAAAATTTTATCCACGCAGAAACGATCAAGGATTAATAATATTAACGTGTTTAAGCAACCAGATAGTCCACCGCCGGCTGCATTAAATAATTAAGTTGCGTACCTTTAAAAAGTGTGTCAAGTCCGCTAGGTTCAAACGCCGACTGAACCCAGTCGAACAGGTGACGTATTAAAGGGATTTTGTCCACACGCGCAGTGTCAGGCTGAAGCAACAGCAGCGTTAGCTGCAGAATGCTGGGTGGCTGACGTCCTCATTATCATCATCATCCAGCTTTTGATTGTTCTCACTGTCAGAAGACTCAGGAGTGTGAATGCGTTGGTGTTGTTTAACAGTGGCCTGCAGCAGCTAAAATCATGAGCCAGCGGCAGTCTGCAGTGAGGCCAGATTGAAGGATGTGTAATCATCCCTGCGGCAGGCCGACAGACTATGTCAGACTCACTGCTGAGCTGCGTGATAGCTGCAGTCAGGGCTACGTACGGTGGCATACAAGTGACGTCCTACTTCGCCCGGTAGTACCTATCTGACAGCTGAATAAACTGAACTGTGGCTCATTTGAAGGCCAATGTAGACAAATTATTATCGAGGCTTCACCCCCCTCCCCCCATTTCCTATGCGTACGCACATTGTCAGTAGACCCCCCATATGCAAGGGTACGCATTTGGGTTAACTCCCCCTCCATGCGTACGCACTAAATGGATGGCCACTTATGCTGGCATGCATGCTGCGCTGTTGATCACAGTTGATATTGCCATTGCGAGCTGGGCTTCCAGAAAGTTAACTGAAATAAAAAATGTATGATTTAGATTTTAAAAATACATTTGTTTCTCAAGAAAGCATGATGTCTACCAGACACGCTCATCAAATATGAATTAAAATATTCCACTCGTTTTTCACGACACTTGTCTATACAAATGTTAAAAAATGTAAAACACCACCGCGAACATCTCATGTTTGCCACTTAATTAATCAAAATAAACAAGGTTGGATTACGATGCATATCGCTCAAAATCAAGGTATTTTTTAAAATTCACATTAATGTATAAATGTCATATTTTCTCTGAAGACCGCAGATCTCATACGGTGGCACTCACCTCATCACCAGCAATACATAATTGATGTGTATCAATAATGAAGTTAATTTACGTCAATAATGAAGTTAATTTACGTAAATAATGTGCATGTGTGAAGTTTTATTTAATGTATATGGTTTTGAGCTGTTCCATATTGCAGCAAGTGTGTGTAATGGGAGTGTGGAGTGATATGAGGAAGCAGATTCTCTCATCCGTAACACCGTTTCCCTGCTTTCTTACAAAATAAATCAGTTCTCCTGCATCAGTATTTATGGGTCAGAGCAGAAACTGGTATCACGAGATAGCTATCAGCATGGTGAGGTATGGTCAAATAACCCCCATGACCCACATGGCATGGCAAGGCCATCATGCAGCAGCTGAATGACAAAAGGGCTGTACGTGTGTGTATCCTTTGAAGGGGTTATCAAACATTAACTTTTATTGGCCATAGAAAATTTTATTTTTACCACTAAAACGTGCCAATTTTAGGTGGATCTACCATGGTTGACACTGTGGCTTGCCATGAAATTCTGACCGAGGAAGGGGAGGGTTAGCAAGAAGTTAAACTGCCAATATGGTGAAGCAAAGTTCCCATTACGTTCATGTTACAGAGCGGTCGTGAGAGTCAAAGGCCAAATTGACATTTAGACCATGGAAGGATATACAATACAGTGGAACAATAGATTGTGCTGCACTGCCTTCTGCTGCCCACAATTTAGCCTCTTCAGTGGGCGTCACTTCCAAACATCATCTCTGGCCACTGTCCTCCAGAAAACACGCAACACTGCTTCGTGTCACATCAGGGTGCGCAGAAAGCCGAACGATCTGCTGCAGGCCCTCGTCTACACATGCAGTGATTTACGTTTTGTCCGCTCGGATGCATCTCCTGCAGTCACATCAATCAGCTGCTTTAGTGCGGATGGGGCAGATCGAAGAGCGATTGACATGTCTGAGTGATGGTCAAGTCTTTGATTATTTAAAAGACACTGGAATTCCATTGACATTGGTTCCATTACATTTCCAGTAATGTCGACTTCATGCTATGGGCAACACGCACATCATTTAAATCTGTTGGGTTTTTTTTCAATTGCATCGGGCAGCCCAAGACGCATAGCGTATTACAGTATTTACAAGACTGTTTTTGATTGTAGCTTTCTTTATGGCCGAGTTAACCTAGGGGAAGCCCCGGGAAGGTTCAGGTACTATCTGCAAGTGATGTTAGCCGTGGCCAGGACTCAAACACAAATCGGCCGGTTCAGTTCCGTGCGAAAACGACACCTCCAATACACACTCACACACACGCACACCTCCATAGGTAATGACAACATTACCCGACACATCTACTTTAGACTGCTGGGTCTATTGCTGTTGGCGAGCACCTATTAAGGTAAGCCTACGGTACACACAAGCAGATGGTGCGGCCAACATCGTGCCCGCTTCTACCCATGGGAGACACTCTTTGACGACTGCTGGGTCAACGCTTCAGGGCCGGGTGTTGGTTGAGAGTAATGAAATGCAACGAAGAAAAGGCCACAAATATTGCCTAGGCTCGTGATAACAGCTATAGTCCGACCCAACCGCTGGCCTTGGAGAAATGCTTCATTGATTGATTGCTGCTCTCTGGATGCAGAGGGGCAGGATGTTAGCAGTCGTTCCCGGGCCAACGAGCCCACTGGTGGTGGTTGGACACAAACACAAGTCAGGCAGACGCACACAGTCACCCACATCGACTCGGAGAGAGACGACAAACACACACATACACACACAGCGAGAGACAAACACACATACACACACACAACACTGCCAACGAGATTCACACACACACACGACACATTACCACGTACACCTGTGCACGCACAGACTCAATCGCATACAAAGACACACACTGCCATGCATATACACACACACACCTATCACAATACTTATGATCACTCACAAACATACAAACTCCTCCTTATAGCCTCCATACATACCACACACACACACACTGCCACGTATACACGCACACGCCAACACGAGAGGGGGGGGCCTACCACGCCAAACGAAGCCACCGTTCGACGGGAACTTCTCTCACGCGCACGGAGACCTCAGTGGGCTGCAGCCGCGACAACGTTGGACACTCACAGAGACACACGGACAATGCTGACAAAACCACAGCGATAGCAAATGCATCTCTCCCATGTCCCATCTCCCACCTCTACGGCTCCGGCGGCGGTGGCGGCTTTAGCTTCCTCCTCAGCGGCTGCCGTGGCTCTGGACAACGAAAGCGGAGCGCCCTGTGCGACACTGAGCACACGACGGGGGGTGGGCAGAGCCGCTATTTGTCGGGCTCAATGTGACACGGGCCAGCTACACAAGTGAGAGACAACGCGTGCGTGCGTGCGTGCGTGTGTGGAGCTACAGTACCGGCAACTTGACTGCTACTGTAATGACACACGGACGCAGGGGGGGCCCGGAACGAAAATTGGCCCCGGAACGAGAATTGAGACACCTCGGGCCCCGGAACGAGAATTGAGACACTTGGGGGCCCGGAACAAGAATTGAGACACGCGGGCCCCGGAACGAGAATTGAAACACTTGGGGCCCCGGAACGAGAATCGAGACACTTGGGGCACCGAAACGAGCATTGAGACACTTGGGGCCCCGGAACGAGAATTGGTACACTTTGGGGGCCCGGAACGAGAATTGAGACACGGGGCCCCGGAACGAGAATTGAGACACTTGGGGGCCCGGAACAAGAATTGAGACACTTGGGGCCCCGGGACGAGCATTGAGACACGCGGGGCCTCAGAACGTGAATTGATACACGCGGGGCCCCGGAACGAGAATCGAGACGCTTGGGGCCCCGGAACGAGCATCGAGACGCTTGGGGCCCCGGAACGAGCATCGAGACGCGTGGTGGGTTTGTCTGGGAGTCTCGCGGACCAGTCCGCAACTGATTGCCCCCTCCGTGGCACGGTGTTAAGTGGCGTTGGCTGCGTACGGCGCGAAAGAAGTTAAACATTCATACATATACGCACGGACATTCATTATATATGCACACAATTAGCTACAGGAGTGCCATTGTGGTCATGCATCCCAAACTATGGACCGTATTGTACTCCCAATAGAGACTCGGAGAGATGCATAGAGGACCCATAGATGTGCATTAAAGACAAGCCACAGTAATGTTTTGGGCATGCAACCCACGCTTTGAACCGTATAGTAAACCACTGCCAGTCTACGCAGCTTCAACAGAGTAGTAGCAGAACCACACGAACTTTCTCTCCTGAAGTCCTCTCGTGGCTCGCAGACCTCGACATTTCCATCCTGAACGTATTGCTACACACAATAATATAAAAACGTCAACACGTTCGTCAAAAACTGTAGCCTTAAATAGCGACGTTTCAGGCAACGGCTCTTCGTAGCACATTTGTGTTCACATTTTAGGATCCATTGCATGAAACAATGCCCAACTAGTTTGTGTAGATGCATTATGCTTTACAAGGCAGGGTTAGTGACGTTGAGTTGTGTTTGGTTATACGTATGCAACACTGAAAATTACGCGTACCCTAACTGCTAAAACATTCCAGTTTTGTAAAACGTAAATACTTCTTTTGAAAAAGTAAAGTCATTCTCGTGTACCCATCACACACAGTACGCTCTCTGTACGCCCACGTTTTTATGAGTAGGTGCCATAACGCACTGATGTTTTCATCGTCAGATGAATTGGGTGACAACGCTTTTACGAATGTTTTATTAACATGCCAATACAGTACTTTAATAGCTGAAATGATAGATCTGAGCCGTTAAAATTGGTACGCAGCGGAGCCGACTTATTTAGCCCCGTGGGCGAGAAAAGAACTCGTTAAAACACGAGGTGCTAAAACTTTAGTCTTACCCAAAAAATTATGGCCAATGCAAACTGAGTTATGAGACAGCTAAATAATTTCACCAAAAGAATCTTCGCTAATTTCAATCCCGCCTGAAATCGACACACCACTGCATTTGCACACATCGAGTGGGAGGGTTGTTGGGTCGTCCTGGCCCTGGGACTCTGGGACTCAGGGTTGGAGATGAGTCCCAGCCGCCCTGTGACTGACCCCTGACCTGGTGTGACCCCGGACTGTGACCCGTGCGACTCTGGGACTCAGGGTTGGAGATGAGTCCCAGCCGCCCTGTGACTAACCCCTGACCTGGTGTGACCCTGGACTGTGACCCGTGCGACTTTGGGACTCAGGGTTGGAGATGAGTCCCAGCCGCCCTGTGACTGACCCCTGACCTGGTGTGACCCCGCTGTGCCTGGCCCACCACTCCCACATCTCTACGGACTGTGACCCGTGCGATACTCGTGATCTCTTATCTCCTGCGTGTCCCTGCATCTTTTAAACTATGGACCATATAGTTATTAACCCGTCGAGACTCACAGAGATGCATAGAGACTCCCTGCATCTTACAGACGCTCTTGTGTAATGTTGTTGACGGTTAAACCTCGAAATTTGAAACTTTTTTTTATTTGACCAGGTAAGGCCCACTTGAGCTATGTAGCTCTTTGTTCAGAAGCGACCTGGCCACAAATGATAGCTCAACGAAGTGGCTTATCAAGTGGAAACTTATTGCAGACAAATAAATACTATGAACCCGTGTTCATTATAAATGTGGTGGCAAAAAGCCTGAGGACCCGGATAAAAAAAATCCACACGACCCTGGGGAGAGAGACACGCAAACTCCAAATATACAGCAGCAGGCGTCAGGGTCGGGATCGAACTCGACGACCTCCTGTATACCAGGCGAGGTAGTTAACATCTCATAGCCACCGTGATGATGATGATGAGAGAGACGCAAACTCCAAATATACAGCAGCAGGCACTGTCAGGGTCAGGATCGAACTCGATGACCTCCTGTACACCAGGCGAGGTAGTGAACATCTCATAGCCACCGTGATGATGATGATGATGAGAGAGAGACGAAAACTCCAAATATACAGCAGCAGGCACTGTCAGGGTCAGGAACGAACTCGACGACCTCCTGTACACCAGGCGAGGTAGTGAACATCTCAGCCACCGTGATGATGATGATGAGAGAGAGACGCAAACTCCAAATATACAGCAGCAGGCACTGTCAGGGTCGTGGATCGAGCCCACGACCTCCTGTATACCTGGCGATGTAGTCAACATCTCATAGCCACATTAGAGGGCCTCCTGCCCCTACATTTAATAACACGCCCCCCACCGCCTCCCCCGCCACTTTTCACCATCACGTATGCAGAGCGCCACTGAGCCGCTTGTGTTTATTGAGATAGTTGTTGTTGTTGTTGCTGCTGTATGTTGTTGTTGGTTAGTTGTTGTTGAAGGTAAAAACCTCCAGACTGCAATTCCTCAATGGGGAGCGACCAGGCCAGGGGGAGGGGGGAGGGGTGAGCACCCCCCCCCCCCAAAGCCCCCCACCCCACGCGCATTACCGCTCAGCCATTGGCCGCTCGTTGCCCTCGCGCGACCGCGGCTTGGACCAATCAGCCGCTCGCGCCGGCGGCTCGCGCCAGCGCAACAGCCAATCGTGGAGCCGTACTCGCTCACGCCCCACCCCCCCCACCTCGTGGCCCCGCCCCCCCCCGGCCCCCACTCATTCGTGCGTGGAGCAGTCGCCCACGTGCGTCTCTCGTGGTCATCCTCGAGCTTTGCTTTTGACCGCGGGTGGACATCGCTCGCTCGACCTTCACTCGCCGCGTGCATTCTGTTGACACAGAACAGGGTAGGGGGGTGTTCAGAGCCGTGCGATAGCCACTACACCTCCACAACACTCGCACGCACACCCCCATAAGTTAACGGCGACATTACCAGACGCGTCTGATTTCGGCTGCAGGGACTATCGCTGTTAGCGAGCACCTATTAAGGTAAGCCTACGGCGCACGGAAGGCGTCTCTAAAGTGTCGTGGGCGAAGGAGGGTCGCGCACTTCGGGCGAGGAATGAAGGAGGAGGTCGCGTGGAGCGGGAAGGATCAAGGGAAGGATCAATGGAAGGATCCACAGCGCAAGGTGGTGATGGTGACGGGTGCCAACAGGTACGGGACACGTGCTGAGGAGGGTTGCTGTGGTAACCGCACAGGCCACGACAACAATAGGCGACGTTTCGGGCAATGTACCTGCCCCTTTTTGGTCCTTTTAACGCCAGTGTTAACAATGTGTTGCGTTTTTTAATCGTTTAACATTGGCCATCGATTATTATTACTATGCTTGCATCGATTGTATGTGATGCCTGTGCTATGAAGGGATACTGCCGGAAAAGTCGCCTATTAGATATTTTCCTTTACAAATGCGTTTTTTTTTTCTCTCGCTGTATTCTGTCATGATAATTTAGACAGACACGCGCGCACAATATACACTCGTGTCCCTTTAAATACAAGTACCGTAACGTACATGGGTCGTCGTAATCTTGAAACTACGTATCAGTAGTTTGATCAATTTGATGGCTTGTTTATGGAACGAGTCGATGCGTTGACACGCGCAGGAGACGCACTGCACCCGTCATCCCAGTGCGGATGAAGAGTTGGTCTGGAGTGCATCCAACCTCGTGGCATCTTGCCAGAGTGTGTCTCCCGTCATAACGCAATCGGACGAGAATTTTATTTTTCTGAATAGCAGGCCTATTTGTTAGACAAACTCTGGCTTTGTCAAAGCCACCTTAAGTATTGATGAGTACCCACATCTTTAAGTGTCTGACATGTACGTCCGGCATGGGATTACCCTTAATGTGAAATAGTTTTGATTTAAATAAACTGAGTATAGAAAATCTAACTTATTTTTTTCTAAATTTTTAACTTTTATCCTGGAAGTCATGGCAAACTAACAACAATAATAATATATCATTGCAATTTGCAATGCACACTCCCATAGAGACAATAACTCAAAAGGTGCGAGAAACTACAGATTAGTAGGAAGGCAGCCACCTTGATCAACAATTCCCCAAGCTCTGAGCTCCTCTGTACATTAAGTTGTTATCGGCCAATTAATAAGTGTTTAAATGTGGGAGGAAACTGAAGCACCCAGAGAAAACCCATACGTGCGAAGGGGAAACACTCTATCCCATACAGAAGGAACACACCGATTAGCACGGTTGCTATGTACTGTGCGAAAGAATTTCGATTTAAAGCTTTCGTGACTGCAGGGATTCATCTTCTTGGTTCTTTCGGTAAAGTCACGTAGAATGGAAATAATAAAATAATAAAAATAAAACATAAAATAATTCTCACAACGTTTCGGCCACAACGCAAGCAGCCGTCCTCAGGTGGAGAGCAGGTCTGTCGAGTAGACAGAGTCTGAATATCTGTCTACTCTGTCTACTCGACAGACCTGCTCTCCACCTGAGGACGGCTGCTTGCGTTGTGGCCGAAACGTCGTGAGAATTGTTTTATTATGTTTTATTTGTATTATTTTATTATTTCCATTCTACGTTACTTTACCGAAAGAACCAAGAAGATGTGCGAAAGAAGCTATACATACAGGTGGAGCCCACATATTTTCTTTACTGCCTTCTGGAAAATCAGGGTATGGCACATCGACGCCCACCTACCCCCGCCTCCACAGTTCCGGATTATAAGCGCGCACCGCCGCTGTGAAAAAAACTTGTCCGATGTCTTCCTTGTGCCTGTATTCCAAACTTCTTTGACACCGTACGGAGCCAACCGTGCTAATCGATGATGCGGATGTGTGCGGATGTGCCGTGTCTCAACAGTGGCATCGGCTTGGCGCTGTGCACGCGTCTCCTGGCTCGGGAGCCCAGCCTGCACCTGTGCCTGGCGTGTCGGAGCACCGTGCGGGCCGAGGGCGCTCGCCGGGAGCTCCTGGCCGCTCACCCCGGTGCCGATGTGGCCCTGCTGCGCGTGGACGTGAGCCACGTGGAGTCTGTGTACCGAGCGGCGCAACAAATCAAGCAACGGTGCGATGTGCACCTTGACCCGGGTTGCGTAGTAAGTGGACAAAAAAGTTGTGATTTAATAGTTTCTGGCTTGAGCTTCACTTCTCATGGGATCTCCCTTGCCAGTATCAAAACCTTTTAGCAAGGATTCAAAAGGTTTCAGTTTGGTGTTTTAACATCTTAACACCTGTTTTATTGCCAGAAAGGGTAACACCTATTCTTATAGCTTCGCTTCTATTTGACCATTACAATCGACGTACCCGCCTTATCAAACTTCACATGGGGGGTGGACGCTAGGGTTGGAAAATCCTCATCATTACTCATATTCTGTCCACTGCTAGATGAAGGTCTCCCCAAGCCTTTGTCGTCTCTTAGAGTCTCTCAATGCAACAGTTCATGCTCGTTCTTGCACAAGAGCTGATTTCATTGCTCCATCCCTGCCAGTGGACATGTTTCTTTGGCCCTCATCAACACAAATGTCTCTCGTTTTAAACGTTGATCAATCTACGGCTCTTATGATGGCCTCCCCAAGCCCTCGCCATCTCTTGTCTACCTGAAGAACACAAGTGCTGTATTTCATACTGAAGTAAAATAAATTCCACGTGAGATCACAATTCTATAACTGAGAGTGTGCGTGTGTCAATTGCACAGGTACAAGCGCTTGGACTACCTTTATCTGAACGCAGGGATTATGCCAAACCCTCGTGTGAACTGGTCGGCCTACTTTTCTGGGCTATTTTCCAGGTACTGTAATTGTATTATGTTTCCACACAGCTCTGCAAAACAAATATTTAATGCTCGTGCTGCATCAGCATAAAAATGTTTTATTAAATAAACCAAGAAAATGTAAGTTTATGAGAATATAAAAAAAGTATTTGCACACTCTATATAATTCTCTATGCGGGTTTGGTTTTGTGCAAATTTTAGAGTATGTTAAACGTTGAGTTTTATAAAGCACACACTCTCAGTTACTTAATAAATAATGAAACTATAAAACATGACATCGCCATGAAATTCATTTATCCGGAAAACATGGTGCAAAGTACTAATTTAAAGTGTCATTCAGACTTGTTAAGACATTTTATTGTCAACTTTCATTTGAAACATTACATTTGAAATAACGTATTTCAATAGATAAAGTAAGCAACAAAATACAATGAAACTATATTTTTCAAAACGGATTGTACGATTTATCCTGGACCTTATATCCGAATATACACATCATAGTATCACCATATCACTGCAACCCAACTGCACAAGCGGTGAAATACCCCGGCATGAAACACAGCGCGGGATGAAATACCTGGAACTAAACCAGTGAGAGTGGCAAGAAGGTCGATGTGTAAATGTTATCTCTTATCAACTGTTGGAAGGTATCGTGTATTCTACGCTTCAGATAGAGTGTCCGTTAAATGGTTACAATTTGCCTAGCTTAATGGTAAGTGCTTTTAGTGATTTTTACAAGTGGCGCGTGCATGTGTGTGTGTGTGATGATGATTAGGAATGTTGTAAGGATGTTTGCCACGGGTGAGGGGCTGCTAACCCAAGAAGACAGCGTGAATGAAGATGGTCTGCAGAACGTCTTCACGACCAATGTCTTTGGGCATTTTATCTTGGTTAGTGCGCTGCACGCTCCATGCATTACTGTTAGGTCACGGGAAACCATGCATTTTTAATCTACTCGACGCTCTTCCATTCTATTGAAGACTTGTAGGTTTTTATTGTTCTGTTATTGAATAAAATATGTTGCATTTCTCACCCAGCGAGGTACTGCCAATCTAACCCAAACAAACTTTATGATAATATTGGTCGCGAAAAGCCCTACGTCTTAAATGTAATTCTAGATTTGAAGTTTTCGTGACTGCAAGGGTCTATACTCTGTTTTTTTGGGTAAAGTCACATAGGTAAAAAAATAAAATTCATATTAATTAAATCACGACGTTTCGGAGGCAAGACAAGCTTCCGTCTTCAGGTGGCACCGTCACAGCAAAATTATTGCCTCCGAAACGTCGTGATTTCATATATTTTATTTTATTTTTTTACCTACGTGACTTTACCGAAAAAAACAAAGAGTGTTAAATGTATGTATTTATGTAGCCCAGGTTTGTGCAGTTATAAACCATAAGTTTACGAGGGCATTTTTGTTCCATGTTATTTAATTGTTATGGAATCCTCACATTCCTGTTTGTGTGTGTTTCTAGTTAAATAATGTATGCAGAACGTTCTGTGTGTGTGCGCGTGTTCTCAAGATACGTCAATTGGAGGATTTGCTTTGTCGTCCGGACACGCCATCGCAGCTTGTGTGGACTTCTTCGAGCAACGCAAGAGCGTCAGCCTTCGATGCCAGTGATCCTCAACACAAGAAAGGCTGTGAGCCCTACAGCTCGTCGAAATACGCAGTCGATTTACTGAGCGTGGCACTCAACCAGCAGTACAATGAGAAGGTACTCTAACGTGCTCATGCAAGCGCTGTCATACATGTTTCCTCGATTACAACTTCAATTGATATTTAAAAGATTGCATTTTAATTTGTGTTTTGATGGGAACTTATATGTACGCCTGTGTCTTTATAGGGACTGTACTCGAGTGTGGTGTGCCCTGGTTTGGTAATGACAAATATGACATACAACATATTGCCTGCCTTCTTCTGGACTCTTATCCTTCCAATCATGTGGCTGGTAATGTTACTCACACACTATATGCACTGATATTACATCCCCACCTACACAACACAGACCGCACACTTGAATGTGATTTTCTTTCTCGCGTTACGTCTACATTCATCGCAGCCTCGTGAGAGCAATAGGTGTGACGAAAGTGATCTTAAAATTGTTATTGACACTGATGGTGTGACACTGTTCTTTAGTTGAGTTCAAACTTTATAATATACAGCTCTTTATTAATCTACTGTTGGGTGAAGGCCTCCCAAAGCTACATTATTTCTGGGAGTTGTTTGATAATGCACACTTTTCAGTGCGTGTTTGGCGAAGGGAGAGGGTTTGGGTCAGCACCAGTTCAGATAGCACTCGCCGCTGATGTCCGCAATAGCCGGGAATAAAACTAAAAACTCAGGTTGACAGGTTCATTTTATAGCATGCTAACCACTGCCTTGATGGGTTTGTTTCCATGATTAACATTTTCTTTACGCAATAAAAACACAGAGTTACCCTGAATATCTCTGCCAGCATTGCTAAATGGAACATCTCAAACATGATTAATTGTAATCATATTTTTTTGATTTCTATTAGATCAGGATTTTCACGAACAGTTATACTTTATCTCCAAAAAATGGTGCTGAAGCTCTGGTGAGTACATCCTATTTTTATTGCATTAAACAAATAATGTGTGTTTTTTTCTGCCAGCGGCGATGCATAATTCAGGCAATAAACATGCACAATTACTTTTTCTTGATGCCATGTGGCAAGCCCTCTCTCTCTCTCTTGTGCAGATGAGACAGTAAATCAATCGTAAAACAACTTTCACATGATAATTGGTTCTTTACCCTTCTATCTGGCAACAAAACTGACACCTTTTTGCAAGGAGTCATGTTTGCATAGACCGCAATACCTGCAGTCATAAATACAAACAAAAGACATAACTCTGATAATGTGCACTGTCCTTGAAGTTGATTGGTCCACACCCGAAACAGCTTTCCTTCGAGCCTAGTCTCATATGGGTTGGACCAGATGACGCCAAAAGGCGCACAAACTTTCACATATCGATTCGTGAACGGTGGAGTCATCGTTCATTTCCTTGGTGTGGCACACACGTGTGTTCCAGGTGTGGTTGTTTGGAAAGAAGCCAGTCACGTTGGATCCACTGGTCAAATACAAAAGCTCCACGTCAGGAATGGGCAAAAACTATGTTCAGGCTGACAAGGTTTGATACGCACATGGGCACATGTGGCATTTGTATACGCATGTACACTAATAGCCCTCGCTCAGGTTACTAAACACACATTTGAAAACATTCAATATAATAAGGTTTCATGATATTTGTTTGTGAATAATGCATATTTAAATGTCGTATGAAGATGAAGTTAAATTGACCGAATAAGCCTTGTGGACCAAAATGAATAGTGACATACAAAATAAAAGTCGGATTCACCCAGACTGATTATCAGGACACAATACCAAATGTACAAGGTGTTCATTTGTTAATTGTCTCTACATTATTAATCCTGTAATGTGTGCTTTGCTATAGTCTCTAAATAAGTAATAGGCTGGAGTGATGGTACAGTGGTGAGCACATTCCACAATAAACCAAGTGACCTGAGTTTGAATCCTGGGCACGGCTAGCATGGGTGGCAGGTTCTATCCTCACCGGTTCTGGCCCGCCTCCTTTTTACCAACCCACAATGACCTGCATATTGAAGTATGGTCAAACAACCCTCACGTTGGGAATTACGTGGAGAGACCGTCTTCCAGCTGGTGGTTTGCAAGCGGAATGTAACTTACAATCGATATTTATCTGGCCAGGTGCCATTCTTGAAGTGCTTGACGCGCAAATTGGGAAGGTTTCTGAATTCCTCGTCAAGGTTTGACACAACTGTCACCCATCCGAAGTTGATAAATTGGGCACTAATTTGTGAAGTCAGCACAGGCAGTCGGTGCTGTGGGGCAAATGGCCTTGGAATGTGTAATTTGTACTGCTGGCGGAGGGCCATCTCAACGCTTATGTGAGCAGGAAAAAAAACACTTTCACTTTGCCCTTGTGGATGCAAGTGAAACGGTGTTCAAGGACGATAGTCCAACGATTGTGTGTGGTGGGGGGTGGAAGGGGGTTATTGACATTGAGATAAAATGAGTTGAGAAAAATACTCAGGTTTTGTTTTTTAATGTGATGTTTGTCGTTGCAGATGAACGTTAATCTGGAGGATGCCGAACGATTTTTTGAATACTTGATCAAGTTGGAAGCAGAAATGAACGAGAAGTACAAATGAAAGCAATGCCCTCTGTAACATGAATGTATGCTCCTTAAAACAAATGGATTATATTGTTGAGAATTATGAGTACATTTTGTATAAAGATGCAATTCTCTGTTCATTAAAACTGTGGTGTATTATATATACGCATCGATTCATTCCAGTTTGTTCCTGTGCAATAAATGTAATGAGTTGATTATTATAATTATTCGTCACACTGGTGTCATTAAACATTTTTAGTGATATAACGCTTGTGAATTGTGGAAACTTTTTAAGTGGGATTCTATTGTGTGATCAACGCCATTTGCAGGACACGAAGTTTGCATCTCCTATGCAC
The DNA here is from genome assembly GCF_015708825.2 of Lethenteron reissneri. Lineage (NCBI taxonomy): Eukaryota > Metazoa > Chordata > Hyperoartia > Petromyzontiformes > Petromyzontidae > Lethenteron > Lethenteron reissneri. Next base: position 2,989,261 of record NC_083804.1, read on the forward strand.
AGAAACGGACTGAAGAAGTGGTCCTGTGATGTCAACATTTAGGGCTGTTTTTGTGACTTAAAGAGTTCTGTGTGACAGTTTCATAATCTTGTGACATAACTCCGTACAGTTGAAGTCATATTTGGAAATGCATTTTTTTTAGTTTAACCTCAAGGGTTACTATGGTTTCACTTCAAAGCAGCTCATAAAAGCTGAAAAGTCAAGCTGTGTTGCCGCCTGACGTCACGCCAGGCGTTAATCCTCAGGGGCTTGGGGATGCCACCATTGACTGAAGTGCAAAGTTGGAAACCCAAAAGCATGGCCGAGGAAAATTTGTAAAGAGATCGTGAAGGCATTGCAGCAGTATAAACAAGATAGGGGAGAGATCGGTGCAAGGGATGACAATATAATTGGGGCTTCATGGTGCCACGGTGGTGAGATGCTACCTCGCCTTGGTATACAGGAGGTCGTGGGTTCGATTCTGACCCTGACACCTGTATATTTGGAGTTTGCATGTTGTGGCCGTGTGGATTTTTCTCCGGGTCCTCTGGTTTTTCCCACCACATTTAGATGCGTGCATTTAGAGTATTTAGGTGCTATAAATGTGCACACGATGATAAGCCACTTCGCTGAGCTATCATTTGTGGCCAGGTCGCTTCTGAAAAAGCTTTTTAGCTCAGTGGGCCTTACCTGGTAAATTAAAAGTTGAGTTTATACAGCTCATCGAATTCCCCCAGTAGGTATATTTTTATACATATGTAAAAAAGAGCTTTATAGCTCATCGGATTCCTCCAGTATAAATAAATACAGGATCCTGATTCAGTCTCTCTCGAGTCTCACCTGGTAACACCAATTGCACTTGAAACTTGACCCAGATTCCTGAATCGACAACGAGTTCGCCGTGAGCGCGACACGGGAATCGAATCGACTGGCAGGGCCCACTCTCTCGTCTCCCACACACACACAAACACGTGTGTGTGTGTGTCCTTTTATTTTTTCTCTTTTTTTTCTTTATTATTTCTTTTTTCTAATAATTTTTTTTCTTAGTTTTTTTTTCATTTTTGTTATTTCTTCTTTTTGTTCTATGCTTTCTTATTTTTTTGTATCCAGTACTGCTGTAGGGACATCGGCTCCGTGAGGATGACGCTCCTGCTGAAACGTCATGCCGTCAGGATGAATCTCCTGCCGAGACGCCCTGATGATGATTGCTGGTTCTCCCGTGTCTGTGTCTCCTTGCTGCCCCGTGTCTCCCGTGTCCCCCCTCTCTCCCGTGTCTCCGCTGCTGGGCGCCTCTGTCGCGTCCCCGGGTCGAGGGGTCTCTGCACGCACGGGGAGCCAGGTGACCGTGGTGGATGCACGCACACAATGGCAAAGATCCCCCGTGTAGCCTGTAACAGACTGTAGGGGCAAGTGCTGTTAGCGAGAAGCACCTACGAAGGCCGGCACTGTGGCATACGAAGGGGGTGGGTGGCCAACGCCACGCCCGGCCGCCTTTGTCTCCCTAGTAGCGATGTTTACACGTCGCACCAGGTACTCATTTGAGGCTGAGTCGACCTAGGGGAGGCCCAGGACCGGTTCAGATAATCGTCACCCCCACGCACTCGCGCGCACGCACAAACTTCACTCTCGTTGAGGATTGCTCCGCTTAACAAAATAGTTCCGCGGTCAAGGTTCGTGAGTGCGTGCGTAAGTCGGGGACGGCCAAAACAGCCTCCAGGCGTTAAATCGACGTCAAACTTCAACAACCCCAGGAGGAGCCGTGTACCCTGGTTCGCCAGGGGGAGGCAGTGCAGCACACACATGGACTCCACTCGTTCCGTCTGCATGGGATTGAGTGTTTCCCCCTCGCACGCGTGGGTGCAAGCAGACACATGGACTCCACCCGTTCCGTCTGCATGGGATTGAGTGTTTCCCCCTCGCACGCGTGGGTGCAAGCAGACACGTGGACTCCACTCGTTCCGTCTGCATGGGATTGAGTGTTTCCCCCTCGCACGCGTAGGTGCAAGCAGACACATGGACTCCACCCGTTCCGTCTGCATGGGATTGAGTGTTTCCCCCTCGCACGCGTGGGTGCAAGCAGACACGTGGGCCCCACCCGTTCCGTCTGCATGGGATTGAGTGTTTCCCCCTCGCACGCGTGGGTGCAAGCAGACACGTGGGCCACACCCGTTCCGTCTGCATGGGATTGAGTGTTTCCCCCTCGCACGCGTGGGTGCAAGCAGGCACATGGGCTCCACCCGTTCCGTCTGCATGGGATTGAGTGTTTCCCCCTCTCACGCGTGGGTGCAAGCAGACACGTGGGCCCCACCCGTTCCGTCTGCATGGGATAGAGTGTTTCCCCCTCGCACGCGTGGGTGCAAGCAGACACGTGGGCCCCACCCGTTCCGTCTGCATGGGATTGAGTGTTTCCCCCTCTCACGCGTGGGTGCAAGCAGACACGTGGGCCCCACCCGTTCCGTCTGCATGGGATTGAGTGTTTCCCCCTCGCACGCGTGGGTGCAAGCAGGCACATGGGCTCCACCCGTTCCGTCTGCATGGGATTGAGTGTTTCCCCCTCGCACGCGTGGGTGCAAGCAGACACATGGGCTCCACTCGTTCCGTCTCCATGGGATTGAGTGTTTCCCCCTCGCACGCGTGGGTGCAAGCAGACACGTGGACTCCACCCGTTCCGTCTCCATGGGATTGAGTGTTTCCCCCTCGCACGCGTGGGTGCAAGCAGGCACGTGGACTCCACCCGTTCCGTCTGCATGGGATTGAGTGTTTCCCCCTCGCACGCGTGGGTGCAAGCAGACACGTGGACTCCACCCGTTCCGTCTGCATGGGATTGAGTGTTTCCCCCTCGCACGCGTGGGTGCAAGCAGACACATGGGCTCCACCCGTTCCGTCTCCATGGGATTGAGTGTTTCCCCCTCGCACGCGTGGGTGCAAGCAGGCACGTGGGCCCCACCCGTTCCGTCTGCATGGGATTGAGTGTTTCCCCCTCGCACGCGTGGGTGCAAGCAGGCACGTGGGCCCCACCCGTTCCGTCTGCATGGGATTGAGTGTTTCCCCCTCGCACGCGTGGGTGCAAGCAGACACGTGGGCCCCACCCGTTCCGTCTGCATGGGATTGAGTGTTTCCCCCTCGCACGCGTGGGTGGGTGTTCGCCGAGTGCTCCGGTGTCCAAAGACAAAGATCGCCCCCGTATAGCCTTGACCAGAATGTTGGGGCAAATGCTGCTTCGCGACCACCTAATTGGCCGGTAACACCTTAATATATAGAGGGCCACTGAACTTGGGCAACTGTTGGTGCCCGGCCGCCTTCTTGCTCGTCCGGAGTTCCTCACCCCTCTCGAGTCGTTCTCTCTCTCTCGCTACGAGAGCACGCGAATACCTTTTGCGGCGCGTTACAAGTCGAAAATATTCACGTATATAAATTAACATTTGTACTCTTTTGTTTTTTCAGGTACAGGGTCAGTTGTGAGTAAGAGGCACGGCAACATTCTGTCGGTCGGAATAAACCGGCCTCATGTCCGTAATTGCGTCAACGCAGAGGCGGCCCAGCGGCTCCACGAAGCGTTCACCGCGTTTGAAGAGGACGATGATCTGCTCGTGCTGGTTCTGCACGGCATTGGTAAGTTCAGGAGACAATTCGTTTCGCTGTTCCTCAAGTGAAGGAGCACGGAGTAGAGTGAGTTATAAGTAATGGTTCATAGGTTTGGTTACATGGCCAAAAAACGCACTGTCGCTCATCAGTTGATGCATGTTCTGTTGTGGTTGATGATCACAAAAGTGCCTTCGAGGAATGTCAAGGCCAGGAGGTTGCGATGTTTTGGTCTTGAGCGGATGTCTATTCTGGACCTCCGCGTTGTTCCACTCCGTTCTCCGGCGTTCTTCCCGACGTGGGTGAGATTCTAGGATGGTGACAACAGGGGCCGTCCATAAATGACGTCACGCACCTAGGGGGGGGGGGGGGGGTCAGACATTTGTGACGAGGTGGGGGTTTGAGAAATGTGACGTCACATCAAAATGCGCAACTTTCAATAAATATAGACAACACGTTCTACTGAATTAAATATACTTTTTAATACAAAAATTCTCCTACAACATCAGAGTGCAACGCCACATTAAATACGCACTACAATGACAATAGTTTAAAGCGATTTGAAGCATGTTTTTTTTTGGGGGGGGGCAGAGCTTTGTGACGTCATATTTGAGGGGGGGGTCTGACTTTTTGTGACGCCGTGTGTAATTTATGGACGGCCCCACAGCGACATCCCAGAAGGGGGATCGGCACTTGAGCCGGTAGCGAGGTACACTCTTGAGGTCTTGATCGATGGGTTGGTTGTCGTTGGTAAGAGGGATAAATTATAACATTTTTTTACAGAAGACCTCTTCTGCGTGGAGATTTGCGGGGACCAATTTTGCAGCTCCTGTTACCCATGGGGTTATTCGCAACGGTATTCCACTTATCTACAGGAAAACATCCAGGGATTAAGCTCGGATAATAGGAAATATAGATCCGTGATGAGTTTTGGTTTGCAGATCCAATGGCTGCAGGGGATAATGGGAGTCGTGGGTAATGGGCTAATTGCTAAACGTTTATCTTGAACGTTTGACTTGGCCAAGTAGATGTACATCACAGGTGCGAGGAACTTGTAGTTTCCAAATCTGCACAATGGCATCTCTCAAGGTGGTACCTGAAAAAAATATTCAACGCGTTCCCAATCAGAACTGCAAGACCATCACTTACACATACTGTACAGTCCCCAATGTTACGTGCATACAGAAGCCCTTCAGGAGTACATGACACAGCCACTATTATTAACCCTTTCCAATTGAAGCACAGTGCTGGAATGCCATTAAACTGCTTTCCATTCTCCCCAGTTAAGCCCTCACAGGCTAATGCTTTCATGTATATAAAATGTGTCAAAGATGGTGTTCCCATCCTAGCACATAAAGCAGAACCTTTATGCTCCAATTAGCATTTGTCGGCACTTATTTCGGTAGATTTTGTCTGACTCACTATTCCCAGACACCCCCCCACGCCCCCCAAGGCTGTTCTAGCCTTTAATGCCTCCCCAACATGCTCGACTCCGCGTACAACCAGCGCCCCCAATACGTGCGCACGACTTACGAAACACCCGTCGTTTTATGATTTTAAGGTCGTACGCTAAAAATGTCAAAATTCTTTAAGTAGATTATTTTTTCATGATCATCATGAGACCTCCTTTGCCAGTTTTAAAGTATGATGATAGGGTTTTCCCCTTTCTGGTAATAAAACACGTGTTGATATGTTAAAACACCAAACTGAAACCTTTGCAAGGAATCGTGTCGAATTTACCAGTTTCAAAGACAATGCACATACTGTCAGAGCATGTATTTTTTGTTTGCATGTTCACCACAAGTATATGTGGTAAATGCAGACGTGATTCCTTGCAAAGGTTTCAGTTTGGTGTTTTAAACATCTTAACACACCCGTTGTATTGCCAGAATGGAGAAAACCATATTATCATAATTTAATGCTGGCAAAGGAGGTCTCATAATGTAGCTGCTCACCCCGAGCTCTCAATGTCCTGATAGTGCGTTGTCTTTTTGCTATTCACCTTTTGGCGTCCTCTGGTCTAACACTGTTTGAGACTCGGCTCTAAAGAAAGCTGTCTCTGGTGTGGACCAATCATTTTTAAAGGCAATGCACCATATACTGTCAGAGCATGTTTTTTTGTTTGCATGTTCACCACAAGTAAATGTGGTAAATGCAGACACGATTCCTTGCAAAGGTTTCAGTTTGGTGTTTTAACATTTTATCATGATCACATAATGACATCATGATTATACTATTCAGTGCCAATGTTATTACAAGGTGTAACATTTACGATGAATGATTGTACGATGAAGGCTGGGCCCAAGGGTTTTTGGCAGAAGCGTTGGTGAGGAACTGTATGAGAGAAGAATTCCGAGTAGGTGGAGGTCGGCGCCTCCGCAAAGTTGAGAGATACGAAGGCGCATCGTGTTAAGAGACGAGCATTGTAACGCATTAGACACTCCACGTTAAACAAAATTAATGGATATTTAGTGACCGTATTATTACCGGGAGCCCAGCATAAATTTGAAAAACCCAGATGTTTGCGTGATGCAATCTTGGCCCGTCGCCGCATTCCCCTCGCATGTTGAGATCACCTATTTGGTACGGCCCACTGCTCGTGCTAAAAATAAATAGCGCAGGCGGTTGTTCGTGCACAGCGAGTGCCGGGGAGCGCTCCAGGGGCAAGCGAGTCGTAGTTTTCCACTTTGCGCTCCCTGCTAGCTGTGAGCAATTGCTTCATGATCACCCCCAACAGAAGCGAGCATGGACAAATAATTGGGAGGCACGACTTTCCGAGCCGCCTCCTCGATGGCCTTGTACTTAACAATCCAAAATTCCGCTGGACATGAAAGGACACTGGGAAATACCCCATGGTTTAGGGCCTTGAAAGAGTACAATCTTTCAGCCGGAATACAATCACCACTCCGATTTGAGTACATTCTTATAATTACAATCATGTGAAAAATTTATCTAACAACATATTTACTCTGTGTAACAAAACCCATTCAATGAAAAAACATTTCCGTTAAGATTATTTATGATTGTATCAATGTTCAAAAGTTGTTTATATTCATTATTTGAGTTGTTAATGTCTCCTCAGACCATCCAGTGGAGGAGCATACCAGCTGATTTTACGTTACTTGAAAAAAATTACCACGAATCTCAATGGGCTGACACCTGGCCATAAAGAGCATCTGTTTATTATTATTTCACATGAGCAGACCGGTGGATCTGACTGCATTAGTTTCGCTGACAGGCCGTGCCATATCAAGCGGATCGTTATTGCTGCGAGTAGGTTTACTAGGAGATGGTTGCCGTACCCATATGGTCTGACACAAATATTATTACATTGGTTTGTTTTACTATACAGTAAGCATATTAACTCGCTCTGTTTTCAAATTAACAATTTGTGCAGTTTAATTTACCCTTTGGATACACTGACGTCTGCCATAGCAACGTTGAATTTCTACCACTGGCTCTGCTGGGCTGTAAACCAAGAGATAAGTACAAATGCTTCAATGCTCATTTGAGCAGCAAATTACTTTTAACTTATTGACACTGGGCACAGGTTTGGGGGAGGGGGGTGCGTCTTACTTTGTGGCGTCTTATAATGCGGAGAATACGCTAGCTACTGTTTCATATACGTTCGTAACGTTCTTGCGAACGTAATTCCAAAGAGCCTTGGTAAATTGCATGTGCGTACTATAATGTACTTTTGTTTTTATTCCAGGTGGAAACTTTTGCGCAGGGTACGACTTGAAAGAACTCGCCAACACGACAACACCGATCACAATACCAGACGTAGGCAAAGGGCCTGGGCCAATGGTGAATGCCTTGTCATTGCTTGACATTCTACGCAGAGAAACTTGAACAACCTCTGTACTGCAAACGTGTGACATTTTTTAGCATAAGGGCAGGCAGGTCAGATCAGTCGGCCAAGGCACCACAGCACTAAACACCAGAAAACAGTTGCCCATTCACCCAGCCTCTCCATGAGGAATGATGCACGTTGACATTTTCCCAACAGCGGTGGCAGTGTGGCTCACACATGGGAGAGCTGAGCTGTCACCGCTGGGTTTGAATCCGGGTTCAGCCACCCGTGGTTAAATCGGGTTCTCAATTGTAGTGAATTGATGGATATCAGAGAAGGATGAGGTGATCTAATCCCCATTGCTTTGCTGACGACATACCACCCCACCAGGCATAGGTGAGGCAACTGGCGTGACCCATTTTTAGCGTGGAGATATCAAACGCTGCGTAACGCAGATGTTACACACAATAAGGGGCCTCTGTACAGACTATGATCTCTACTGTCCCTGTCTGTGCCTCCCTCGCCCTGCGCCCAGTCTCGCTCTCGTTTGCATTCCCTTCTTGTCCCCCTTCACTGCAACACACAGAGCAATCATCTTCACTATCATTGCTTCTGTTCCTCCCTTAAAACTACCCCCATGTCTTCTCCCCTAGCCCATCCTGCTGCTGCTACTCCCAGCTATGACCAGGCCTACCCCAACCCCTATCACTACCCCTTCCTTGATACCTGTCACCATAACTACACCACCACTTTTCATGATAATCCCAGTTCTTATTATCTCAACCACCATCATCGTATGTACAATGTATACACAGTAATCGTAAAGCGCCTCGGAACAAGGCGCCGCTGTGTAAATCTATATTAGACAACGTAAGGCGGTTTCCAGATCGCTGCGCATGGAATATTTTGAGAGATGCATCATAAGTACGTGGACGTGTCGCTCCTGATGCGTCGTCATTGCTGGTTTTACGCAGGGCCCGTCGCGCATGGAGCTGACGAAGCCTGTGATTGCTGCGGTGAGCGGCTACGCCGTGGCCGGCGGGCTGGAGCTGGCCTTGCTTGCGGACATGAGGGTGGTCGAGGAAGATGCCACGATGGGTGTCTTCTGCAGACGGTTTGGTAAAAAAGAGCACATTCGTTCACTTCAAAAGTCGTCTCCCCTGCTGTCGAAGTAAACTGTTAAAAGACGATTCGTATACGTTCAGGGCATCGTCAGTGGTGTCTGGTGAGAGTGTTTGGTGAGTATAATTGCCTAATGCAGGGGTCGGCAACCAAGATAACAGGAAGATACATTTTTTCGAATTCGGTAACAAGTCAATATTTCAAGAGCTGCGATGCGTGTGAATACGTCACGAAGCGGTCCTTAATGAGCCACATGCGGGACTATAGGTTGCCGAGCCCTGCCTATGGTGAACTGGACTATTATGGCCAGGGGTCGGCAGACGAAATAACACGAAGAGCCGTTTTTTTCTCCAAATTCGGTATATAAAAAAATCAAGAAAATTAAGTCCTAAAAGAACTACATGCGGCTCCAGATCCGCAGTTTCCCAACCCCTGGCCTAGTGGGTAGTGAGCGTTGAAGGTCTGGTGGCAATGACTGACGAGTGGTGATTCGTGTTAGGTGAGTGGTAAGTGTCTGGTGTGCATGTCACGTGTCTGGTGAGTGGCGTTAGGTGAGCGGTGAATGCCTGGTGATGTTCAGGTCTTGTATCACCTCACCCCAGCTGTAGGATAGGCTGCCCTCTAGTGTTACATGTTAGAATGATGCCATGTCGTCTATTGTCTTAATCAGTAATTATAAATTCGGAAATGTTGACTTAATAGTTTCAAGCGCATTGTTTCATTTGTCTATTATGAGAGGTCGACGATAATAATGTCTAATATTTTAAAATATTGTTTCTCCCTTTTTTGTAGGAGTACCTCTGATCGACGGAGGCACTGTCAGACTTCCCAAGTTAATTGGACTGTCCCGAGCTCTGGATCTTATTCTGACTGGCCGTCCAGTTGACGCACAGGAGGCGTTCCATTTTGGATTGGCCAATCGGATTACGACCAAGGGAAAAGGTTTGCCTCACACGAAGACAATTTTTACCCCTTTATATCCACGGGCACATCTGAGCCGAGCCAGCATGGGTAGATTTCCACTGGCTATTTACCGAACTGAGCCATAATCTTTGTTGGGGAAAATCTGGGCTCGGGGCAAGGCTAATACGGCGTGCAATGTGTCCGACATCATCTCAAGCTAGCCAGAACGTTGGGGCGCTGAAGAAATGTGTGTTGTGTGTACGTATGCTTAACTTCTTTCGCACTGTACGTAGCCAACCGTGCTAATCAGAGGTGCTGTGTTAGAGTGTGTGTCTGTCTGTGTGTGTGAGAGAGCGTGTGAGTATATGCCAGTGTATGTGCGAGTGTGTCCGTGTGCGCCACTGAGTCATCGACATGCATCTCGACGTCCCACTGTGCGTGATGTCAGCGGCACGGATTTGCTTCTGCAGTGGGCAAACAAAGCCTGTTCCTCCTGACCGATGCCGGGCTGGCACAGTTTAGATGTGCAAGTGGAAAAGACGTATTTGTGTCTGCAAAGTGAGTGAGCATGGGGGCCAGTATTCCAGTGAAAGCTACTTTAAGCATTCCATATCAAAAATGTCGCGAATGTTCAAGTCAATTAAAAACCCAATTGATGAGAAACTCCACTCATCTATGCCTCCAAAGTCACACTCTGTGTCGGTGTACTTGTATATTTTCCCACTACACTCAGCGCTATAACATGCCCATGAATAGTTATCCATACTCGCAAGTGATCAGTACAACCTCTTTTCCTCTCTTCTTCGTTAGTTCCATTCCGTATTCCCGTAGAGACGCTGGGGCCGAGTGAGATCTCTCCACCTGTTCCTGTCTTGCACCAGCTTTACGGCTTCCTCTACTCGTCGCACTTTTTGTTCGAGATCATTTTTCACCGACTCAATTGAGTGAGCCTTTCGTGCTCCTCTACGTTTTGTGCGCCTGTGCGTGTGTACGCCAAGTCCACAATTCTCTCTGGATCTGTCCTAGACGCGCGTCAAAACCACCGCAGTCGTCTCTCTCCTGGTTCATCTCTTGGTCAGTGTAACCTCTTGTTCCAGTGGTTCTCTTATTGCTTCCATTTGTATTGTTTCTAGCCTTAGACACTCACTATTCTTCTCAGCCAGCTCATTTCAGCAGTTGCTATATTTTATTCATCAGATTCCCCCATTACCCAGAATTTGCAGCCATATGTGAATATCGACAATGATCACTCCAACACGAGAGGAACAGCATTATCTCGATAGTGATGGCGTTCAGATGTGATCAAACACATCCACGATTGATTTTTACTAACAAGTCGTTTGTGAAAATCATATTCATCCGAAAACTGTATCTTAACCCTTTACATGCTGTAAGCGATTGACGGCCTTACGTGTCGGTGCACAACGATGCAGTCATTGATTGAGCGTTCTCTTGTGGAACAGTGACAGAAAGACGTTTGATAACCTGAACCTGGCCACTGTGCAGTGTGGACGCTGCGGTAGAATATAAAATAATGAAATTCTGTCCGACTATAAATAGTATGGTATCTCATTACTTTATACTTGCTCTCAAATTTTAGTTGGCATGGCAGCTTCCACACGCAGTTCCGCATTTTCAAATCTTTTTTCTCGAGGCTATTCCTGTGAGTCCGGTGTGAGAGATAGATAGGAGAGGTCATCGACGCAGCACGGATTGGGCCGCGTTGCGTGCGCTCGCTCCTGCACTCCATCCTCCTGCCGTTTCGCTTGTCAATGAAGGGAATGAAAAGTTTGTTAAAATATTTTTCACTCATTTGGGGAAAATGATGCTCCTACCCTTGGGCGTCGACTTGGGCCCAGCGGCCTCGCGTTCGCCGCTCGTTGCAGTGATTCACGGTTCGAATCCGGCGTGACACGGTGAAAGTTGGTGAAAAAAATAATAACCCCATGGACGTCATTCGCAAGAGCAGGCCATTGTATGCCGGCGTCGGGATCCAATTTTGCCGCATTCGAAAATTACACCGCAAATGACTCTATTGGGATTATATATAAACACACACAACGTAATAATCGGCCCCTACTGCCAGACTAATTAATGCCCCGGGTCTCTCTTGCAAATGACACTCTATCCTGGTCTCCAGAGTTCTCACCTGGTTAAAAACAAAATATATTTGAAAGTTTGAAAAGTGTTTTCATCATTGCACATAAGCATGAAACTAAATTAGACACGTTTTTACATCTGGCACTACCACAGTTCCTTGTGGTTGTGTTCCACTGGCAGATTTACAAAGGAGCTGAATACCTAGTGCACTAGGCAACATGGAATTGTCAGTTTTATTGGGAATAAACAATATTATGCACAACAACGTTATGTTGATATTGCTGCCTTTGATGTCTACTATTTGGGCAAACATTGTACTTTGTAGGGTGATGCAACCTATGGTACAATACACAATACCGTAATACTATGTCGCCAATATTATGTATTACAAATATTTGTGTTTGTTTCCACAGCATTTGAAGAAGCTATGAAGTTGGCAGAGCAGATTTCTTGCTTCCCTCAGAAGTGCCTGCGATCAGATCGTCAGTCTGCTTACCGCAACGCGTTCTGTTCTCAAAACCATCACGAGGCTTTGCAGTTTGAACTTAACAATGCCAAGCATGTAATTAGCGAGGAATCCATTAAGGGTTCATTAAAATTTAAATCTGGATATGGCAGGGGAGGAAGATTTAATGACCCCTAAGGATATTAATGCAAACATCTAAGGGACAAGATTGTGATTTCAAATACTTCACGAGTATACCACCACTGATTCGGTAAAGTAACATACGATCATTTTGAATTCATTACCAACAACACCTATATTCAGTATTAATAAGACAATATCTGTGCTAGTTTATTCATTCTTGCTAAAACATGTTCTGCAACAAAGCACCAGTCTGTGGGCCTGAATCATGTATAATTTAGTTTCTACTCTCTAGTAGAATGGACTGCATGATTAAAAAATTCGATAACAGCAATCGTGCCAAATTTGGGTAGCGGTCTTCCGGGCCGGTTCGTCGTGCAGAATGTGTGTGGACCGGTGGCGATAACCCCAATTTCTGCGGGCCACGTTACAGCCAATCGGTTGCCGCAGGGAGTGAATCGGGAGCCGAGCGCGATGATGTCACAGCTGTCCGGCCGAGCCGACCAATCGGAGCGCGTCCGACTTGCACAAATGCCGATGTGTGTGTGTTGCTTTGCCCTCCACCAAAGGGCGATATTGTAGTTTTTACGAGGCTTGACGCCTTGTATAACAATTATGAAGATGGGGGGGGGGGGGTTGGATGGGTTCGTGGATAAGGTGGAGAATTATGCTGGGCTGTGTGTAATTGCCTGAAGACAGTATAGCAAGTGGATGATCATTATCCCCTCTGATGATGAGTTTCCTCTGGGTACTGCAAAAGACTCGGTAATAAAAATTGGGACTCAATTTGATTTTCCCTGGTATACTACCCCTTCTGCTTCAGTATTGTCTTTGTTATCGGTAGCAACAGCACCATTGTAGTCATCATCATTCGCATTAACATATACATCAACAGCTGTCGCAGTCATCAAACTATTAATAATCGATGTACCAATGACATCTTTATCATTCATCATGGGACCTCCTTTTCCAGTACCAAAATATGATACTGTAATAGGTTTCCCCCTTTTTTCTGGCAAAAAACAGGTGTAAAGATGTTACAACACCAAACTGAAACCTTTTGCAAGGTATCATGTCTGCATTAACCACAATGCTTGTGGTCAGAATTCAAAAAAAAACATACTCTGATATATGCATTGTCCTTGAAACTGATTGGTCCACACCAGAGACAGCTTTCTTTTGTTAGACCAGAGGACGCCACAAGGAGCCTTTTGACGTCCTCTGGTCAAACAACGTTTGAGACGAGGCTCAAAAGAAAGATGTCTCTGGTGTGGACCAATCAGTTTCAAGGACAAAATCAGAGTATGTTTTTTTTCATTCGATTTAAAGCTTTCGTGACTGCAGGGATTCATATTCTTGGTTCTTTCGGTAAAGTCACGTAGAAGGGAACTAATAAAATAATAAAAATAAAACAATACAATTCTCACGACGTTTCGATTGCAACACAAGCAATCATCATCATGTGTGAAAACCACAGCATTGTGGTTAATGCAGACACCATTCCTTGGAAAAGGTTTTAGTTTGGTGTTTTAACATCGTAACACCTGTTTTTTGCCAGAAAAAGGTGAAAACCCTATTATTATCTTAATCATTATCCCACTCATCTTCATGTGCTTGTGCCTTTTCCATTACACTACTTGCCGCAAAGTTCAGAGCGACAGTAACGTGCTCCAAATTGTACAATGAAGTGCAGAAAATCTGTCATGGAATGGAGGCACCACAAAAATATACATTAATTTGTGCGGAATGCTTTGCCATGCATTCTTAAGTACCTCCTACACGCCCGACAACCCCTTGATATGATTGATGTGATTCTGCACCACGGTTATGCCCCTAACCCCAGTCTAACCCTCAGCCGACGTAAGGCCATTCAGCAATTGCGGCTCTGGCGAAAGGTGATGTTTAAGCTTAATTGGGTGTACGCGAATTTCCAAAAATGCTGAATGGGTCCAATTGTCTTTAAAAAAAAGTAATTTTCCCAAACGGTGGCAGTGATGACGGACAAAAATAGCGGCATGAATATGGGTGACGGAAAAAAGGAACGAAACGGGAGGATTTCTCCACAAATCTGGCTGTCGCCTGATGAAGCCAGTTGTAATTACTGGCGAAACGTCGTACTCAGATTGTAAATGTTGTGGCTTGGCTCTCCAACACACAACCGGTGTGCTATACTAGTAACGAATTGGCATGTTCTGTTTATGTGACATACTTTACTAATTGGCTGTGGCGGGTTTAACAACACATTTATATATTTATGCGAACTAACCCAGAAAAAACCTGTACTAATATGGCTCTGTATTTCCGCTGCCCCCGCCGGCCCCGCCCCCTCCGCCGCCCCCACCGGCCCCGCCCCCTCCGCCGCCCCCACCGGCCCCGCCCCCTCCGCCGCCCCCACCGGCCCCGCCCCCTCCGCCGCCTCCACCGGCCCCGCCCCCTCCGCCGCCCCCACCGGCCCCGCCTCTACCGCCGCCCCCACTGGGCCCTCCCCCTCCGCCGTCTCCACTGGGCCCTCCCCCTCCGCCGTCTCCTAGCAACGGCGACGTCGCCGTCTCCTAGCGACGGCGACGCCGCCGAGGGGAGCGGAGGCGCAGGAGGCGGCCTGGGCCTCGCTTCATCTCCTCCTCCTCCTTCATCTCTTCCTCCTCCTCATCGCGGTAAACGACGAGAGAGGCGCCTCGCGAACACGAAGCGGTCCCCCAGACCCCCAAACTTGTGCCAGGCTAGGTGCACCGTGAAGAAGTGCGAGTGAGAGGGAAGGTCGGGGAGCAGAGGCAGATGGGTCCCCTCACCCCGAGTAGCCTTGACGGGCCTGTTGGGGCGAGTAGCCGTGCTAATGAAGGTGCCGGCACTGTGGCACGGGTTGGTGGGTGGCCATCAACACGTACCCTGTCAACACGTACCCTGTCAACACGTACCCAGTCAACCCGTACCCTGCTAACATGTACCCTGTCAAGCCGTACCCTGTCAACACGTACTCTGTCAACACGTACCCAGTCAACCCGTACCCTGCTAACATGTACCCTGTCAAGCCGTACCCTGTCAACACGTACTCTGTCAACATGCACCCTGTCAACACGTACCCTGTAACACGTACCCTGTCAACACGTACCCAGTCAACCCGTACCCTGCTAACATGTACCCTGTCAAGCCGTACCCTGTCAACACGTACCCAGTCAACCCGTACCCTGCTAACATGTACCCTGTCAAGCCGTACCCTGTCAACACGTACCCAGTCAACCCGTACGTACCCTGACAACACGTACCCTGTCAACCCGTACCCTGCTAACATGTACCCTGTCAAGCCGTACCCTGTCAACACGTACCCAGTCAACCCGTACCCTGCTAACATGTACCCTGTCAACACGTACCCTGTCAACATGTACCCTGTCAACACGTACCCTGCAACACGTACCCTGCAACACGTACCCTGGCAACACGTACCGTGTCAACACTTGCCCTGGCAACACAAACCCTGTCAACACAAACCCTGTCAACACGTACCCTGTCAACATGTACCCTGTCAACGCAAACCCTGTCAACACGTACCCTGTCAACGCAAACCCTGTCAACACGTACCCTGTCAACGCAAACCCTGTCAACACGTACCCTGTCAACACGTACCCTATCAACCCATACGGTTTACCCCGTATTCTTGTCCAGGGAAATTGAGTTTTCAGGTCCATACGGCGTACAGCCGTTTCAATATGGGCAAAAGTTTTTGTCAATTTGTTTGTGTTTCTCCCTTGTGATGGGACTTTGTAGGGTGAACGTTGAGATTTACAAGGGCACGGGGTGACCAATAATGTCTGAATTGGTCTGTAACAAGGTAGGGGTACTGATAAGGGGTTGACAGCTATGTAAGCGGTTCGACACCACCACCACGCCCGGCCGGACACACACGCTTTGGTCTAAGTTTCCATGTTTATTTGGAATAAGCTAAGACGTGTTGTTGACAAAATGCCAAAGTGTGTTTCTTTTCCTTTCAGGTACAAAATGAATCAACTGTACGATTCGGGGGAGCCGAATATTATTGACGAGGAGATGTTGATACAGGCCGTGGAAGAACAAGACCCCAAGCGACAGCCTGGAAAGATTTCTCATCTGCAAGACGTTGACTTCAAGGAGATAACGCAACTGAGACTTGACTTTAAAAGTGAGGACGTCTTCGCCGTTTATTGCTGATTGAGGTTGCGTGCCATATTTTATATATTATACTTACTTGAATGATTTGACCTTTGCTGATGGATCCATTGCAAGACATTGTACTTTTATTTAACAGGCAAAAAATACAAACTTAAACACACATCATCTTAATCATTGTCATTGGAGGCCTCCCTCCATGCCAGCTCCAGATAATGCTGTACGCGTACTATGTTCCGAAACGATTTTCTCAAAAATGTGTGCACACTGCCTACCTGGCGACTCGAATCTCACTCCTGCTCCCGCTCATGTACTTCGGCAACCAAGGGTCTTCTTGTCTATAAAGCCCCAAGTCAACCATCACTCAGTGGGAAGTCACTGCTGCCCTTTTGCTGCCCCCTTAAGATTGGAACGTGCCTACCTACCGGGCCATATGTCCCATCGAATGCCTGTCCTTGTTAATGTCCTGAGCCAATTCAGTCACCTTCACTCATTTCCTCTGCCTATGACTGCCTGTCTCATCTGTTAAATTAATTATATATATACAGTATACTGTGTGTATCATATAAATGTGTGCCATCTGTGAAAAAGATTTTGATTCTCCTTGATCTGCATGATAAACATTTTGTTTTGTATGGTGCCTAAAGTTGCAGTCGCATTTACACCGTACAGACATTCAAATTGTATTGTGTTCTACCTGCCCAAATATTGTACTGTATTGGAGAACATTCGTGTGTGGAGGTGTATTTGACCATACTTCACTATGCTGGTCAGTGCAGGTTGGTCAATTTCTAGAGCTTATTCATGGCAGCATAGTACAGTACAACAATTATTTTTGGTGCATTTCCCTCTGCTGCTCATCACGTTGCCCCACAGTAGTCTATATCACCTGTTATGCATGGTGTCCACCCATCCAACCACAATCCAGACGCAGCTCTGCTTAGCTTTAGATATATTTATGAACCTGGATTATTTAGTCATAGGTTGTGATTAATTAATGAATAACAAATTTCTGAAAACACGTTAAATGTGCTTAATTTTACTTGTGCAAACACGTCTCATTATTCATACCGCGTCGTAATGATTTGTGTTCCGTCACATTTTCCAGACATTCTTAGAATTGATAACCTTTGGCAGTGTAACAACATTACAAAACTGCAACTGGATAACAATATAATTGAGAAGATTGAAGGACTCGAGTCACTAATCAATCTCCAATGGCTCGGTAAGCATTCTATCTGTGTGTAGTGTTGAATACAAAGTAATTTGCGAAATCTATTTGGTGCACCTGTACAGAATTTTACATTTTAATGTGTTGTCCGTCACTTCCACAGAGCACTCTTTTTCCAATAAGGTTGTTTCTCAGCGTGAGAATGTAAACTTCCAGCGATGTAGTTAATAAGGAAAAAGGATTTTGTGTGTGTGTTGTAGATTTGTCATTTAATAACATTGAAGTTATCAAAGGTCTGGATACATTGACAAAACTGGAAGATTTGAGTATCTGCAACAACCGAATTTCACGGCTGGAAAATATGGACTCATTAAAGAATTTGCAAATCCTCTCTGCTGGAAACAACTCTCTGGATCAGTTACCAAATGTAAGCCTTCAAACAATGGTTGCGTTCACATTACATTTCGTGTAAAGAAGTTAGTTCATTCACACCACACACATCTGCTGCTTCAAGTCATTCCAAGTACATTAATTTTTGTTGTATATTTGTTGTTGCAGATGGTTTACTTGAGAACATTTCCTAGACTTAGTTCTCTCAATTTGAGAGGAAACCCTTTGTGTGAGGATGAGCAATACAAGTTTTACATTGCTGCATATTTACCAAACCTGGTCTACTTGGATTTCAGACGTCTGGATGACAATACGGTACGTGTTTAAAGTGATGTACTTGCAGAAAATATTTGTAAAAACTTTTTCCCATTATTGTCGTTCCTTTATTCATGCAATCCATTCATCATAATTTACTGTCATCAATTCGCTTTCACAGAATTCACGCATCATCACAGATTTGCTCCCATGGCTTCCTCTAATATATTTCATTCACCTCGTTCTCCACCATCTCAATCAAATGTACCGTTCATAATCAACGTTTTTTGGGTTTAGATCGCGTTATTTATAAATGTGTCGTAACCCTCCACCACCCAACACGGCCAATCAGCAAAAAGAGTGTCACGTTGACAAAAGACAAATAGTTCACTGCTTTAGCCCACCGGTGTGTTGAAGCGTGAAACCACAACATTTACAATTTTTGAGCACGACGGTTCGCTGGTAATTGCATCCAGCATCATCGGGCAATTCGCCAGAATGGTGAGGCTCTGCTCTGGCTCCCGGTCTTAAATAGAGCAGCAGCAGGGTGACGTCATCATTAACTCATCAACTGATTATGAATAATATTGGTCGCGAAAGCCTACGTGTTAAACAAATGTATCGTTGTTAATTCTTTGCGAAGCGCGTTGGTTCAGTCGCTAGATACATTCCTTGAAGATATGATAATGTGTATGTCCACACATTACTAAAAAAAGAACATGGCACTTGCACAAAATTAAACTATAAATGGAACTGTTAAATAAAGCGTGCAATTATCGAATGGGTGATTGCAATGAATCACTGCCTACGTAAAAATAAAATTGAAATGTGTATGTCTGTCAGATATTTAGTGAAGAGCAAAGCATTGCCAATTGTGTTATGTGCTTTTTGTAGAAGTGGCATTTAAACATTTACTAGTCTGCTTTAACACAACACATTTTATTTGTCTCCTAGAAAGAGCAAGCATTTCAAAAGTATCACTATTTAATTGAGGAGCTCAAGCATAATGAGAACATTGCATTGCAGAAGAAAGAAGAGCATTTGCAAAAGGAAAAAATGCTGGCATTGCATAAGGTATTTATGTCTATAAATATATGGGACTGATGAAACAGTAAAAACCCATTGCATTAACGGTTTCCTCCAATGTTGGTGATGGAGACATTGGCAAGCTTTTACCAAACTCAGATAAAATGAACATGCACCACCACTGCATTAATGGAGCACTTCTGTGCCATCTATTTTTGGACAATACAATTGCCATTTCTCACAGTGTCACTGCCTTCCTTTCCAATCCCATAATAGAACTCTCGCTCAAATACACTTTAAGTCAAATCACATAAAACGTACCAATTTTAAATTAATTATCTATCTATATTCAGCCTCTAAAATACAGTGTCGTGTTAGCTATGCACGTAAGTCTCACGAACAATGAACAGGTGTGTGCATGGAATCCAGAGCTCCTCCAATCCAGAGCCTCTAGAATGCCTGCCATGATCTGCAGAGGATGGCACAGTTCAGAACCGCGAAATCCCTCCACCGGTCGGAACTGGGTCAGTCTTGTTGAGATCTCAGTATTGCAGTCGGTCTCTTAGCCCAGCTCCAGGGGCAAGGGGAACAGAGGCAGTGGCAATAGTAAGATCCATAACCAGTGGTCCTCACAGAACCACTCCTCCACCCCTGCCAAAATGAAAGCCAGGACTATTGGATGGCATTGACAGGCTTCTATATCTGGAGGGCCTGAGAAAATCTGTCCTTGAACAGGATAATTTGAAATTTTACTCCTGAGTTATTCCTGACCCCAAAGTCCTCTGGGGGATTCTGAGTGAGATTGAAGTTCCACATGGGCACCAAAATGTTCAAGATAGAGACTCTGGGGTTCAAAAGAAAGGCGGTCAGGCCCGGTGACTGGTTAGCATCGATAGACCTGTCTCCACATTCCAAGAGTGCTAATTCCGAGAAAGATTTGATTTTCTTCACCATGGGAAAAACCAACACTTCCAGTTTAATAACTTTGACGAGAGCACGTGTAAGTGATACATTATGAGAGAGAAAAAATTGATGGAATTCAAATTAATTATTGGAACAATCCCAGTATTAATGCTCCCGTAAGTTGATGAATCTCCTGGAATAGCAATGTTCAATGTCTCTTTACAGGCTGCATTTGTGGACACTCTGGATGACAAGGCTGTCTTTGACAACATGTTTTCTGAAGATACAGATGGTGCAATACTTCAATCATTGCCTGAAATGTCAGGTTTTGTTGATGAATATCCTTTTGATTGTATGGTACAATAATTTATCCTGTATTTGTGTGTATTTTATATATACTGTACACATTTGTTGTATCACAAATAGAAATGGGCACACACATAGTGTGTGAATAATATGGACATCATGTACGTGATATAATTGCACATACATTCAGAGGGACTTGAAATATACTTTTGGTTTTGAGTATCATATGTGGAGGATTATATCCAGGGGGTGCTTGGAATTCCTTTACATGATCGTGGAAGCAACTTGGAAGTTTGGTATACAATGTGGCGAGAAAGCATCGATGATCTCACCAGGAAGATGAGATCACAATGGGTGGGGGATGTCTGAACGATGGATGGGGGCAGGCCACTGAGATAGGCCAGCTTTTGAGTGGCAGACAGAAGCATGCGATCAAAGGAAAGCTCGAAAGGCAGATGAAGGGACACGAGTAGGAATTTCAGTCTTTTAGAAGGAAGTCCAATCACTGTGGGACCTGGCATATGGAAGGCAGCATCGTTGAGGTGTCGTATCTACACCTTCATTGGTTGTAATGACCTTTTGACCTCTGCTTCAGAGAGGGTTACCATGAAAACAGTAGGGTAAGTTGTACTCACAAATTCACAACCAAGAGAAACATTGCCAATCTTCACTTAGCAGGATGAGACACAGATCAACTTAACTCTTCAGATGGCAGTCATAACGGATAATAGGGTAATGGTGTAACCCCGTAATGTTACAACCGTTAACGTGTTAAAGGAGAAAAACAAAAGCGTTGCTTTGCACTTGCCATTTTCCTTGATCACAGTTACTTATCGACAGAAGTTTGTTGCCATTTGCCAGAAGATTTTTGAATATGGACTGCAGCAGTATAGGCAGAGGGAGGAAGAAGTCGATGATTTCACCAGGTCTGTGAACGAAGCGAAGGGCGACAACCGGCAGGCGGCTTCAGCCATCATCGGTGATTTTGAAAAAGAAAACGCGCAGGTAATTGACAACCGACATTAAAAGCTACGCTTGTTAAAGGCTTACGGAAATTACTTCTAATTTGCCCTTGAGTGATGTTGAGGTTGCAATTAAACGTATTGTGGGGAAAAGGTTCAGTTTCGTGATGAATATGTAACATGAGCCTATTGAAAATGTGATACGTTTATAATAATAAAATGCATTTTTTAGCACTTGCCGCTATATACATGTGTGTACGAGGAAGGAGGTTCGGATTTAGATATGTTCGGATAATTTACATTACTGGGGAGAGATAGGAAATTTACATTTACAGGGGACAGATTGGAAAGCAACTGGGAGAAATTGTGGGGGACAAAGAGTGGATGCATTTGTGTAAAATGGAAGTACGATACGCATAGCGAAAGGAATGAGCGGTGGTTTCAACATGGAAAAGATATAATGTGGGCATAAGTAGCCAAATGATGAAATTAAGCCGGACATGGATACACAGATGGGGTGGGGGGGGGAGTCTTGGGCATAGCGGGAAAGCTTGAGGCAACTATGGGAGGGAAGGCATGGAAGAGGTGGAAATGAACATTGTGGCTCTTGGTGCCAATTAAAAAAATCGATTGCTATATTAAAGTGCGGTGAACGTGTTTGTGTTTTAAAGCTTCTCGAAGAAGTACAGCAGATCACCGATACTACTGTTCTGGATGCTAAGATTTTGGAGCACAGCCAGAAAATAAATAATATGTGGGATGCGTTGATGAAACTCGAGATCCAACTGCTCGACCAGCTGGAGGTGAGAAATGTGAAAATATGCCTTTAGTGTCATATAATTATTGACGTGTTCTGGCCTCAAACACCAAGTGAGTCGGAGCCGAAACACTTCAAAACCAAATTCTCAGAAGTAAAATTGCTTGCACTTTACGTGGAAAATTCTGCACTAATCTGCCCTTTCAGAAAGCATTACTCTAAATCATGAAAAGGGAGAGTGGTGCCCATTCCCATCAATCTCGAGGTGTGTGCCAATGCTAACTGAGTACCACTTCAGCGGTATAGCGGCTGCGATATTTTTGCTCCCCTTACATCGCTGGGGGGTAAGGCAGCGGTGCAGTGATTCATGCACTGCACTGTAAACTTGGTGACCCGAGTTTGAAGTCTGGCCACGGCTAACACGAGTAGCAAGGACTTTTATGCATGTTGAACTTCTTTCGCACCGTACGTAGCTAACCGTGCTCATCGGACAATGAAGAATGGTCAAGAAGTGGATTTACAATGGGCTGCAAATTATCATATAAATTGGGGTTCGGCAAGCAGTGTTGCACACTGCGATTGTATGTATACTGCTGCTGTAACCTCCCAATAATTTATCTTTCGCAACATCCTGTTGATCTGTTCACACAAATGTGAGTTTGGCCTCCGTGGAGGCTTGTGGATGTCGGTGACATTGCCCGCGTATCGGCAGTGTGGGCACTGTTGGATCGTGCGATCCGTGGTCTGGCTTTGGTGACCACAGGAGTCACATTTCTTCCGACCGTTCTGAATTTCCCATCAAAGGAGGTTACCGTATGTGCCGTGCCCTGCTCTGCGGTGGTTCAGAGCTGTGACCGCTTGTTTCCTTTGATTGCTTTAACTCTGCTTTCACCCACAGGATGTGGTGAAGGACTTTGAAAGGAACCTCACTGACATGGTTGGCGCGTTTATTGAAAACGTGCAAGGATTATATCCTTTGGCATTGTTTGCATTGCTCCCAAATTACACGACTTATTCATGATATTACTTGGTAAACCTGCGAAACATGTTAATTTCATAGAAACATGACTTTGGAGGAGCCTTCGTCCGGTGGTGGATTAATGAAGGCTTGTAAAATATTAATTTAGTTAATAAGAGATGCATCATGGTAACAGGGTAAAACATCTGCGACCAACCGAACGATTCATTGGTTTGGTTCTGCTGTAGGATCACATCCCTGGGGCGTTATGTACCGTGCCACGTATGTGCCATCACATGCGTTGACAACAAATATACACTTGGAAAAAATATTATAATAATGTATACATTATCCAGAAAAGCCTCACTGAGTTCTAAGACTTTTTTTTAGGAGGGTCCTGATTCGGAGATTTGTCTACATTCTTGTTAATCGGTGTTTTAAAGTGGGGGTTAACCAGGATCAAAAACCCACTTGCTGGACTGTCATATTCTGGACACCTCACAGCTCAACAGATTTTGGAGCCTGCCAAAGCTGTGTGGTCCGTCAATCCTTGCCTTCAAAGCACTGGATTACAGTACAGGAGTGTGGAACCCTGCCTAATGTGTATTTACCACTCTTTGTGAATTTACGCTTCTTAAAAATATTGATAATACTGTAGTTATGGGCATAGGGACGTCAACACTTCGACCCAATGGAACATTTCCGGAACAAAAACGGGAGTAAAAAGAATTGCAATAAATTGCTCCACTCCGTGAAGTTACAGAGCAGAGGTAGCCAGCTGGATCAGTGGTGACCTGATAGGTGGTTGAGAGTGCATGAAGAATCTTCAACATGTTTAAGTTTTGAGTTTGTTTAACCAGATGAAAACTCAAGAGGCCAGGATGAGTATCGTTTGCAAAAGTGACCTGGGACATTAGTCTGCTTGGAGGGGGCAATGATTGTTGTGTATACGCTCAATTGAATAATTTGTGGGTGATTTTAGAATATGTATTATTTGCCAAATGTGCTCAAAACGTATGTATGTGGAACTTCTTTCGCACTGTATGTAGTCAACCGTACTAATCAGAGGTGCAGGGGAAGGACAACAATCTAAACACAAAAATAGTGATTATGAACGTTTTAAACTGGTGTTCTCAAATGTTTTGTTTGCTCTGCCCACGTTTCCTGAGCTTCTTCCTACATTGTCCCAGTGCCGTGAACTGGAGAACAACTACCATGAAAAACTTTTAGAGGTGTTGATGTCTACATTTGACAAGATTGTCAAAAATGAACTAAAAGAAGAATTATCTGAAGATCTGAGACTGGTTTGTTGGTTTTTTTCATGTTCACCTCCAGATATTTGCTGCTAATATCAAACCAACATTTATGATAATTCTTCGTATGATGATACATGGACATTAAATTGCACTCTAAAGTGTTATAAACATCGTCGAATATTGTCATACTATACTTATATATCAACTTAAAACGTTATATTTTATAATAAAAAAAAATATATAAAACTGCCACTTTCCTAAATGGTGTTTACGTAATTTTAGGAAATTTTATTCTATTATATATGGCAATATGTTCAGGAGCTAAATACCAATGTCGAGGTCTGCTGGCCATGACGAGAGGGCTCCAGGAAAAACATGTCGTGTAGTTTTGCTGCTGCTCCTCCATTGAAAGAGCGCAGACTAACAGTGGTTTACTGAGTGGGCCAGTCTGGGCTGCTTGTCCACAATCGCACCACTGTGGCCTGTCTGTAAATGTCCATTCATAAAGGAGATGTGCATATCCGCCTGTGGGTGTCGAAAGATGAATAATAATAATAACACTACATTAATTCATAGCACTTCGTTATTACACAAAGGAATGTTTGCATATTAATTTTCTGTACAATGGATCTTGCACAAAAGACCAGAGTATAGCCCTCTCTATTAAAAATGAGACCATTGCCCACAACATTCGCCGATTATTATCTATCTTCGCCAGCTTTCATCTGCACACTTCAGGGTGAGAGCTGTTACGCGTGCCACCCAGAGCGGTGGAGAGTTTTGCTGTGATGTGATGTGTTTGTACGCCGGTGCCAACAACAACCCCTTCAATGTGTTGAAGGGAATTTGGAAGTTGGTCAGATGAACATGAAGCACATATGCAGTACGGAGCGTCGCTGCAGTGGTTTATCGTGTCCGATCAAACACCACGTCAGTTTTGTTGCTCTGCAGGTACATTAATGATAAACTCTATTCGGTGGGGGTTTATTTAGATATTCACAGACAAGGATTCACTCGTCAACGCGGCGAGTGCTTCACACGATATTCACCTACTGAAGATTGACAACAAGGAAGATGACATCATTTCTCGAGCAAACACCTGGATGGCCACCTTTGTCCAAAGGGTGAGAGCATTTTTTGGACATATTTGTGAACACCTAACCGCATCCACCTGTCAGGGCAGCACACACATCACGTGACACGCGACACTCGCCAGGTTTTCGCATTCACCAATCAGCAGGCGTGGGATGATCTGGGCGAGTTGTCCAGTGAGTATCGAGAGAGAGTTTAGGTGTGCCTACGTCACCGTGGCCTTACGCTAAATACTGAAGATAGGCAGTGGTTAAATCTTGACTTAAAGCTTTCGTGACTGCGGGCATTCATATTCTTTGGGTCTTTTGGTAAAGTCACGTAGATAGAAAAAAATAGTAAGAATAAAATAAAAAAATAAAAATGAAAACAAAGTTGATAAAAAATAAACATATATCGACGTTTCGATCGCAACACAAGCAATCGAGAAAAAAAATTACGATTGCTTGTGTTGCGATCGAAACGTCGTGATATTTTTTTTATGTTTTATTCACTTTATTTTAAATTTTATTTATTTGTATTATTTATTGTGATATTTTCTTCTATCTACGTGACTTGACCGAAAGACCCAAAGAATGTAGGCAGTGGTCATTTGTATAAATGACGTGATTTGTCCGGCAGGTGGCGCTACACCCACTGTAAATAATATTTGGTAATTTTTTCCCCGAGGTTGCGCTTGGGTCAAATGCGGTAAACCACAGGCTCCCTCCCGGGTTTCCTCACTTTCAGGATCCTATATAATGAAAATGACTCAAGTAAATGCGGTTCAACGCCCAACCCCTCTATCCACCATCATTGACAAGAGTGGTGAAGTATGGCTGATATGGAGCGTTGAGACCACATTCTAGCAGTCTGAGTAGCAAAGGCTGTTCACTATTTAAGTGTCCAAAACAATTCCGTGCTGCCTCAGCAATTGTTGGGAATACACAGAAGAGGTTTGTTTATTTGCCAACATGAAATACAGTTGAGTTTGTCCACCATTTGGCATTCCAGATGAGTGTATTCCAGTAGCATTTGTTGCGAACAAGGAAATCCCAGAACGGGATTGTACTTGTGTGCATCAACGGCATAACGTTCTCCATGGTGCCACGGTGGCGAGATGTTAACGACCTCGCCTGATATACAGGAGGTTGTGGGTCCGACCCCTGATATATATATTTGGAGTTTGCATGTTCTCACCGTGGTCGCGTGGATTTTTCTCCGGACCCTCCGGTTGAGAGTATTTGGCTGCGTTAGACTTCCACACGATAAGCCACTTTGTTGCGGTATCATTTGTGGCTAGGTCGCTTCTGAAAAATAGCTATGATATAGCTCAGTGGGTCTTACCTGGTAAAATACAAAAAGTTGTTGAGTTTCCAGTTCCACAAATGAATTTGGGTAGCCACCCACTTTATGTGAACGTGTTTATTTGTTTTGTGCGTGCGCGTCTTTGTACATTATGCACACGTACATGGTATTGACCACATCGTTCACTTGAAGGTTCAAGACGAAGAGGTGAAACGTAATCGCGCCAGGGTCACTGAGATCAACCACTACGTCGACTATCTGCACGAGGAGCTACAGAACCAGGACATCCAGGACCCTCTGTGAACACCTCTTAGAATCCCCCAAGATTCTGGAAGTGTGCGTGTAATGACATTAATGAGAAATAACAAGAACGTATTTGCCCAGGGAAACCGCACAAAGTCTGAAGAGACCGTTTCAAGAGGGTATGGCTACATTGGGATGTTTGGCCAGCACCAATGACATTGTGTGTTGGGTAACACTAAACATCTTCTGCAATTGTAGCCTCTTCAACATGGCCATGAAAGTTCTGTAACGATTTTATCAGATGTGCATAAAGGCATTTTACATTATTATTACGAGATTATTGATAGCAAACTCGCTATTATAAAGGCAAGTATGCATAAAGGGCGTTTATGTAAAGCAGACGGTATTAGTTATGAAAACGTGTTTCATTTCATTTCAGCTTTTTCATTGAAAATTGTAAACATTAGACTTACGATTCCCATCTGCCTCCCAGCACTTAGTGGCCGTCATTCGTAACCAACGCTGATGGCTCATGAAGCAAAACTTTGTGAAAACCCACAAGACGTACTTTGTTGGGCAGCAAAATCCATCCTCAAATTGGTGGCTATTTTGGTGTGCTCATTACGAGGTGGGGAGGACGAGTGAACTTGTACTTATATAAGAGCTACAAAGATAATATTTGGTATCAAACATTAGGCTTCTACGGTAAAACCTCTCAAAGGCCGAAGGGTATCGAAGATACATTCGAAAAATAAAGCAAAAAAACCTGACCAATGTCAACACATTTGTCAAGCTGCACGGCGTTTGGATATGGGGCACGTCTCTGTAATGTTCAAAGTGTTTGTAATCTTGTGATAGATTCATTTTGAAATGTAACTCGAGGCTTTTGAAAGTCATGAAAGAGCTGAAGTGCAAAATATAGCACGTTTTCCCCCAAACTATATTGTACTTTTAACTTAATTTCCGTTGTAACATTTACATGCGCTTGAATACACCATTTCAATGAATGTATCACCACAAAAAAATTCTACCGACTAAGGTGATACTACACTATGAAAAATCAGGCTTAGGCGGTAATCTTGACCCATACTTTTACTGCGTCAAATATAAAGCATATTACAATGTACAAAATGAAGTAAAAAAATCATACGATTTTAAACAAATTGATTACATTGTACCCAAGGTTGCAGATATCGGTTCAGACCACAACCCAGTTATTGTAGAAGATTGAAGCGAGGGAGTGACCTCAAGGATTTACAAATTTTATGTAATTTTACTACAAACTGTCTTAAAAAGTAATTTATCCCAAACCAACTTTAATTCTAGGAAAATGTAGTTTAATGTGTGCAGTATTTTCGATTTCCTCAAGTTGCTTATGCACCGTTTTCTATTTGGTTGCTTTTAAATTCTCTGCATTTTGTTGCACTTTGTTTTGTGATTTGGTCACCCAGGTCTCTTGCAAATGAGACTACCCCTGGGTCTCCGAGTTGTCATCTGCTTGAACAAAATAAACTTGAAGAATCTTGACTAGCGTTGACTCGGTAAAGCTATACACCCTGTGATGGCATTAGTTGAGGCAGTAGCAGCAGTAGCAGCAGAACTCCGAGGTTCTAAGGAGGCATGCGTGCATTAGTGCACAAACCAACGAAGCAAGAGATGGGGTTAGAGAAGTGAATCAAAAGATGCTTGGGTGAGGACGACCGGTAAGTGTGAGGAGAGTGTGCAAGCACAAGCAGGAATGATAGATAGGTTTTACACCAGATACCTTTTGCAAGGCATCAAGTCTGCATTAACCACATGTACTTGTGGCAAAACATGCAGAAATCGGAGCAAACGTGCACCAGGGGACCTTATTGGCAGAAGCCAGCCGAGATGTAAAATCCTAAGTCTTCTCAAATCAAACCTATATCACTGTTTCTCATCCGCTAAATACAAAATACATCGAATATAAAAGATATGAAGTGTGAATACATTTTTATTCTGCTCGTTAGGATACATTTTTTTATCAATACCATTGTCTACAATGTTTTAGTTTTTTTACAAAAAACACCCCAGCACTTATTTATTATTGGTATGATTGTTTAGCCAGGAAAATCTCGCCAAGTCTCACGATTCTTTTTGGAAGGGTCCTGACTCTCAAAATTAGTAATTTTGCAAGTATTTTTTTTTTATTTGGCAACAATGGACCATGACGCCTGCACATTGAGGCCTACGCTTGCGATTGACGTCACGGGATCTTTAATGTCCATTGTGAAGCACACGGCACGCATTCTTACAGTACCGATTTAACCGCACCGCCAATTAGCAGTTGACTACGTGTGGTGTGAAGGAAGTTTAACGTACATAATACCGCAGTAATAACCAGTCATTTTGAAATCCAGTAACAAAACATTTTTTTTAAGATACAGGTGAGTTATCTATCAATGATCAAGCGCTTTTTTAAGCGAATCCATATTGTAACGATCACTCAATTGTCTGCCAGCATGTTGCAGAACGTAGTCTTTGCAGCGGCTGCTATGGAGACTCGTTTCTGTCAACAGACTCTGGAAGGACTGCAGGAGATCCGGGGCCACTTGCTTTGTCTCGGCATTGGCCAGCAGCTGTAGAATCTCGAGCAGCCATCCAGAATCAAGCAGCACAAGCGGCAGCCATTCTAGACGTGCCAAGCAAGCACCGAGACCTTGCATGCCCAGAAACCACAACTCTGAAATATCCTCCCAGCACTCTTTGTAACCACTCCTCATGACGACCACACTCTGCTCTCCTTCCGCAGTGCTCTTCTGTAGCAGGTACGGTTTGGAAAGAAAGTCAATGACTGCTGTGAAGAACTGTTGCGACGTCGCTTTGGAAAGAGCTGCAACGACAACAACAAATACAGGATGACAACATTTTCACGGATGTTACCTATGGAGTCTCTCAACAGTAAATCGGTGTTTGTAAATGTAAAGCCTTTTGTCAATCCACTGCTGGATGAGGGACTCCCACCAATGCCGAGGGGGTTATTTGACCATACTTCACCACCTGGTCGGTGCAGGTTTAAGGTGGGGAACGTATAGATGCGCTTGCTTGCCCATCGCCACGTAAATAACCTCTTGCTGTAACAGCTCTCTCGCTGCGTCAGCAGTTCCACTGCTGGATTATGTTTTCCGCCTGAGGACGACCGCTTGTATTGCGATCGAAACGTCGTGATATGGTTTAATTTTTATACCTACGTGACTTTACCGAAAGAACCAAAGAGTATGAGTATAGGAGCATCAAACTTTTTTTTTAGCAAACACGTAGCTCCCGTAAGCCTATAACACCTGTTATGCACGGTGGTTACCCAACGAGGCACTATGCAGGCTAAACCCGGGTTAGCTTCTGAGATCAGGTGCCTTTCGGGTGATTTGGTTTTAGAGGCAATAAATGTTCATAAAGGTTAAAAGTAGAGCCGTGCAATTGCTTCCTCAGACTGCTGCTGGCAGAAGGCTCCCCTCTAGAGTGAGCTTGTGGGAGCTCTCATTTAGTAAGCTACTGTGTGTACAGGCTGGTGCTGGTTTAAGAACTTGCCCGATTTGTTTCAACTGCCGCTCCAGGAGATCAGACTGGCGACCTCTGGTTTGCAAGTCCAGTCGTCCGCTATTTTTAACAGTGAAGATGTTAAACACACCGCACCAGGTACTCATTCAGGACTGGTTCAGATATCACTTGCCACTGATGTTAGCCGTGGTCGGGAATCGAACTACGGCTGTTGGGTTTGTAGCACAGTTCACCAAGCACTACGCCACCACTACTGCATGCACGCACGAATGCTGCACATATACATATCCCCAACATAGCTGTAAATAACACCCTTTCAAGAAAACTATGCTACATTTTTTAAATGACTAACGCATGATAACAATGTACGCTTTGTTAATTGCAAACACTGTATATAAGTTGGACATTTATGCTTAATTGGGTAAGAATGCCATTTTGTGTAGAGGTCATTCCATTTGAATTGTCAAGTGTGTAGACCATGTTACAATATCTTACCGGGGATGTCCAACACTCTGATCAGCATCAGGCTCAGTGCACACACATTTCCAGCAAGGATCAATAGGCAATCTCTGCCAATCACCAATGGCAAAGAATCCATCAATAGGGTCAGTAATGATGCAAAGTTTTCATCAGTCCTGAGCAAATAAAAAAAACACACAAATGTGACGGTCTTACCATGTGAGATACATTTACACAGATTTAAGGGTGGTGACATATGCAG
The DNA here is from genome assembly GCF_015708825.2 of Lethenteron reissneri. Classification (NCBI taxonomy): domain Eukaryota; kingdom Metazoa; phylum Chordata; class Hyperoartia; order Petromyzontiformes; family Petromyzontidae; genus Lethenteron; species Lethenteron reissneri. The sequence continues at coordinate 3,020,309 of NC_083804.1, forward strand.
AATTGTATATACAAAATGTAGAAAACTTAAAGAGTTCTATTGGTGCCCAAGCCGGTAGAAAGTCTTTACCCTCGAGAAACGAATTCAACCACAAGCACTTGTGCAGCCCTTGTCAATCCACTGCTGGATGAGGGCCTCCCCATGCTATGGGGTTTATTTGACCGTACTTCACAAAATAATGAAGGCGGGGCACGTAGAGCACAGCAGTACAGTACAACATTTGCATTTTGCTGCACAGAACTTCGTGTCCCACAACATAACACCTGTAATGCACGTTGGTCGCTCACCCAAGAACTATCCAGGCTCGTCCCCGCTTAGCGTCTGAGATCAGGCAAAATCGGGCATATTCAAAGGTGATTTGGTCATAGGCTTACTGCAAGTAAGATCCCAGAATTTCAACTCGGTCTGTCCGGCTGCACTTCATGCACTGTCACATCAGTTAACCGACTACGTCGATTACTGAATTACTCATTAACCCAGCTTTAATATAGGTTGCCAAGCTTGGTGGTGTTCATTCAGACGCTGTCTTTCCGACAGACCTGTTCTTCACCTGAGGACGGCTGCTTGCGTTGTGGCCGAAACGTCGTGAGAATTGTATTATTTTATTATGTTTAATTTTTATTATTTTATTATCTCCCTTCTACGTGACTTTACCGAAAGAACCAAAAAGATAACAGCTGTTGATAAATAAGACACAACCGGACAGGCGGCGCTGTGGTTAAGAGCGAGAATCGCAATCGGCGAGGTTTATAAAAGTTGGTCGACTGAAACCCTTCAACCTTCGGTCAGTTGGTCAAATGAGGATGAGTTTGAGAAGTCGACCGTGGTTGAGCCAATGAAAGTGGCTGGCCCCACCACAGGGATGGGGAATTTCCACCAATGGAGAAAAACACGATCCAACACCAATGTTTTCGGTTGGGTGACACCAACTTTAGGCAACGAAGCCCAACGACAAAATTAGGACTTTTTTTTGGAGCTTACTTCGCAAACTGGGGTTCGGTAACGACGAGGTTTAAAAAGATGCTGCACTGATAGCGAAGGGTCATTTCAACGTCCGGATACGTCTGTAATTCTTCATCCGACATGAGACGTTTGAAAAGCTCCCACTGCCTCTGGAAGGAGAGTCTCAGGAGGACGTGGAGGTTCTGTTCTAAGAGCAGCTTCCGCGCATCGTCTTCTGCCGTTAGGTGACACAATCCTGGAAGCAGAAACCTGGAAATGACAAACGTAACGCAAGTTAAGAAGAAGGTACCTTTCAGGGTATTTGCCGGACGTGGCCATAGGTTTAAGTTGGGCTACATACCGTAAAGGATGTCAAGTTCATGCTGTACTACCAATATCATCTTGTTTGCTGGTGGTGACACGAGTTAATCTCAATACAGAGTGAAACCCCCTGCTTTCCAGAAGGTCCTGCATTGGGTTTTCGTTTTAAACGTTTGCAGCCAACTTGCACACGTGGGAGGAAATTGGAGCACCGAGAGGAAACCCATGCGCGCAAGGGGGCAACACTCGATCCCAGTGAAGATGGATATTAGTCCAATTGCCGCACTGCCTTTTCTTGGCAAGCCAGGTGATGCCACCTCGACACACGGGTAGGCAGCTTCAAAACAACGCGTGTGAGCCACCAAACCTCGCCTCCACACCGATGGGTTACAGGCGTGCATGGCCGCCACTGCACAGCGATTATTATCATTGTGATTAGGACAAATAAATGCACGGTATATATGAATAATAAAACAAATATTGTCTCACCTAAGTGGATCAACCGTCTGATCATTGACAAACTGACAGGGGTTTTGCTCGACTGTCTTGGCCGCTGGCTCCGCTTCATTGCCTTGCATTTTCCAGCTGTACTGCATTAAGGACGGAATGATCTCCATAATCTCCTTTTTGAGAGTCAGGTTCTCCTCCGCCATCCATGATCCAAGCACACGAACCGAAGCAAACACAAAGCTGTCTCCAATCCACTCTTCTAGAACCTAGAGCAGCACAGCAAGGTTTCGTGAGCGGGATAAATGTACCGTGCAAGGTGTTAAAAAATAGCACACGCACAAATATGCCTTATTCGAAACGTCGCTAGTCCATTAAGAATGTCTACATAGTAAGAGAAACCTTGATAAACAAAATTACAAAAAGTGTGGTTTTAATAACAATTTGCAATTAACTCTGGAAATGGCCTAGGACGCAAACACAAGATGTGTTTAACTTCTTTCGCACCATACGTAGCCAACCTAGGTAATCGGAGATGTGGTGGGGGAAGGACCAAGATGGACTCTTCTGTGATGATATCACGCGTGATTAATATCCGCCGTGCAGCATATGGTAATTCCCAGCACAGATGATCAAGTGGTTCTGCCAAACTGTCCGCTCCGCAAACTGGCTCACGGGCAAGCGTTTGCTCACCACCGGGCTAACGATCTGCCAAAAACAACTGAAGATGATGTTTTATGAGTTTAATGAGCGCCCATCATTGTAAATATGCGTTTTAGTACAAAACGGCCGTGTGGGTTGGGCTTCCTCGATGTTAGACTTGTGACAGCGGTGATAATTTGTTACGAAATTCTTCCAAGCCACACAAGTGTCTTTCAAATCCTACACGGTCAGGATCTTTAGGACTACAGTATGATACTATGAGTAAAAAAAATATAACACCAACTTCACTATGCAACACAATATTGGCACCAAAGCCTGCATTCAACATTTGAAGTGTCGATCCGCACTGCCTTAAACATTAAAACGTTCATCTTCTTGGTTCTTTCGGTAAAGTCATGTAGAAGGGAAATAATAAAATAATAAAAATAAAATTATAAAAATAAAATACAATTCTCACGACGTTTCGGCCACAACGCAAGCAGTCGTCCTCAGGTGAAGAACAGGTCTGTCGGAAAGACAGCGTCCGAATGAACACCACCATGCTTGGCAGCTGTCTTTCTGACACCTGTTCTTCACCTGAGGACGGCTGCTTGCGTTGTGGCCGAAACGTCGTGAGAATTGTATTTTATTATGTTTTATTTTTATTATTTCCCTTCTACGTGACTTTACCGAAAGAACCAAGAAGATGAATCCCTGCAGTCACGAAAGCTTTAATTCGAAACATTATAATGTTCTATAAATTCACACGTTAGCCACTACCCGTGATACATATATATTCCTGCATTAAAGCAGTTTCAAACCCAGCCACTCCGTCCCTCAGGACATAGTTCACCGAGCCCTCATCTCATACGAATCGCATACATACATATGTATTTACCTGCTGCTTTAGGTAATAAATCACTGCGGAAAAGGCCTCTTCCATCTTCGTGACGATCTGGTTGCACCAAACTCTGCTGAACTGGTGTTCCGCTGTGGTGAGCAGTGCAACGGTATTTTCCAGAATGCTGTAACAAGCAATCAAAATCGCGTGTTTGTTAGCTACCGTCGCGGAATCGGTGTCCTCAAGGCACATACGGACTTCGATGCACGCGAGATTGACGATCAGCGCGAAGAACGTATCCTTTGCGGTTGTGTTTCCGGGCAGAATCCAATCCAAGCTGTAGAGATTTATCATAGCAGAGGCCAGTTTCAGGGCAGGATCTCTCTGAGCACCAGAAATCTTGCTGTTGAGGACGCCGAATAGTTCCGCGTGTATAGTCCGGAAACATTCGGAGCACTGCGTGCACTTTTGAAAGATTGCCAAGGGTGGCAGAAAATTGGGAAGGAGCTCGCAAATGTCGAACTTATTGCCATCGTTAGAATTTGCAAACTGCACACAAAGGTGCTTCAAAACTTTGGAGAGGTCTTCTTCGGCCTTCGCCCAGCATTCTGAAGATTGCGCATTTAGCAAGTGAATGAGGAGTTGAAGGCCCTTTTCCCAAGAATGAGACTTCCTCACCAATACATTGCACAATGCAGACAGTACTTCTTCGGTGAGCAAGTGGTTAAAGCCCCCTGGTGCTGCAATTATTCCTTGAAAGCACTGATAACAATCGTCGACCACCGACCTGTACAGGTTAAGGTCTTCAGATTCTTCATGTGGCTGATTCAGTGCCAGAATCTCGCCTAAAATGTGAACTTTGTTGAGAACTTGTGAATTCAACACGAGCTCAGAATCGGTGCAAAAACATGCCAACATAGCAATTCCCAGCGACCGATATTCATTTACAGCGGACACATTAGACGCCGCAGATGGTAACAGAAGTCTGTTTATAAATGTGAATCCGATGGCGTCAAAAATTCTCCGTCGCTTTTTTGCGTTGGTGTTTTCCACGGCAAGCATCTTTGTCACCTGTAAAACCAAAGGACACGTATACATCAAGTTTTATATATTTTTTTCTCACATAGCACGAGCATATTGTACTGTATTGATTTAAAAAATCACATTTAAAGCTAAGTCAAAAGGCCATTTTTAAGTCAGTACTTTCAATGAATAATTCCAGCACCAGGGGGCTATAACCGCTTGCTCACCCAGTAAATGCTGTCTGCGTTGTTCAATGTATTGGTGAGGGAGTCTCATTCTTGGAAAAGGACCTTCGACTCCTTATTCAGTGGTCTCGAGGCAGGGGTAACAATTCGACAATCTGGAGCCAGGGGCTCATCTATACACCCACTATTTTAGTGGCACAACCCACAAAACAATAGCTCTCTCATCTCATATTCTTGGTTCTTTCGGTACAGTCACATAGAGAAATAATAAAAATAAAACATAATAAAATAATTCTCACGACGTTTCTCCTATCTCGTCTGCGAGTACAAGGCTGGATTTTCCAGGCTGTCTTGACACACATTTGGAGCCTGCGTGCAATCGATCAGAGATCAGGCTCATACTGGTAGGAACCTCCTGGTTACACCAGCCCACAGGGGATTATTGTGTCCGTCCGTCGTGCATCTAAAAATAGGAGGGGTGGGGCTGGGTGGAGAGGGGAGGGTGGAGAGGGGAGGGTGGGGAGGGCCTGGGTGGGGATGGTGGGGAGGGGCTAGGTAGAGAGGTTGGGGAGGGGCTGGGTGGGGAGGGAGGGGCTGGGTGGAGAGGGTGGGGAGGGGCTGGGTGGGGAGGGGCTGGTCACCCCGTGGTGCCCTTATATAACTGAACGTTTAACCTACTCATGCCGGCTTGTTGCCGCCCTCACAGTCGGCCATATTTGCGGAATACACCACGCCGCCGTTGACCCTGGCCATTGACCGAGCAACCCAACGTTCCTACCAGCTCCCTCCGCAGGAATGTGTTTTTGGGTTGTCTTTCTCTAAGGTGTACTATAATACGCTACCGTAATCTCTGGATTATAAGACGCACACCAAACCTGTGCACGGTGTCAATAAAGGTATAGAGATCTGGTCACACACAACCACCGGATTGTTATGCTGGACCCCAAACTTATACTTTCATATTGGGGGGGAAAATTGCGTCTTGTAATCGAGATAATAGCTCGGGATTTCTCTCATTAAAGTTGTTCGTTGTTGTAACTTTCTGACCCGCCTCTAATGGACATCTGTGAAAAAGAGCTTCATAGCTCATCGGATTTCTCCGAGATAAATACAGATTCTGATCAAAGTAAAGTCATCGTTGACGATGCTGTCACTGACGAGCCAAGTCCCGAGCTAGAAGCGTGCCGCCGTTATTTGCCCGCGTTGTGCCAACGTTCACACACTTAAGTTCAATTGGATAGCAGAGATAGTTGCCACGGAGATAGCTGTCATAGAGATAGTTGTCACGGAGATAGTTGTCACGGAGATAGTTGTCACGGAGATAGTTGCCACGGAGATAGTTGCCACGGAGATGGTTGTCACGGAGATGGTTGCTACGGAGATAGTGTCACTCACCAGGAGCAACGCTGCAAACTGTTCGCTGTCATTCCTCGCTTCCCTCAGAGCATTCAGACATCGCTGCATTGATGAACTAAGATCGTCGTTATCCTCACAAGGTTTACTCTCATGGCCACCGTCATCAACTCTTTCGTCGCCAGACGACCTACAAATGGTCACAAACAAGACATTTTGCTCTAAATCAACTGTGAGAAGAAACTTTTTTAAGCTGCAAACCCCAATTAACTTTTTCTTATCAGTTCAAGCTGTCAACCATCCCTCCATACAATTAGACATGTCCAACTCATACCTGTCAACCCATACGGTTTACTCGTAGTCTTTCTTGTACAGGGAAATTTGGTTTTCAGGTCCATACGGCGTACAGCCGTTTCAATAGGGGCGAAACTTGTTTTGTCTATTTGTTTGTGTTTCTCCCTTGTGATGGGATTTTGTAGGATGAACGTTGAGATTTATAAGGTAACGGGGTGACCAATACAGTTTGAACTGGACTGTAATAAGGCAGGCACTGATAAGGGGTTGACAGGTATGATAACTTACTCCGAATACTTAATTCTGACACAAATATTTGAAATTGTGTCAATACAAAAAAAAAATTAGTTGTAAATAAAACTAAATTCAACACACTCTAATGCAGAGCATGTAACACAACATACCTTGAGTCCCTTGCTGTCAGCATGGTTGATTTTTTTTCTCTCAATACTTTTCCAGTCAAATCAACGCAACTGAAAAATAAACATGGGGTTATGTTTTACTCCATAGTGGGGGGGGGGGGGGGGGTGTTTAACCATACTTCACCAGGCTGATCAGTGTGGGTGGGTGAAGACGTTGGAGCATAGTAAAGTAAAAGTTTCCCCTTTGCTGAAAACGTGGCCCCAGCAATAGCCTTCAGTACCCATCCGATCTCTATCCAAGCTCTAACCTGCTTAGCTTGTGCCTCGACGAGTTAGGGTGCATTCCGGGTGATTTGGTCATGGGTGTCAAAGTGCAAGCGTAACAATGACCAATTACAACGACGAGTCCCCCATTTAGCCTTCAGAGACTCTTGGGGCGTTGATCACGTGTAGCACATCTCACGCCTTTGGCGATGTTCACACACTGTACCGGGTACTCATTTGAGGCCGAGTCGACCTAGGGAAGGGAGAAGGGCTGGATCAGATAATCGTCCCTGGCGTTGGTCGATACTTCCTTTACAGCAACCACGGCGATTGTGCCAGACTAGGTGCACCTTGATGCCACATTAAGCGTCGAGGGCTCGCCGGCATATCACGGGATAGACCCAGATGACATAGGTTGACTGTCAGATGCACGACCACCTGTGCCCCCTACTGTGCCAACTTGCTGCGTTTTCCCTGCCCGGCGCGCTCCACTCGTTGTAAGCGTCACTCTCCTCTGCACTCCTAACCTTGTTAGCTGGAGGGCGACTGCCTACAACTGCCCAGTAGTAGTAGCGTCCTTCACGAGCCTCTCCCCGTCCTCATCCTGCACAGCAGAGACAAAGCAGAGCGAAGAGAGGCGCCGCACACCGGTTGCTCGCTCCCTCGCTCGCACGAGGACAAACACGTGCGCGTGTCCACAGCACGCACGTGGCCCTGGCTCGTGACACAGAGGTTCTACTTCCGGGGTCAACTCACGACAGCTTCGAGGTTCTACTTCCGGGTCGCCTCAACACACGTTCGTCAATAACACGGCGCGCTGCCGTAACATCATAAATATATAATCGGCGATGTTTCGGGCAATAACCCTACCTTCGAGGCACGTACATGTAGAGTCGCGAGGCAATGCCGTGATTTTAAGGGATGTAATTTTTTTTTAAAAATGTGTCGTCGACAAAAAAGAAGGGTTTGCACTCGTTACAATAAACAAATAAGAGCGTGAGGTTATTAAAGTTTCACCCTCTCCTGGGCGCGCGCGGTCCCTGCACGCTTGCAGGGCCCTAGGTAAGATGGCCGCCAGGCTGCAGGCCTAGCGGGGGTCACGTGGAGCGATGCTTGTTCCGGGGCCGCTCTGCGATGCTGATTCAGAGTCCGGGCCCCCCTAGCTGTCATGATGATTCAGAGTCCGGGCTCCCCTCGCTGTCATGCTGATTCAGAGTCCGGGCTCCCCTCGCTGTCATGATGATTCAGAGTCCGGGCTCCCCTCGCTGTCATGCTGATTCAGAGTCCGGGCTCCCCTCGCTGTCATGCTGATTCAGAGTCTGGGCCCCCCTCGCTGTCATGCTGATTCAGAGTCCGGGCCCCCCTCGCTGTCATGCTGATTCAGAGTCCGGGCTCCCCTCGCTGTCATGCTGATTCAGAGTCTGGGCCCCCCTCGCTGTCATGCTGATTCAGAGTCCGGGCCCCCCTCGCTGTCATGCTGATTCAGAGTCCGGGCTCCCCTCGCTGTCATGCTGATTCAGAGTCTGGGCCCCCCTCGCTGTCATGCTGATTCAGAGTCCGGGCCCCCCTCGCTGTCATGCTGATTCAGAGTCCGGGCTCCCCTCGCTGTCATGCTGATTCAGAGTCTGGGCCCCCCTCGCTGTCATGCTGATTCAGAGTCCGGGCTCCCCTAGCTGTCATGCTGATTCAGAGTCTGGGCCCCCCTCGCTGTCATGCTGATTCAGAGTCCGGGCCCCCCTAGCTGTCATGCTGATTCAGAGTCTGGGCCCCCCTCGCTGTCATGCTGATTCAGAGTCTGGGCCCCCCTCGCTGTCATGCTGATTCAGAGTCCGGGCTCCCCTCGCTGTCATGCTGATTCAGAGTCCGGGACCCCCTCGCTGTCATGATGATTCAGAGTCCGGGCTCCCCTCGCTGTCATGCTGATTCGGAGTCCGGGCCCCCCTCGCTGTCGTGCTGATTCAGAGTCCGGGGCTCCCTCGCTGTCATGCTGATTCAGAGTCTGGGCCCCACCCCCTCGCTGTCATGCTGATTCAGAGTCCGGGCCCCCCTCGCTGTCATGCTGATTCAGAGTCTGGGCCCCACCCCCTCGCTGTCATGCTGATTCAGAGTCCGGGCCCCCCTCGCTGTCATGCTGATTCAGAGTCTGGGCCCCACCCCCTCGCTGTCATGCTGATTCAGAGTCCGGGCCCCCCTCGCTGTCATGCTGATTCAGAGTCTGGGCCCCACCCCCTCGCTGTCATGCTGATTCAGAGTCCGGGCCCCCCTCGCTTGCGTGCTGATTCAGAGTCCGGGCCCCCCTCGCTGTCGTGCTGATTCAGAGTCCGGGGCCCCTCGCTGTCGTGCTGATTCAGAGTCCGGGCCCCCCCCTCGCTGTCGTGCTGATTCAGAGCCCGGCCCCCCTCGCTGTCGTGCTCATTCAGAGTCCGGGCCCCCTCCCCCACGCTGCGATGCTGATTCAGAGTCCGGGGTCCCCCTCGCTGTCATGCTGATTCAGAGTCCGGGGCTCCCTCGCTGCGATGCTGATTCAGAGTCCGGGGCCCCTTTCTCCTAGCTGTCGTGCTGATTCAGAGTCCGGGCCCCCCTCGCTGTCATGCTGATTCAGAGTCCGGGCCCCCCTAGCTGTCATGCTGATTCAGAGTCCGGGCCCCCCTAGCTGTCGTGCTGATTCAGAGTCCGGGCCCCCCTAGCTGTCGTGCTGATTCAGAGTCCGGGCCCCCCTAGCTGTCGTGCTGATTCAGAGTCCGGGCCCCCCTAGCTGTCATGCTGATTCAGAGTCCGGGCCCCCCTAGCTGTCGTGCTGATTCAGAGTCCGGGCCCCCTTAGCTGTCGTGCTGATTCAGAGTCCGGGGCTCCCGGCGGCAGACAAGAAGCCGGCGGGACCCGGGACCGCGTGAGTTGCAAAGGCCGCCACCACCCACCACCCACCACTGTCTCTCTGTGTCTCTCTCTTCTAATGTCTGTCCCTTCCCTGTCTCTGTGTCGCCTTCAGCGTCTCTCGGTGGGTCTCGTGTCCCTCTCCGGGTGTGTCTCTCAGTGTCATCGATAACAAACTATAGAACATTTATATTCAGTGTCTCTCTGCGGTGTCGTGTCCGTCTCCGGGTCTGTCTCTCTGCGTCTCATTCAATAAAAAAATAATATTCAGTGTCTCCGTGTCTCTTATCCCTCTCGGTGTCTGTCTCTGTGTGCGTTTGTCTACCACTGCGTAGATATCTCTCTGTGTGTGTCTCATTCTCTGTCTCTCTGTGTGTGTGTTTCATTCTCTGTCTGTGTGTGTGTCTCATTCTCTGTCTGTGTGTGTGTCTCATTCTCTGTCTGTGTGTGTGTCTCATTCTCTGTCTCTCTGTGTGTGTGTCTCATTCTCTGTCTGTGTGTGTGTCTCATTCTCTGTCTGTGTGTGTGTGTCATTCTCTGTCTTTGTGTGTGTGTCTCATGCTCTGTCTGTGTGTGTGTCTCATTCTCTGTCTGTGTGTGTCTCATTCTCTGTCTCTGTGTGTGTGTGTCTCATGCTCTGTCTGTGTGTGTGTCTCATGCTCTGTCTGTGTGTGTGTCTCATTCTCTGTCTGTGTGTGTGTGTCATTCTCTGTCTGTGTGTGTGTGTCATTCTCTGTCTTTGTGTGTGTGTCTCATGCTCTGTCTCTGTGTGTGTGTCTCATTCTCTGTCTCTGTGTGTCTCATGCTCTGTCTCTGTGTGTGTCTCATTCTCTGTCTGTGTGAGTGTCTCATGCTCTGTCTCTTAGTGTCTCATTCTCTGTCTCTGTGTGTGTCTCATTCTCTGTCTCTGTGTGTGTCTGTGTATACGTGTGTCTGTATCTCTTCACGATCGCCCTGTCTCTCTGTGTGTGTGTGTCATTCTCTGTCTCTGTGTCTCTGTGTGTGTGTCTCATTCTCTGTCTGTGTGTGTGTGTCTCATTCTCTGTCTGTGTGTGTGTCTCATGCTCTGTCTCTGTGTGTGTGTCTCATGCTCTGTCTCTGTGTGTGTGTCTCATTCTCTGTCTGTGTGTGTGTCTCATTCTCTGTCTGTGTGTGTCTCATTCTCTGTCTGTGTGTGTGTCTCATTCTCTGTGTCTCTGTGTGTGTGTCTCATTCTCTGTCTGTGTGTGTGTCTCATTCTCTGTCTGTGTGTGTGTCTCATTCTCTGTCTGTGTGTGTGTCTCATTCTCTGTCTGTGTGTGTGTCTCATTCTCTGTCTGTGTGTGTGTCTCATTCTCTGTCTCTGTGTGTCTCATTCTCTGTGTGTGTGTCTCATTCTCTGTCTGTGTGTGTGTCTCATTCTCTGTCTGTGTGTGTGTCTCATTCTCTGTCTGTGTGTGTGTGTCATTCTCTGTCTCTCTGTGTGTGTGTCTCATGCTCTGTCTGTGTGTGTGTCTCATTCTCTGTCTGTGTGTGTGTCTCATTCTCTGTCTGTGTGTGTGTCTCATTCTCTGTCTGTGTGTGTGTCTCATTCTCTGTGTCTCTGTGTGTGTGTCTCATTCTCTGTCTGTGTGTGTGTCTCATTCTCTGTGTCTCTGTGTGTGTGTCTCATTCTATGTGTCTCTGTGTGTGTGTCTCATTCTCTGTGTCTCTGTGTGTGTGTCTCATTCTCTGTCTGTGTGTGTGTCTGATTCTCTGTGTCTCTGTGTGTGTGTCTCATTCTCTGTCTGTGTGTGTGTCTCATTCTCTGTCTGTGTGTGTGTCTCATTCTCTGTCTCTGTGTGTGTCATTCTCTGTCTGTGTGTGTGTCTCATTCTCTGTCTCTGTGTGTGTGTCTCATTCTCTGTCTGTGTGTGTGTGTCTCTTTCTCTGTCTGTGTGTGTGTCTCATTCTCTGTCTATGTGTGTGTCTCATTCTCTGTCTATGTGTGTGTCTCATTCTCTGTCTGTGTGTGTGTCTCATTCTTTGTCTGTGTGTGTGTCTCATTCTCTGTCTCTGTGTGTGTGTCTCATTCTCTGTCTCTATGTGTGTCTCATTCTCTGTCTCTGTGTGTGTCTCATTCTCTGTCTATGTGTGTGTCTCATTCTCTGTCTATGTGTGTGTCTCATTCTCTGTCTCTGTGTGTGTCTCATTCTCTGTCTCTCTGTGTGTGTCTCATTCTCTGTCTCTCTGTGTGTGTCTCATTCTCTGTCTCTGTGTGTGTCTCATTCTCTGTCTCTGTGTGTGTGTCATTCTCTGTCTCTGTGTGTGTCTCATTCTCTGTCTCTGTGTGTGTGTGTCATTCTCTGTCTCTGTGTGTGTGTCTCATTCTCTGTCTGTGTGTGTGTCTCATTCTCTGTCTCTGTGTGTGTCTCATTCTCTGTCTGTGTGAGTGTCTCATTCTCTGTCTGTGTGTGTGTGTCTCATTCTCTGTCTGTGTGTGTGTGTCTCATTCTCTGTCTCTGTGTGTGTCTCATTCTCTGTCTGTGTGTGTGTGTCTCATTCTCTGTCTCTGTGTGTGTCTCATTCTCTGTCTGTGTGTGTGTCTGATTCTCTGTGTCTCTGTGTGTGTGTCTCATTCTCTGTCTGTGTGTGTGTCTCGTGCTCTGTCTCTGTGTGTGTCTCATTCTCTGTCTGTGTGTGTGTCTCATGCTCTGTCTCTGTGTGTGTCTGATTCTCTCTGTCTGTGTGTGTGTCTCATTCTCTGTCTCTGTGTGTGTCTCATTCTCTGTCTGTGTGTGTGTCTCATGCTCTGTCTCTGTGTGTGTCTGATTCTCTCTGTCTGTGTGTGTGTGTCTGATTCTCTGTCTGTGTGTGTGTCTGATTCTCTCTGTCTGTGTGTGTGTGTCTCATTCTCTGTCTGTGTGTGTGTCTCATGCTCTGTCTCTGTGTGTCTCATTCTCTGTCTGTGTGTGTGTCTCATGCTCTGTCTCTGTGTGTGTCTGATTCTCTCTGTCTGTGTGTGTGTGTCATTCTCTGTCTGTGTGTGTGTCTCATGCTCTGTCTCTGTGTGTGTGTGTCATTCTCTGTCTGTGTGTGTGTCTCATGCTCTGTCTCTGTGTGTGTCTGATTCTCTCTGTCTGTGTGTGTGTGTCTGATTCTCTGTCTGTGTGTGTGTCTCATTCTCTGTCTCTTAGTGTCTCATTCTCTGTCTCTGTGTGTGTCTGTGTATACGTGTGTCTGTATCTCTTCACGATCGCCCTGTCTCTCTCTCTCTCTGTGTGTGTGTCATTCTCTGTCACTTCGTCTGCGTCTCTGGGCCACACAGAGGGGGGGGGGGGGGGGCAGTGTAGGCGACACGTGTCTGAACGCGGCCTGGGAATCCCTGGGGATACAAAGACGGCTGGGATCCGGTGTGAGTCACGCCACCCACTGTAACTGTACTTGTGTTACGGTCGTACAGAGTGTGTGTGAATTTATATTATATGGTTGTGAACCGATAATACGTTCTAGATTTGAAGCTTTCGTGACTGCAAGGATTCATACTCTGTTTTTTTTTTGGTAAAGTCACGTAGGTAAAAACAATAAAATAAAATAAATGAAAACAACTAAATTAATGTTGCCTCCGAAACGTCGTGATTTAATTTAGTTTATTAATTGTTTTACCTACGTGACTTTACCGAAAAAACCAAAGAGTATGAACCGATAATACGGTTAAACCGGTAACCGGTTAATGGGAATCGATCACCGATCCAGAAAAGTAACGAACCGGTAACCGATTCCAGTGGAGTTCAAGGGTATTGATTGATTGAGGATGCGCGAACGGACAAACCGCACGGCGGCAGTCGTTCTGATAAATACAGTGCAGTTAAAGGGGCATCCCTGCAATTTCTTGTCCACGCCACTGCTGGAGGAAGAGCCTCCACGAGAGAGAGAGAGAGAACTCGAGAGCGGGTATTTGGTCTATTCTTCCACATTCACCAAAACAGAACATGGGGTGTGTGTGTGTGCCCACATTTTATCCCACCGCAAGCTGCGATTCACCCATCCGCAGTGCTGGGTGGACATTCCCTGAAGGTCATGGAATTGACCTCTGGGTTGCAAGGCCAGTGAGCTTGTACCCATTACCCACTTCCACTGGAGCAGCTCCCCTCGTTTTATACCATATCCAAGTGGTGTACTTTGTTAGAAAATTGCTTTGCTGGCTGGATTCCTGGCTAGCTGGCGTGCTTGTGCTGTGTGTGTGTGTGGTAGGAAGGGAGGTGATAGAGTGAGAAGAGATGGGGGGGGGAGGAGAGTGAAAAGGTTCTTTAAACGGAGAGGAAAGCGAGGGAGCGAAAGAGGAGAGAGAGAGGGAGGGAGAGAGACAAGAGAGAGTTTGATGCGGGAAAGGAGGGAGGGGAATAATGAGAGCGAGAGGTCACAGAGACGGGGGTCAGTGGGTGAGAGTGGAGGCAGGAGATGCATATAGAGGGGAGGGAGTAGTAGGAGAGAGGACAGAGAGACGGAGCGAGGACTCGATCTACATTGGGATAGACCGGACAGAAGGCAGCAGAAAGGTGGAGAGAGACACAGGCAATATAAAAAAAAAGTTTGACTGGCTGGAAGGGACGGGCGGACACAAGTACGTGCGAGTTGCTCGTCTCCGTTAAAAGGTACTCTTTGGTTCATTCCATAAAGTCACGTAGAAGGGAAATAATACAAATAAAACAATAAAATTCTCGAAACGTTTCGATTGCAACACCAGCAATCATCAGGTGTGAAAACCACAGCAAGAAAATTTTTAAAAAGTGGCGTTTTTTTTCAAATTTCCTTGCTGTGGTTTTCACACCTGATGATGATTGCTTGTGTTGCAGTTGAAACGTCGTGAGAATTGTATTGTTTTATTTTATTGTTTCCCTTCTACGTGACTTTACCGAAAGAACCAAGAATATGAATCCCTGCAGTCATGAAACCTTTATATCGAAATATTAATTTGTATTACTAGACACATCGATAACACCGGTTATTACCGTTTTTGTAATGCAAATGCCATCTCGTATATTTGTGGGTATTATGAATGCCCAGGTCACTAGCAAATGAGTATATCCTGGCCTCCTGCGTTCAAGTCTACTTTAAACGTAAAACAAATACACGTGAATGTGTGTGTAACGCAGCCTGTGGGGGCTATGCGGGGGATTTTTGTCTTTGAATGCACGTGGTTAGTCGTCCTTCAATGAGTACCTGGTGCGGTGCGTAAACATTAGCACTGGGGAGACAAAGGCGGCCGGACGTGGTCCTGGCCACCCACCTCTGCCTTTCCGGCCTTAATAGGTGCTCGCTAACAGCACCTGCTCCAACAACCTGTTAAAGTTGATCGTTCTGTTTTGATCGTTTATTTTACTGCACAGTTATTGACCGCTGTTCAATTATTAACTTATTATTCGTGAAGGGCCTTGCAACGGTTTATCGCGAAGGGCACTACATCAAATAAACACTCATTTATCGACGATTACGGGGATATATTTGTTTGTCTTTGTAGCGTATTCGACTTGTGCCAAATGGAGGGAGCGCAGAGATGTTTTGGCACGTGGAGTGATGTTGGTGGGGCGAGGTGGAGATAAAGCGGCGTTGAGTCATTTCGTCGCTGTGTCACCAGGTGCCACGTCGCTCGACCCACGGCCCCACTCGTGTAGGGGCCCTTGTAAAGTAAGGCGTGACGGATGCCACTTGGCGTGGTACACAAATAGAACGGTTGTAATATATTCATTACAAAGGTGATGAATCGGAATTTACCTCTGGGTAGAGACATGGAGAAAATCCGTGGGTGTGTGTGAGAGAGAGAGAAACCAGAGGTGGGGCACGCTAGGGAGCAGTCATCTCAGTCAACCCGTGGCACCTGGGTTTGTCCAGTGACCTGTCAGCAGCGAGCCTACGACACTGCACGTGGTCTCCAAGTGCACCTAGCCTGGCACATGCGCTGTGGTGACGTCACCGCCACTTCGTGGCAAATGGCGGTAGTTGTTTCTGGGGTGGGTTCTACCATGTGAAGAACTGAGGGTTTTTTGTTCCTCGCAGGGGAAATGTGAGGGCTGGTTAGGGCTGAGCCGAAGCCAGGGATATACAAAATTCATTTGTTCTTGATCTAAACATTTCCGCTTGGTGTAAATGTGACGGGGGCTTGCGTGGCAGTGGTTGATGTGGTGCAGGAGGAGAGAGTTCCTCTCCACGCTGTTCACACTGACAGTTGGCACATGTGCCCACTGCCACTGTGGATGGAAATTTAATTCCGGCTCTTCGTGTTCCTGGAGACACAAGAGTCGTTCACGATTGGAACAAATTTTTTTTTATGTCCCCTTGGGAGTGGTCCTGCTGCTTGCAACAGCTTTGCTGGCAGTTCTGGCTCATGTCCACCTGCTGACAGGGTGACAGTACGAGAGAGAGAGAGAGAGCGAGAGAGCGAGCAAAAGGTGAAAAAGAACGTAAAGCAAGTGGTAAAACCGTATAGAGATAGCAATAAGGTAATTACTGTAGATTAGAATGCAAAAGTCACCAAGTAAAAAATAACAGTGATGAACTCTGAGTTCCCTACAAGGCATTAAGAAGCAAAAAAATAAATGCTTTTTACAGGAGATGTGGCATGGGACTCATGCCGAGGAACCTATACTCTGAACGCCCACCTTATCCATTTCCCCCTCCCCCACCCTGCACGTCCATATTTCAAGATAAGAAATGAAATATTATACAATCCTGAAAAAAGTTATGTTGAGTAGAGTTGTTCGTCTCCCCAGAAGTTTATATTTCAGAGTAATTTTTATTGAAAATGAGAACACGATCGCCTACTGGTGTGAGAAGCCGAATGTTGCACTCTCATCCTCTTCTATGAGCTCGAGCCAGGGACCGCTGCTGCTTGTCGCTCTTGAGTGCTTCTTGTTTCACACACATCTTACAGAACAGGTCTCAAACAGCAATGGCCATGTGCTCATCGTAGCGCATCGAATTTGACGTGCGCCCACGATGCCCCCATTCGTGGAGAAACTGTCACTTAAACTATAAACTAAACTATTTACATTTTACCAGGAAAGGCCCACTGAGCTATATAACTGTTTTTCGGAAGTGACTTGGCCACAAATGATAGCTCAACTTATCATGTGTAAATTTATAGCAGCCAAATAATCTAAATGCACGTTTCTACATGTGGAGGGAAAAACCAGAGGACCCGAACAAAAATCTACGCGACCACGGGGAGAACATGCAACGTCCAAATATACAAGCGTCAGGGTCGGAATCGAACCCACGACCTATATACCAAGTGATTTTTTTTTGGCCATCTGGCTGAAAACGTGAATTCTGTGAGTGCCGTGCGTACAGGTAGGCAAGTTGTCATCCACTCGGCTCTCCAGCGCCAGTCAGCCTTCGCATGATTGGTCCCCCACACTGCTCACCCTCTTTGTGTAGCCATGGCTGTTTAAATTCGTGTAATGTAATTATCATCTATAATTTACCGTAATCTTATTAACATTCCTAATCCACACGTCCCGTCCTCCAGGATAACCTTTACTGCCAGTTCCCTTAATCACAGGCCAGCTTCGCGCGCAGCTTGAGAAAACGGTTGTTAATTAAACGTGCTAGATGATATTTAGTGGTGTCAGTGTTTTTTCAGTTACGTAAGTACGCATTTGTATCATTATTACGTGCTGGAAAGACACGTCCCCACGATTATTTAGGCTTTGACAGGTTTTACCGTCTAAAAGGTGAAGCCCTACAATTTCTCAGGACTACTGTCACAAGTACCTCCACTGGAGGGAGCTCTAGAAAGCCCCCTCTGAGGGTATTTTGGCCTACTTTTCAACGCTGGGCAGTTTTCCAGGAATATCCGAATTGTATCGTATGTGACGCAGCTTCTGTGTGCCATGATGGCGAGATTTTAACTACCTCGCCTAGTATACAGGTTGTGGGTTCGATCCCGAACCTGACGCCAGTATATTTGGAGTTTGCATGTTCTCGCCGTGGTCACGTGGATTGTTCTCCGGTTCTTTCAGTTTTTCCCGCCACATTTATAAACATGCATTTAGAGTATTTGGCTGCTGTAAATGTCCACATGAAAAGCCACTTCGTTGAGCTATCATTTGTGAACAGGTTGCATTTGGAGTATTTGGTTGCTGTAAATTCCCGCATGATTAGCCACTTCATTGAGCTATCATTTGTGGCCAGGTTGCTTCTTAAAAATAGCTATATAGCTCAGCTGAGCCTTACCTGGTAAAAGAAAAATAGTTTAGTTTAGTATTCGCCACTGTAATTACATCAACGGTTTTTGCTGCTCATGCCAGGATCTTCCGGCGCGATGAGTGAGCACGAGGCGCCCGGCCTCGGTTCGGACAGGACGAGAGGCGCGGAGGCGGACGAGGAACAGGACGAGGTGGAGCGCAAGGCCACTGTCCCCGCAGAGACCAAGAGGCTCGCCTTCGTGTGGTGCCAGGAGTACCTGTCTGGCATGTGGAAGACGCTGCAGGAGAATGAGTTTCAAATCAGTATTATAAGGTAATGGCGAGCTCCTCGGCACAAGCTTCACTTCCGCTCTGTCCGTGGTGGGGGCATTTAAAAATATATTCTTGGAAGCTGAGTCCACAAGCGGGCCTTGTCCTACTTTACACCTCATGTCCATAGGAAATCTTCCCTGTTGCGGCCCACAGTTGACGATCTCATTTGCTGCCTTGTGCTTGGAAGTTTGCTTTGAGCTTATAAATAATTTCCTTTTTCCCAGGTTCTCGGCTTCCAGAGGACATTTTCCGGCTGTACCTAAAAACGCCACTTGCTTGAGTAGTAGTAGCTGGGAACACTGACATCGAACGAATCCTCTGCTATTTTACGAACCTTCTCCGAGCAAGCGAACCACATGACCGTGAGGTCTTGTGTGAGACCCCATTATCCTAAGATCCGTGAGACTGAGCTTGTGGCGAATACGAGGAGAGAAGCAGGAGGATTTATCCACAATTTTGGCTGTCACTTGATGAGACTGGTTGTAATTACCGGCAAAACATTGTACCCGAATTGTAAATGTGGGTTTACTCTCCAACACACCAGTCTGCTGAACGATGGCATGTTTTGTTTACGTGACAAACCTTACTAATTGGCTGTGTCGGGTGTTGGCAGGTTTAACGACACATATTTACGCAATCTAACCCCAAAAAAAACTCTTGTGGATAATATTGGTTGTGAAAGCCTACATTAAAATGAGGAGTGTTTCTTGTTGATTTATGAATACCGGTTATATCTCAATCATATCTCAAAATGGGAGTCAATAACACGTGGATGTGTCCTCTGCGCGGCAACACATTTGTGACGTGGGCCGGGGCGATGTAGAAACGCAGGGTTCAGGTAACATAGTCCATAGATCATTTTAGCAGCGCAAATTCCCTTTTCTCTAATCTTGTTCAACACACGTCATCGCGGATAAAAGCAGTTGTGTAGACTGTTTGAAGAAGACTGATGCGGTCGCACGTCAGGGAGGATGGTGCTGGCAAGTTGCAGATTTGCTTTCTGTGATGCGTCAATGCTAATGCAGTGGGAAGAATTAAGGGCATTGATGGAACTCATCGTTTAATAATTAAACTCTCGAAAAGCCGCCCAGTACCGCTTCATAAAAACACACGAGGCTGCAACACTGGTGCTGTGTTGTGTAATGTTAAGGATATCAAACGACACAATGATGCTGTGTCATCATCATACAGCATATCACCACATTTTTATATACGTCCAATGTGCAGTATTTGTCCAAACAAACATAATTTTCACTGCTTGTTTTACAGTGGGGGGCTCAGCAACTTCCTCTACCTGTGCGCCCTCCCGGACGGGAAGCAGAACTCCAGAGACGAACCAAGAAATGTCCTTTTACGAATCTACGGCCGAATCCTTCAGGTGCATTTCTGTTTGTACAAATAACATGCCGGCACGCACGCACGCTTGTCTGTGTCAAACCCCGTGATTTGCTTGTTACAACACGGCGTGATCTGTGCTGCTGCTGTGTTGTTGCATGCTGTTTAGTGCAGCCGAGTTGGCTGTGGATCACGTGGTACAGCGCCCTGTCCATGTGCAGTGGGCTGTCCATGTGCAGCGCCCTGTCCATGTGCAGCGCGTTGTCAATGTGCATCCAGCCTCATGGTTCAGCGGTAAAGCCAGTGGCTCGCACTCACAAGGTTAGGAGTTCACATCCTGCTTGGGGATCGACTCCGCTCACAATCCCTCCTGGGTCGATACAACGAGTACCACTTTGCGGGGAAGTCGACAGCTGTCCCTGTGGGCAAACTCGCCCCCGGCCATACGAATGTGGAATTTCTCAACAATGTCCCAGGGCCGAGCAGGATATAGCTTGCGCTTGTGCCGTGTGTCCTTGCACCGTTTGACACAAACGCTATTGTTTACCGAAGGGGCACCGTGTCCTGAAACTGGTGTGTTGTTCCGTGCGTACAGCACACCGCGTGCGTGCCCGAATGGCACACGGCATCCCATGACGTGGACGCGATGCGCGTTGTACTCGCTGTACGGCACGCGTCGTTTTGCGGTGTGTGTGCAGGGACAAGATGCGCTAGTACAGGAGAGTGTGATGTTCGCTATCCTAGCAGAACGAATGCTGGGTCCGAAACTCTACGGGGTCTTCCCTCAAGGCCGCTTGGAGGAGTACATTCCTGTAAGCTGATTGTGCAGCGGCTGCGGTGGGGGATGAGCCCACAATCGGCTGCACACCGAGCAAAACATCGTTACCGTGTTCACACAATTAAAAGACGCTCCGGAAAATAAGACGCACTCATAATTTTGGGGTCGTTTTGAAAGAAGACATTTCTGGGAAATCGGGAAACATGGGTGTGGCATGCAAGTGTACGTAATGTGGCGTTAGACTCTCTGTCTTTGTGCGCAGTGAAGCACATCTAGTCCGCGAGGATGCGGATTGTCTCAAACATCTTAGGGGGTCGCCTTTTGCACCGATAATTTGAATATTTTTCAGCCAATTATCAGTGGAAACTGTATTTTCGCCAACATATGAATCATGCCGCGTGTACTGTACCTATCCCCCCCTTCCCCCCCGCCTTCTTCTAGTACCAAGAACTCTTAATCCCATCCTTCAGGATGAGCAAGTCATTGTGTTTGTCTGCGCTGTTTCAGAGCAGAAGATTGAGAACTGCAGAGCTTGCTTTACCACAAGTTTCCGCGGAAATTGCAACAAAACTTGCGAGATTTCACGAAATGAAAATGCCATTCAACAAAGAGCCCAAATGGCTGTTCAGCACAATGAAGAGGTAAATAATTAATGTGTCGTGGTTTTTAATGTGATTTGACAAAGCATTGGGTGTAAAGAATAGCACAGCACGGTCACCTGTTTCTGTTCACGACTGTATATACGGAGCAATCATAACCTGTTAACATCCACCATCCGTGTTCTGTCCACTGCTGGATGAAGTCTTGTCCATCGCCTACCGTCACGGTCCCGCGATGCCATAATCCATTTTAATTCCCCCCACGTGAACCGATGTCATCGTTCCATCTCCTTGCTCGTCGTGTTCGCCCATTGGCTCTGGTTCCATCACCGGTCTCGATCCTTGTTCATCGCCCCTATTTAGCAAACACGAGCACACTCGGTATTCTTACCGGTCAAGATAATGCCTCTAATAAGTATTTTTCCTCCGATCCATGTGTTACTCTTTCGCTCTCTCTCTAGTCCCCAGCATTTATCTCTTCCCTGCTTCTGCGCACACTTTTCAGCTTTTGTTCCATTTCCTTTTGGCAGTGTCCCCGTGTTTTCGAACCATGTGTTGGAGCAGATATTGTGCACTGGTTGAAAACTTTAAGCTTTGGGCGCTTTGGCAATGTTACTTTTTATTACCGATTTACATTTCACAAAAACTCACCTTGACCTCCTCGTGCTCACTTTTGTATTTCATACTTTTCTGTGGGCCTGTTAATCCCTATTAATACTTTATAATACGCTTACGACCAATGTAATAAGATTTGGAATTCATGACTATAATTATTTTTGAAACAAAGTATTTTTAGCACGGTTCGGTCACTCAGAATATAAAGATAATACTGTACTATAATTATTAACAATGCAAAAATGCCCAGAACCTAATACACACGTTAAGTTTAAATAATTTCAACGACGCTTGCCGATTTCTCTTCCTTATGTCGCAAATGCAAGCACTTCCCTTTCCTGCCCGTGATGGCCACATCCCATCTCTGTCTGTACAGCGTCATGACGTGCGCTTGCATTTAGATCGTCCGTTAATTTATGTTGTCTTTTGTATTGGATGAGGAGTGGTTTGTCTCTTTGGTGTATACGCTCAGTCCCACAGTGTTCACAGTGGTTAGAATTCAGTCTTCCGTCTTTTGCGTAGCTTTGCGACCGTTTGATCTGTTCGATATACGTTACGCAAAAACAGGCGGGACGGTCTTGTTCTGTAAATTGCGTGTGGCTTGTGGCGATTATCGTTTTGTTTGTGTTTAGTTGCTGTGTGTGTGTGTGTGCACGCCGTATTTCCTACAGCTACATGGAGCAGGTAATGCTGCTGGAGTTCCCAAAGGAGCCACAGGCGAGGAAGTTTAAGCACTTGATGTCGTTCAACCTCCCACACGAGATGGAAGTTCTGGGGTAATAATTGCTACAGATGTCCTTACGTAAATACCAGCGTTGTGCATTAGAAGTGACCAGGAGATGACAGTGCAGCAATCGATTTCTGACTGCATCCACACAGAGATTTTGAGCGTCGTACCCTCATAAGGTGTGGGCTTATTCTGTGTATTCGCGTTCCCTTCCCAAATACTCACAAATGGAACTGGCTAAGATCTCTACGACTGTGACCCGACTCAAAATGCGTCTTGAGGCTCGGTAAACCTTTCCTGGGTAAAAGTGGGAAAACTTATATTTACACCCCCCTTTTTCGTATATCACTTAGAACAGTGGTTCTTAACCTGGGGTGCATGCACCCCCTGGGCATGCGAGATGCCCTTTCTGGGGGTGCGAGGCATGGCCACATCTCTTGAGAAGGTAAATCGTCGAAACACAAATTAAGCAGGGGCACGTAAGTACAATTACCTTGTTTTATTAAACCTATTTATTAAGAACTACTGACTTGGAACATTACGTTAGTGATGCAGTGCAGATTCGCCGAGCATGGCGTCGTCTTTGCCTTTACGTTGACCTCATCTGATGACTGCCTTTGATGTCCCCCTGGCTTTTCCCGCGCTGCAGAAACCTTTTGGCCGCCACCCCCTCCCCCGTCGTGTTTTGTCACAACGATTGTCAGGAAGGTGAGTCTCGCCCCCTGTGCCGCACCGCACGCAAAGTCACCTCGACACACGGTGCCGCGCGGTGCACAATGCACACGGCTCCGTCACCGTCTGCCCACGGCTTCGTCACCGACTGCCAACGCACTCCGCTGCTCGTACCAAAAGGCTGTTGGCAAAGTCTGGCGGCGTGGGTGGAATTGGCCGTGACGACCTCTTGAACCCGATGTTGATGCCGCGATGCCTGTAACTTGACCACAAGGCAACGACTTGCGCCTCGGGCAGGCATATGTAATGCCGTCAAGCGCGCACGGTCAATTTCTCAGCGTTCATTATTGTCTACAAATTAATATATTGCTGGAATAGCTGCAAAAAGCTTGACCGGTGAATGAATGCAGGGGCGCTGCGGTGGTGAAATGTAAACTCCCTCGCTTGGTATGGAGGAGGTTGTGGGTTCGATCCAGACCCTGACACCTATATATTTGCATGTTCTCCCCGTGGCCGCGTGGATTTTTCTCCGGTTTTTCCCTCCACATGTAGAATCAACACATGTTTAGAGTATTTGGCTGCTGTACATTTCCACACGACAAGCCGCTTCGTTGAGCTATTGTTTGTGACCAGGTCGCTTCTGGAAAAGAGCTACATAGCTCAGAGGGCCTTACATGGTAAAATAAAAAAAGTAAAAAACAAAATGGTAATAGAATGCTATTGTAATGTGGTGGATTTATATTGAAAGTGAGGTTATGGTGTTGACCTCGGCGTCGCGCATCGGGGGTTGCAAAAATCGACGGTGGCAGCCGTCGGGATGGTGGGTGACCTTGAGCCGCGGTCACCGCATTGCAGCGTTTGGCAGAATGGCTGCCGCGGGGGAGTGTAGCCGTGGGGGAGTGCAGTGGGGGAGTGCAGCCGTGGGGCAGTGCAGTGGGGGAGTGTAGTCGTGGGGGAGTGCAGTGGGGGAGTGCAGTGGGGCAGTGCAGCCGTGGGGGAGTGCAGCCGTGGGGCAGTGCAGCCGTGGGGGAGTGCAGTGGGGCAGTGCAGCCGTGGGGCAGTGCAGCCGTGGGGCAGTGCAGCCTTGGGGGAGGGCAGCCGCGGGGCAGTGCAGCCGTGGGGGAGTGCAGCCGTGGGGGAGTGCAGTGGGGCAGTGCAGCCGCGGGGCAGTGCAGCCGTGGGGGAGTGCAGCCGTGGGGGAGTGCAGCCGTGAGCGCTGTTGACGCGCCCACAGCCGGCGCATGTCGGTTATGTAAATGGCTGCAGCGGCTGGTGGTGGGCGTGTATTGGTTTTTAGAATGAATTTCCATATCCCGATTCATAGTTCAGTTGTGCGATTGGCGTGGTGGCGTGAGACCAATAAACATCCGTCTGGAACTCTCGGAAGGCAGTGTGACATCTCCAGTGTTAGCGAATGACCTCCCCCTGAAGGTGACACCACAGAACTAATTCCGAAGTCCCTCGGTCGCCTGTAACCCATGCCAGGCAGTGCACCTTATCACGCTCTGGGAGGGGGGGGGAGGGTTGGGTTCACATGGCGACCAAGGCATTGTTTAGTTCTCGGAAGTTGGAATGTGCTAAATTAGGTACAACATCGTTATTGTATGGGGATTTGTGATAAATCATTGGTTACCATGTTGACACCATCAGCTCGCTACACCCGGTTAAATTGCAGCTGGTGGAAACACAGATTTGAACTCTGGATCTCAGTGCTGGTTCAGTGCTTTGAATGGGAGCATTTATATTTCACCGAAGGATTATTCATTACCACGCACACTGAACTGTAACATTACATGGTCCGTCTATAAACATGCCGTTTAGCGTAGGTGAGTCTTTGCTATATGAAATGCATTTAAAGCCATGCAAACGAGGCATTTGATAATGCTATCCGTTGAAACTGTTTTGATATGTGTATTTCAAAAGGCAACATTCTCCTCTTGGAAGATGAAGTCAAGGCAAATGAAGACAAACTCATGATTATCGACTTTGAATACTGCAGCTATAATTACAGGTGAGTGCCAATGCCCAGAATCTGTATTTAACTTTGTTGGGCGTTTTAAGACTGCAGATTATTTAAACAGATTAAATTAATCGGTGGTATGTATGTTGAACTTTATCACCGTGCATCACCAACCGTGCTAATCGGTGATGCTGCTTGCATTGGCAGTGATGCACAAATAACAAACAAAAGTAATTTGACAACAACACTGTTGGCCTTAAAAAGAAAGAGTATAAATTACGGATGCCGTTTCTGGTAATGTCCCTCTTTTACAGCACGTAGGCCTCGGTGAGGAATCGTTGCAATGCAAAGCGCCTTTCCTTTCGCACAGCACTTAATCTCGTGTGGTTTCGTAGTCGGTGATAGTGAACAGGGTAACAACAGAGAATAGGGACAAAGGAAATAAATAAAATACAATCAAAAAGTCATGGACCACATTACTACCATGAGGCTAAATTAAATACGTCGTGACTAAAATTAGTTTATCGAAGCATGACTGTAAGGACTATAAGGGGCAGCCTTCGGCTTTGAGCGCAAGATTTCTTTGTAAGCATGTGTGTTGAACTTATTTTGCATCATACGTAGCCAACCGTGCTAATCTTGGGCAACAGCACACAATTTAGTTCAATAAAATAAAAGAGTCGTTCACGTTTTCATCACTTTGTCAAAGTTTTTGTCGCTCGTCGTAGTTTGTACGCAGAGGTTGTCCTCGTTTGCTGTGTGGAAGTCGCGTGCCGAGTAACGACCCCCCCCTCCCCTCTTCCCTTCCGCAGGGGATTCGACATCGGCAATCATTTCTGCGAGTGGACCTACGACTACACGCACGACGTGTGGCCGTTCTTCACTGCCAACCTGGACAAGTATCCGAACCGTGAGCAGCAGGTAACTCCTCCGCAGGCGACCCACACCGTCCGTCTTCCTCCGCCGTCTCTCGGTGAAGCAACTTGAGCTCTCGACGTCGGCCGCTCGCGGGAAACGAGCGGCGGACCCGGCGCCGCGTCCATCTGGGTTCCCCCGCCAAGGGGAGAACGGAGTTTCCTCCTCTGCTGCTCTCCGCGTGGCAGAAATGTCAAAAGCTAGCGGTGAAAGTGCACGCGTGTAGCTTTCTCTGCGGGTACTTCAGAGGGGGCGGGGGGCAAACATCGCGCAGTTCTTTGCGCCCCCTTTTTAACGCCCATCTTTGTCGTGTTTGGTTTTTCGCAAACGCACGTCTTGGAAATACGTAGCCTGCTTACGGACTTTCCAAGATAATTAACAAATTGCTGTCGTTTTATTTCCTTCGTTGCAGCTGCACTTTCTGCGGCATTACCTAGCAGAGACCCAAGCCGGTAACCACATGAATGGCTGCAGCAGCGCTCCAGAGAATCACGTGGGAGGAGGAGGTCAGAATGACGTTTCTGGCGGTGGGCGTTTGGGCGGAAGGTCTGCGGACAGCGCGGGACTGCCCAATGCAAGTGGCGACACCGCGGTTTTGGAGGCCATGCTGGTGGAGGTGAACAGGTGATGATGCCCTCTCTTGCAAGCGCAACCTCTTTTTGCCTGAAGCATTTCACCAAGGGGCGAGGTGCTCGCCGAGTGGCTCAAAGGTTAGAGCGCCGAGCCGGCAATAATAATAAACCTCGTTTTCAAGTGCAGTGCGTTGATGGCCTCAAGCCTATTTAGCAGCGACTGCGTGAAAAAAACATCGAATTAAATTTGGTCCTGCACTTGATATTGCTGAATGCCAGCTCTGAGAATAAAAAAACATTGGTTTGACCGTCATGCGGAAAATATTACTCTGTCGTTGAGTGAGTTTGGAGAGTGCTGCCCTCTGCTGAGTCTCTTAAAGAGATTTCAGTGGTAGATCAGTAATATCGGCTTTTGTAGGCCGTTTTCGATATCTCTGCTTACGTTCGCCATCTCGTGATGCGGGCCGATAGTATTCGGGGGGGGGGGGGGGAATTGGGAGAAAAGAAAGGTTTGGTTTTTAAATGGATATCACAAGGTGTCAAGGAATGCGCGATTGCCCCCTTTGTGTTAAGGTTTGCTCTGGCTTCTCACTTCTTCTGGGGACTGTGGTCCATCCTCCAAGCACACATGTCCACCATCCAGTTTGGATACTTGGTAAGGGGGACCCCTTTACACAACATAACCGTGCAACGTCCCTCTGCGGAGTAGCTTGTATCTTGTTTACGAGTGCGCCACGGTGCCGAGATGTTAACTCCCTCGCCTGCTATGGATGAGGGCATGGGTTCAATCCCGACCCTGATGCCTGCTGTATATTTGGAGTTTGTGTGTCTCTCTCTCTCTCCGTAGTCGTGTGGATTTTTCTCCGGGTCCTCCGGTTCTTTTCCACATTAGAATTAACATGTGTTTAAGAGTATTTGGCTGCTGTAAATTTCCACGTGATAAAAAGAAGTCACAGTCGAATCTGTATATTTTGTGAAGTGGCGAACATGGTAATGTAACGAGACACTGCTCTGAAGTTGAGAGTGCGGTATGAACTAAAAACTAAACTAAACAATTTTTTATTTTACCACTGAGCTATGTAGCTCTTTTTCAGAAGCGTCCTGGCCACAAAGTGGCTTATCATGTGGAAATTAATATCAACCAAATACTCTAAATGAAAATATTTATGTGGCATCATGATTATGCACTGTGCATGATTAATAGACCTAAAAAGTAACAATAAGCGTTACATTTTAATGACACAACACTTTTTTACGTAACTATGATACGGACGAGCAAGGAGAATGATTGTAAACGTGTTGCCAAACGTGTGTGTGTGCATGCGTGTAGGATTACGCACTGGCAAGATTTGAGGCATACTTCAAACAGAAGGAAGTGTTTTCCTAAAGCATCGCTCCTTCCTGCAGAAGACTACGCCGCCTTGTGTTTGCTCGTGTTCGGAAGCCGATGTACGATTTGCATTTTATGGTTCTTTGTAACCACTTCCTGTTTGATTTGTGGTTGGTTTTGAACACATTCCCGACATAAGCTTGACACCCAAACGCAAGCATCCTGTCAGCCTTGACAATAAGGGTGAACACTTAGGGCACAATTCGCGTGTTGTCGAATGTTCATGTCTGTGTGCTTTTACCAATGTGTGTCCCCATTGCCAGCAGTGCGACAGATTTCCAAAGGGGTGGGACGGATGAGCTGTCTCGTATGTTTGTGTGGGGCATCTGTTCCTGTGCGTGTTGCAGGAACGCCTTGCGTTTCTCCTGCATCGCGATAGAATGTTCATTCACGGCGTACATTTGACACTGCCACTGTAATCTAACGGTACGCCATAAGAGGTTTTTTAGGGTTAGATCACGTAAATATATAAATGTGTCGTTAAAACCCACCACCACCCGACATAGCCAACTAGTAAGGGTTGTCACGTGAACAGAACGTGGCCAATTCGTCACTAGTACAGCACGCCGGTGTGTTGGAGAGCCAAGCCACAACATTTACAATCTTGAGAACGACGTTTCGCCAGTAATTACGACTAGCTTCATCAGGCGACAGCCAGATTTGTGGAGAAGTCCACCTGTTTCGTTCCTTATATAGAGGCGTAGATGTGTTGACCACGCTTTTGCGCTCTTGCACAATGTGGTGGCGGGGGGGGGGGATTACTGAGGCAACGTACATTATGCATGTGCATTATGCGAGCCCTTTGAACTTGTCCTTCCTGTCTATTGTTTATTAAAATAGCCCTACCAACGGTAATCCCTATTGAAGTACGCTGCCCTTTGTAGGCATGCATTTAAATAATGTATTATTTG
Organism: Lethenteron reissneri; assembly: GCF_015708825.2. Classification (NCBI taxonomy): domain Eukaryota; kingdom Metazoa; phylum Chordata; class Hyperoartia; order Petromyzontiformes; family Petromyzontidae; genus Lethenteron; species Lethenteron reissneri. The sequence continues at coordinate 3,048,808 of NC_083804.1, forward strand.
ATTATTCGCTTCCACGTAGCACTAAGGCGGTAGCCGAACGGTTTAAGTTATTTTGATTTCTTTAAATTTAGATATTCTCTAATTAGTCTTGGCCAGTAGTAGCTAGTTTTGCACAAAACTTCAACATAATCAAAATCAATTGAGTGTCCTTGTTGGCACGCCTGTTCTGCTACTGCTGACAGTTGTATTTGGGAGGATTGAATATTTCTCTGACGTTCTTTTAGTCTCGTGCTGATCATTCGTCCTGTTTGCCCAACATAACATTTACCACACGTGCAGCTAATCCTGTACACACCTTCTGTTGATTGCGTTTAATTTACGAAAGCCGATCTGCTCATTCGTAGGGAAACCATTCAAGCGAAGAACCCCTTTACGTGTCGTTTTTCAAAATCGCACACAGCGGCCATTTCATACTGTTTTACAAAATCAAACTAATGGGCATTTTACAAACTCGCATTTCTCAATGCCTGTAAAATTGATCTTTACGTAGTATATTTTAATCTACGTTTTTTTTTAAATATTGCACACTTTATCAGCAACTGTGATGTCTTTGTTAACAGTAAAGCAGAAATGTGCTTTCTGATCAAAGAGTAATTGTCTTTGCCTGTTTTAAGATAAAGGCTGTAATCTGTAAAGGTAAACAATACTTGATTTGAAGTTTTGTTTTTCCTTATGATTCTATTAAATACCAAACAGAAACATTAAAATATTAACTCCTGCAAATTGTTGTCTGGCTTTGTCATCTGCATACAGCAAGCATGGCAAGGAAGCGCTTGCACACAACTGATATAATAACTGCGAAGGCGACTGGCGTCGGCCCAATACTTAACGTTATATAATGTGGATTTGGCAACAGGGCTTGCCAGGAAATATTTCCTATCTTGACAACAAATAACGGTGATGCTGATATTGACCACAACAATCTTGCCCGACAAATCATTTTAGTTAGATAATTATGATGGTAAGAGTATATAGCTCTACGTGTTCACCTATGTTCGTGCGATGAATAGAATATACTTCAGATGGAGGAATGTGTGGATGGTAGAAGGGTGATTTTTGTATTTGCAGCTGTGTGGGACCGGTAGTCCAGCAATTGATGCACTGCGCTACGTGACCAGAGTTCGATTACCGCTCGCGGCCAACACCAGTGATGGATTACCTACAACGGTTCTGGGTTTCGCCTAGGTCAAACTAGTCTTGGGTACCTGGCACGGTGAGAAACCATGGCCACTGGGGGAGACAAAGGCGGCATCATGGTCTGAGCCACCCACCCTCTGGTGTGCAGTGCCGGCCCTCATAGGTGCTACTCACGAACCCCACACGCCCCGACGCTCCGTGACGGCTCAAGCGAGCAGGCACCGAGCAGCGGGTGGCAGCCCCCAGTGATGCAACAAGGTTTACGCGGAGTTTTTATTTTTCTCTAGTCGCGTTTTTTATTTTTCACATTGAAAATACGAACGTCCAACACACGGTGTACACCCCCCCCCCCCCTGCCTGCGCGCGTTCAGCAAGGGTCGAGAGAAAAGCAAAAAGTTGCTGCGCTTTGCAACTCGGGGGGGGGGGGGGCATGGACTGCGCCCAGCACGCCGCCTCTGCGCCACGTGAACGCACCTCGTGGGTTTTTAAAACAAGGGGGGGGGGGGAGAGAGAGAATGGCATATGCGTACAGTATAAAATTCAAGTATTGCAACGTACTGTTAGTATTTTCTAGCTTAGTAAATGAAAGAGCAGAAATGCACGACAGCTTTCACGATTCACGCTGGTTAAAAACAAACAAGCAGGCAAGCAACGTAATTCACACACGAGAGGCATTTCACGTCGAACTTAATGTACAGGACCGTGCGAAGTACTATTTTTTAAAGTTACATTGTAAAGGAAATGTGCTGATACATGTATCTACACATTTGGAACTCGTGCGTCAGACGTAAAGATGCTCTAACTCTGCGGAGGTTTAAGTTTTCTACGCGTAGCCTTACATTGCAGAACGTTAGCACAGAACTGAAAGGACAACGCGAACCCCTCTCCCCATGTAACCTTTTGAACTTCCATGACGAAATGTTTACAGATGCTAAGTGACTTGTGCACAGTTCTTGGCAACGTCTCGGAGGTTACGGCCACGTGGATGATTTAGCACTCCGCGGATCAACCGCGTTTCTCGGGCCACGTGCTCTCACAAGTAGCGTGAGGTTGGTGACATTTCAATACAAATATAAAAACACTTCAGTCACTGGGTGGCTGCAGGTCAGTTACGAAGTTGACAGGTCACAATGTGAGAGTTGATCTTCAACAAAACAATGTTTTGGTGCCAGTGATCTTGAAAAATGTGCCTTGCAATTCATCCGACCTAACAGCAAGCGTCACATACTGGCCGTTTCCTAGGATTATTATTCTCATCATCAGCAGCAGCATAAAGCAGATTTTTTTTTTTTACAAATAAACGAAAGATAATTATTGTTACGCACGAGCGAGTAAATGTGTGTACCTGTTTGACAATTCTAAACAACGAACACTAACGTATACACACACACACATATATATAAACAAGCTGCAAGTAAATACTAACGGTGAGACCGTATGTACAACGTACACTGCCATCTCCCCGCGGGGCTGCACCAACTGGAGGTTGGCAGAACTCGGTGCAGCGCCCTTTGGGTTTGCAGTGCGCAAAAAAACGACGACGTCCCGCCCATAGCCACGGAGAAATACTTCAATGTACAAAGAGAGCCCTTGGTTTTACGCATTTGTAAAGAGTACCGATTGTAAAGCCCTGCTGCTGCTACTGCTGCCCATTCGCGAAACCACGTGGGGGGAGGCAGCGAAGGCGACGCTCCACTGCCGTTTTTTCTCTCTCAATATTGTGAGTGCGCAAAAAGACGGTGAAACACGGTCACTTTCAAAACAGCATAAAAAAAGTAACACCGTAGAAACTATACACGACCCGACCCTTTAAAACGCGATGTTTTTCAGTACCTGGAGCGGGTGAATATTTAACGTGCTTTAACACTCGTTAGCAAGTTTAAATCTCGCCAAAAATGTTAAATGTTTGGGTGCAATTCCGTTTAAATCTGCAGAGGAAATTGTGGACATAGCAATCGTAAAAATACACGTTTCTGTTACCACTTCAAATGTTATGCAATTCACAAAATATATTGATAATGCGTTTAATATTGTTATGTAGGTGATAAAATCACTTTTCAAATGGAAATGTTATAGACTACGACCTTAAGGAACACATAATTCTTAAATTAGCATGAGCAAGTGGTGAGCTTGTAACATTTCAGAAATCTGAGCAAACCGTACAGCTCAAACATGGCAGTAGCAGCTAACTTTGTATTGTACACGGTTTCGTCTTCAGCAAACCGTTTATACTGTGGATACAGGAGGGCAACAATTAGGATAATCGATGCTATGGAGCAGCACTTTTAATGTAGCCAAACAACGAAGTGCTCACAAGGATTAATATTGAACACTTGCCATTTTACCCAGAGCAATGTGCATTTTCTCATATTCCACTTGTCACATTTGCGGCAGCTGAGCTGTGGTGCATTTGGATCCAGGCTGAGATGAGCTCTAGGAATTTAGCTGTGGTCTACTACACTGGGGACCAGGTGATGCCCGGTCTCTAGAAGTTCGGTGAGCCATCAGGATGCGCGGTGCATCAACCCGTGCACTAATGAGCAACGGCAAAAAAACATGCTGCAGTTTGCTGGTAGTAAGCCAACACGCATGCACGATGTGCATATGGGATTATGCAACCGACATCAGCAACACTTACACGGGCGAGGCAAAACAAACAACATCTTAAGAAGTCTGTACGTATCACTTTGTGAACCCAAGACGGTTTTAAAGGGCTCCGCCATCTCATCAGCACTGCGGCTCCGAGAATTCCCACGGCCGTAGCCTGGCTCGATGTTTTACAAATAGGAAGTAGAAACGTATGGGAGCTTCTCTCATCCCAGCAGTTTTACCTATTCATGCCAACGATCGCGCCCGACGATGCATACGGACCCAGACCAAATATTTTGCCGGTCTGTACCACCTGAGATGGCAAAGCCAACTCTTGAGTCGGAAAGAACCGGTGAATTATGCAATGAGCTTAGTTAATGAGCTTAGTTAGCACAGTTCATCACATTAGCCACTTTTATTATTGAAGTATGCAAACTGGTATGGCTAAATATGTGACACCTTGAGTTGTGCCGAATGTTGCTCTGACCTATGAACTAATATTGCCGACAAAAGTAGTTAATCTGTACAAATGAGTACATGGGTTTTTTTTCTTCTGCTGGTAATGTATAGATTTAAAACAGCTACACACAATGCATGACCAAGCAATAAACTATGACTCTACACCGCTGCGAGAGACAAAATACTTTACCAATCCCTAAAAAAGAACCCAAGTGAGCAGGCTCAGTGCACAATTTTACTCGTTGAAAGTATTTGGTCATGAAATGAGGAATGGCACCAAGAAAAGGAAAATGTTCCACAAGTCCAAGAACGCACAGCGACGACAAAACTCAACACCGTGCGAGATGCGGGAGGGGGGGGGGGTGTCCGATGGCGTCATCCTTGTGCTAAAACAGGGATGGTGCAAACATCGCCCAAATGCAAAACCTTCGTGGCACGTTCATCTACCCTCACGGTTCAGGGTTTTGAATAGTGGAGAGTGTGTGTGGGGCGTATTTCCCTTCACGTGAGCGATGTGCTCCGAACGAGATCTCCGATCGTTTCACATTTTTTTTCGTGGTTTGCACGGAATGCGCCGCAATGCTGCACACTAACACTGTCTTTTAACTTTAAATGTACATTGATCGATATCTGAAATGATACATTGGATAGATTGTTGCAATACGAGTAAAATATAAAACAAAACAAAAAATTCCATGGAAAAAGCCACCAGGAAGTTGAAATGCATCGTGATGCACACGTCCATCAAGAGCTCCAACAGCATGGAGGGGCGCATCTTTGCAAACTAGTGTTTCCATGCTCCTTAGCAATGTGATGTGACCCTTGGAGTTGATTATGGTTCCCAAGTCAGATCACTGGGAGTTGTGCAATCACAAGTGTTTCCCCAAAGGAATTGCCAAAGCGTGCCCTCCAGTTGTGATAACGTAACCACCACTTTTCCCCCATTTCTTGACCTCTGGGGTCGCAGAAAAGTTACCCACTTGGTGTTGGGCGGCAGGCGGGACATATCAAATTGAGCGATTTGCATTGCAATGAGCCTGGGTGTATAAACGCATTTTGGTGGAAAAACCATTCATAGAGGATAACGGTATGCATTTTTCACAAGTGCGGGGGAGACTGAACTAGACAATTCACACCTGTGACGGTGTTGTCGGGATCAATGAGCAGTTGCTACACGATGCTTCTCTTGCTTTCAGGATGAAAGATCAAGACGTCACATCACGGCCAAGGTGGAAGATGCTACCGCATCTCGCCAAAAGCGTTTTCTACTATCCGCCCGATCTCCTGCTTTGGCGGGTCAACATCATTCGCTGTTGCGACTCGATCGAGTGTGCAGAGAGTACGAACGTCCAGTGCGATGGATGTGTCGTTGTGGTGTGCGGCGAGCTCAGGGACAATTCTAAACAATGGACGATAACCCTGTAGAGCGCAGTGGCAAAGGGGGTTGTCCACTGGTGAATTCTTGTCATGTAAAAAGAAAAAATCGTACATGTTCACATATCTATCGACCTACAGCACAGTCTAAATATAATCCACATTGTCACTGGGTGGGTTAGATCCCCACCAGCGCTAACACACGACACAGTGGAGGCCTACAGGTGCCTGCACTGTCGCTCATAGCAGCAAAGACGCGCGGCGTGCCACGGCTTCTAGACGTGCGGCGCCAAGGTGCCGGCGCACGGTACCACAGACGAGGCAAACACGACCGCGTTTTTGCCGAACAGTACCACAACGGGCGTCGAGTACCCACGCGGGAGCACACAGTACCAAAAGCTGAGATGTACGATGCCGCGATTCAGGAGTTAGAGTGGCTGGGAAATTCCTGTACATCCCATACCTCTACGGGTACAACGATAGCTTTTAGGATACGCGTACGCCGACTTCCCACCGACCCTGTATGTATGGCGACTACAATGTAACCACTTTGTTTCAAGTGTGAGTGCAGTACCGGGTGCTGAACAGACGAAAGCAGAAATTCTCAAACTCTGTTTAAATGGAAACCACTCTGATGTGGTCGAAAACCTGGCAGGCCAGCGCAGGTGAGAGTGGAACCACGTTGCTGACTGATCTCACTGTAGCCTTGACCGATAAGGGGGGGTTGGCGATATCGCGTTAAGGATGTCGTGGCCTCAACATTTGAGAGGCCTGAACGCAAACGATTGTGACATTTGGCGACCTCAAAAGTTATTTTATTTTGGCAATTTTAACGGATGCCTTCCCTTTAAACTCATCGAATACGAGGCTCCAGCAGCGACCTATCTCTCAAGAAAGCACGGAAACCCCATCGTGGTCCCGGACCCGCAGCTTGAGAGACGTGGGGCTGGGACACCGTTGGATGTGGACTGGGCCCTGGGCAGGCTAGAAGATGGTCGTCTCGTACTTGGCACCAGCTGGCTTCTTGTGCTCAGACGGCTGCTCCGCCATCCAAGCCGCCCCACCGTGCAGCGGCTCCACAACTTCCACCTGCACCGCCACAAAGACAAAGATCCGCCACACCCCCCCCCACCGTGTAGCCTTAAACAGACTGTTGGGGCAAGTGCTGTGAGCGAGAAGCAGCGCCTGTAAAGGCCGGCATGGCACACGAAGGGGTAGGTGTGCTCAGCACCATGCCTAACCGCCTTTGTCTCCCACACGTGCATACACACGGACAAGTCATGCTTAGAACATGTTATGCATGGACGAGTTCCCTCCGAGATTTATGTTTTTCTCCAGAAGCAAAAAAAAACACACTTAAAATAAAAGTCTGGAGACTCAGTGGGCTTTTCTGGGTTAAACACATTACTGCGGAGGGAGCTGGTAGGAATGTTGGGTTGCTCGGTCAATGGCCTGCAGGGTCAACGGCGGCGTGGTGTATTCCGCAAATATGCCCGGCTGTGAGGTCGGGAACAAGCTGACGTGAGTAGGTTAAATGTTGAGTTTTATAAGGGCATCACGGGGTGACCAGCCCCTCCCTCCCCACCCAGCCCCACCCCCCACCCAGCCCCACCCTCCCCACCCAGCCCCTCCCTCCCCACCCAGGCCCTCCCTGCACGACGGACACAATAATCCCCTGTGGGCTGGTGTAACCAGGAGGTTCCTACCAGTACAAGCATAACAATACCCCCCACCCTACATTTGCAGAATAACAACATCATGTTCATTACACGGTGACTGGTTTACTTTGTTGTGAATATTAATCGAGGAAAACCTAATTTTTTTTTTACAAAAATAATTTACAGTCATATACATGTCAAAGATCTAGGTTTGTATAACTGGCTTGTGCGCAGTCATCACAGTCACATCTGAAATGCAAAACTTAAAAACTTGAATGAATCACCTCACCCCCTGCCCTTTCGTGACCCCTACGTGACCTCTGTTACAGTCGCTCATTCCTCAGCTATTGCGCACCCCCTGCCATTTAAATCACTCGATTTCTTTTAACGCTTTTTAAACTACGCCAAGCGCCTCGAGCTCAGTCAAGGCACCCTATAAATGTTTTTTAAAAACTTTTTTTAAACACGCTTTAATGAAATGTACTAGTAATGGAAGAACTCCACGACTCCAGGAAGTGGCCCCGAAGCTTGCCATAACGTAAGGGACCGTGGTGATTTACAGCCAACGTCAGTTGAACGTGGACAATTAGACCCAAGCCGAAACATAACGTATAAAAAAGATTGTTTAAAAATATTTGTATTTAATTTTTATGATAGAATATAGTATTGTCATCAGTATGACATAAGTATACCAAGTTTGCAGTCGATACCACATTGAAAAGTGGGTTAAAATTGAGTTACAATATTTGAGGATATGACAACAACAGACAGAGTGAGTTCATAGAAAGCGTGTAAAAACAAGGTGAGATGCAGCTGTTCGAATTCAAGTAAATTGAAAGTAAAGACTACATTTTGTGCGTTGCGTAGCCACGCGGATTCTCACCGAGGATTTGCAGACGGTGCTGCGGGGTTTAGGAATGGGCTTGCTGGCCTTGGGGCCCTCGGACGCATCCCCTCCACCGCTGCCTCCGCCACCTCCGCCCTTGGCTTTGCGTCCCTGCAGCGCCAGCTGGTAGGCCACCTCGAAGGCCTGGCCCAAGGTCAGGATGATTTCGTACGCCAAATTCTGCAGCAGGAAACAGCGTCACGGCCATAAAAACTCATAAAAAACGTTTTTATTTTACCAGGTAGGACCCACTTCTTGATGCCACAACATCAAGAAGATGTTGTGGCACGTTTTACGTTGTGAGGGTTTGAAGCCGGTACAAGCAAACCAGATAAACTTAAAGTCAGATCTCGATCCTTTGCTGTTAAAATGAACTCCGAGCACTGCAAGTCACTCTGTCGAGACAGTGAAAGGTAATCAGATTGAGAGCAGAAGGCACGGTGATGAACAGTGGCCCGAGTTTGCAATGGGGCACAAGGTCGAATGAAAAACAAGATCCAAACTATTCAGAGTTGGTTGTGCTATGAGCAGATTTATAAACAACATCAGCATAATCAATTATGGACATGGCGATGGATGTGACGAGCTGGTGGCGATGGATAATGAGAAACATGATTCGTTTTTATGAAGCCAAGCCACAAATGTATATTTTATTTATTTGCAAGATTGTGTACGTGTACTGAAATTACATACACAAAAAAAATTGCGGGGAACCCTACCGTTTTATTTTAATGGAAAAAAATGTTAAACTTTACGTGCTAAATTTATCGAAGGTTACATCAGAAAATGCTTTTACTGTCGAAAAAATGTGTTTGTCATATGCTTGGCACCTTATATATACACCCGGCCTGCTCACCTTGTAAAAGTTTAGTTCGCATTCCGCGAGAGAGACACGTGCGAGCTCGCGTGCGTACAGTCGTGGTGCGAGGGGGCAGCACTCACCACATCAAAGGCGCTGAACACATGGCAGTAGTGGTAGCTGGTCTTTAGGTCTTTGGTGATGTACGCAAAGGTGCACAGATCCTCTGGGTCCTGAGCTGCACACGAGATGTTCCGTATCTCGTGCTCGGCTATCGTGTTCTGCAGAAAGAGGATTCGTGCGAAGGGGACCAAGAGAGGAGGAGAAGGGCGGATTATCGATGGGCTCGACAAAGCGGAATACTCGGAGTGGGATGGAAGCTAAATGAGTTGTCCTTGTGGCGAGGGGGCAAAGGTGACACCAGCTCCAATGCATCACCTCGACAACGACCGAGCCGTCCAAGATGCACAACATCTCCGATCCAAAAAACGTTGGTGCCTCAAGTACAAAGGATTAACAGTTGCTGCCACTCGAGACTGGAGGTATTTAGGTACCCGTTGCACTCTTGATGCTCCTGCAGCACTGCAGACCCCACCTACAGTACTCCTCCTGTTACTGTCTCGGTCTCCCATTCTACATTTGCACGGTGGTGAACGCGAATAATAAGAAAATAGCTGATCCTCACCGAGCCCTCGACCACGAGGACGCCACGTCTTAGACGCGCACATGGAGCACGGCGCACATTGCCTCAGCCCGCTGCACCACCCGCGACCTCTCCACCAACTCGAGCGACCTCCTTTATTCGTCACTAAAACCCGCCACCGGTGCCCAACGCTCCTGTGCTATAATAACCAGCCCCACCACCCTATACCTCCACGCCACCTCAACACGCTCATACCCCCCACCTTGTTGGAGGCATCGATGAATTTGACTCCTTTGTACGTGATCGAGAGGGTTATGGTTGGGATCTTCTTCATGTCCTCTGTCGACTTCTGCGAACACGGCACATCGCGGGGGATATTCAAGTCCATGCGAAACAGAACGGCTTCTTTAAGGCTCAGTACAAAAACTTTCTGAACTCGTAATCGGCGGTGTCGACGTATCAAAAAGGGGGGCAACGTGCACGCACCCTCATCTTGGCGCACGCCTCGTGTGTGGAATCCGTTCCACGAAGGTCCTTCACCAACATAGATCCCATGTACTGTGGGACAACCAACGAGCTCCCGATTACACCACCAACAAAAACACCAGTCGCTGCTTAGCATTCACCGCGTGTTGATCACAGGGTTGAGTAACCACCGCATCATGAACCAACAATCGTTATACCAAGCCCAGTTAACAGTTTACTGAAGAGCATTTGTTACGTTAACTTGCAAACGCTTAGCTATACGCACACAAATACACGTTATGCTCGCATGCACGCGGAAATACACGCACGCTTGCACAAACGCGCATGGGCGCACTCACACAAACACAAAGATCCCCCGTGTAGGCTTAACAGACCGTTGGGGCAAGTGCTGTTATGTATGTTCAACTTCTTCTGCACTGTACAGAGCCAACTTTACCGATGAAGGCCGGCACGGTCCACGAGACGTTGGCGGGCCAGCAACACGCCCAGCAGCCTTCGTCTCCCCAGTGGCGATGTTTACACACCGTACCAGGTACTCATTTGACGCTAAGTCAACCTGAAAGAGGCTCAAGACCGGTTCTGATAATCTTCACTGGTTTTGGGCATGAGCAGGAATTGAACTCAACTCGCCAGGTTCGTAGCACAGCACGCTAACACTCCCCGACTTACAAATATAAAGATCCCCCGTATAGCCTGAACAGACTGTTAGGGCAAGTGCTGTTAGCGAGTAGCACCTATGAAGGCTGGCACGGCACACGAGGAGGTCGGTGGCCAATAGCATGCCCGGCTGCCTTTGTCTTCCCATTGGTGATGTTTACACCCCACACCAGATACTAATTTGAGGCCGAGATAACACACACAAGCAAACGCACACTGAGCTTGAACTCACAAACAAACACACGGGAATGGGGGGCTTAAACTCTCACACGCACGCAACACACGCAGACAACAACGACACAGAGGGCTTATTTGGCCCTTGCACTCACGAAGGCCTCGTAGTTGCAGGAGCGCAGGATCAGCTGGTCAGGCTGATGCTGCCACTGCTGCACAGGGGCAGACGTAGTCGCCTCGTGTGGGGGCCGCAGCACCAGCGGAGGCTCGGAGCACTCGTCCTGACGGGGAGGGGGGGGGCACACAGTGTTGAGAAAGAGCGGGGGGGATCACCACCACCAATACCAACAACAGCTGCCATTCGCCACTAAGCAACAGTGACGTCACCACGGCCGCCTGTGCCAGGCCAGGGGCACTTTGAGGCTGTCACGTGAGGTGTCGAAGGCTCGCCGCTGACAGGAGGTCACGGGACAGACCCAGGTGGTGCCGTGAGTTGACCGACTGACCGAGGCGTGCCACAGTGGCGAGATGTTATCTCCCTCGCCTGGTATGCAGGAGGTCGTGGGTGCGATCCTGAGCATGGCGCCTGTATATTTGTATATTGCGTGTTCTACCCGTATTGGCGAGGATTTTTCTCCGGGTCCTCCGGTTTTTCCCCTCCGCATTTAGAAACATGCATTTAGAGTATTTGGCTGGTATCAATTTCCACATGATAAGCCACTTCGTTGAGTTATTATTTATAATAGCCAGGTCGCTTCTGAAAAAGAGCTTTATAGATCAGTGGGCCTTACCTGGTAAAAAAATGTAATTAAACTGAGATGACTGGCAGAGGCACCAGGCACTGGCAAGAGGCATTGAACCCCACTGCCACCAACCACGTTTGTGCTCACGACAAACGGTGAGACAAAACACAAATCCAACGCCAAGAGACCAGCACGCCCAATGATAATGATGCCATCGCAACTTTCCACAACCCACTTCCTTCTGAAAGATCCTGCAGTGACTTTCAAAGTCATAACCCAACTTCCAAGGTCTACTCGTATCACATCCCACCATCCGGCTTTCAATAAATTAAAACAAGGGTACAGTATTCATACTGGTAGGAACCACCTGGTTCCACCAGCCCACAGGGGATTATTGTGTCCGTCCGTCGTGCAGGGAGGGGCTGGGTGGGGAGGGGAGGGTGGGGAGGGGCTGGGTGGGGAGGGTGGGCCTGGGTGGGGAGGGGAGGGTGGAAAGGGGCTGGGTGGGGAGGGTGGGGAGGGGCTAGGTGTGGAGGGTGGGGAGGAGCTGGATGGGGGGGTGGGAGGGGTGGGGTTGGGTGGGGAGGGGCTGGTCACCCCGTGGTGCCCTTATAAAACTCAACGGCAGAATACACCACGCTGCCGTTGACCCTGTCCATTGACTGAGCAACCAAACGTTCCTACCAGCTCCCTCCGCAGGAATGTGTCGATAAGACGCCACAGCAATGCTCGTCCCATTCACCCGCCTCCCTCCGTTAAATCTACAAAATCCTTCTTCCCATGTTCTATGGCAACCGTTCGTGCTGCTCACGCTTTCCTGCCATTAAACTGCCAGCAGCTTCTGCAGGCACCTGTACTCGTAGGCCAAAATCTTATCTCCGTTCCTAGGCGCTGTGTTAAGTGAACACAGAATCTGCCATGCTTGCGTCTTATTTGTAGCCTCCACTCGCCCTACCCCACAGGGCCCCCACGCTCCCTGTCTCTCCTCCCTGGCTCCTTCCCCCCTTCTCTTGCCTATATGGCCTCTTGTTGCAGCAGCCCCTTTTGCCCACTTCAGCAATTGTTTCTTGCTGTGTTGTCCCACCTGATGACGGATGCTTGTATTGCGCCCGAAACGTCGTGATTTAATTTCTTTTATTTTCTACCTACGTGACTTTACCGAAAGAACCAAAGAGTATGAATCCCTGCAGTCACGAAAACTTCAAATCCAGATAGAATCAGAATATTGAATTGTACTGGAGGAATCCGACGAGCTATAAAGCTCCTTTTCCACCCATATCCAGTATTCCACCGATGTCCAGGACACACTGGCACGGTGTGCACATCGCCCCCTTCCCCGCCGCGTGCAATCGCACACGGCCGTCTTACGAGTTGGTTGCCGAGCCGGGACTTGTGCGACGGGTCCTCGTAGCGCTCTCCCAGGGAAGCCAGGATCCGCTTGCGGTGGCCTGTGAGCCCGATCTTCAACACCTGGCAGCACAACCACAACGCGCACGTACGTACGTGTGTATAGTTTAACATAATACAAGTTTTTTAGGCTAGATCGCGTAAAAATGTGTCGTTAAACCCGCCACCACCCAACACGGCCAATTAGTAAGGTTTGTCACGTAAACAGAACGTGGCCAATTCGTTACTAGTACAGCACACCGGTGTGTTGGAGAACAAATCCACAACATTTACAATCTGGCTGCCGCCTGATGATGCCGGTTGTAATTACAGGCGAAACATCGTACTCAGGATTGTAAATGTTGTGAAGGACAACAAACTAAATGCAAAAAGCATTTTTTAAAAATTAGTTTTCAATCTAGATTTAAAAGTGGCTTCCTAATATCGGAAGGTAGAGCGTTCTAAACGGCCACAGCACATCTGAAACCGCACGATGCAGTGACCGTAACATAATTAGACGAGTAGCGATGCATCAATTAAATCATTAAACATTCATTATTACACCCATGATATGCACATTAAACTGTGCGCGTGAGAATTATTTGATTTACGCAAGTCAGTGCAACATTAGCACAACAGCACCATCTACTGCTTGAGTTAAGGAAGGACGGGAGAGGATGGATTGTGCCAAATCGAGATACCCAGGCCACATTTACATTCTAATTCACAAAGGCATGCCCCTACAGCTCAATTCAAATGGCATTTTATCAGCGGTCATTGAATTACTGTCTACACGTGAAACAACGTACGTTTACGAGCTCAATTTCCCAAAGCTTTCGAACTTGGTCCATCGAGCTGTATCCATTCATGGTGAAGTTCTTGAGGTATTCGGACAGATCCAGCGAGTCCAGCCACTCCGCCACAGACAGGTCGGAACCCGCTCGCCGCACCTGCACCACCACCACCATCACAAATAAGCGTCCAGCCTCCGAGCGTACGTCTCGACGCGTTACCGCTCGTCCTCTGCGACCGTAGCAATGTGCGAGCGTCCACCCACCACTCACAGCCACATCGCGACGTCGCCGTCAACCCTCCACACCACACGTACGTGCGTTCGTACGTAGAACTTATTTTCGCGCCGTATGTAGCGATCATGCATATCAGCACCCACCATCTACGCCTCCATCACAATTTGGCGGCTGCCCTGCGCACTCCTCCCAAACATCAAACGTGCGTTTATAACGCGTGGCAGATGAACCAAATACTGCTAACAAAAATAACTCAGCTCTGATGTCAGAGAGCAAATCCAGTGTTGTTCCTCCCAGGCTCTCTTGCCGGAGAGCACGATGAGAGTAAAGCCAACGCGCACACGGAGACAATGAAATGCAGCCAATGTAAGAATTCCTCTCAGGAGTGCTTTTTCTGCAATGGGAGCCCAAAAATATCTTGCGGGTGGAACACCGAGCCGTGCCACAGCATGGCTTCATTCCTTTCCGCACCGCTGCGGCTGCAAACACGTCCGTCACCGCGTTATCAGCAAATCCTTGGCAACATCGTTGGGCCACGGCGACTGTTGTGCATCTCTTTCCAGTGAATAACACGATCCGCGGGCAAGAGAATAAAAAACAACAAGATTTTTTACTCTTGTACTCTCGTATGAAAGAAGCATTTTCTCGGACAAGCAGAGGGTTGGGCAGGGTACCTTGGGCAGCAGTCGAGCAGCATTGAGGACCTTCTGCCGGTGCCCCGAGTTGAGGATCCCAATCTCCAGCAGGTCCTGATCTTCCATCGCATTACCCTGGACGCAGATGTGTTCAAGCCCAACAACAAAACATAACGATTTCACGTCTCGGCCACGGCGAAACCATCACTGACGTCAGCGGTGTAGCCAGCGCCTGCTTAAGTTGGTGTGGCAAATGAGGTTGTGGGAATGCCAGTGGCATACCCAGAGTCCTTTGCCTCCGCAGTGCCGATGTAAACGCTGCACAAGGTGCAAATTTCGGGCGAAGTAAGCCAAGAGGAAGGCCCCGAGTTCGCATATCGATAGCCAGTGGTTTCCACGGCCGATATTTTAACACAAGTTTTTGGGACTGCAGCACCATATGCAAACCTCACCGCACCACCACTCTCAACATGCACAGGCATGCATGTAGATGAGCACGATGTAAGCACGCGAACAAAAGCGCACGAGAGTAGGTCTGGAGCGCACAGAAACACGATGTTTTGCACTGCTGAAATATTTCACAAAGAACTAGGGAATGTTGTAGAGGGTGTAGTCGTGTATGTTAGCGCCATGCCTAGACTATCACAGTGACCCACGTCACAGCCGATCGCAGATTGGATGGTATCTGCCAGGCAGAAAGCAGGCGGCTGGTCTTACTAAGCCATTTTAAAGGATAAACGGTCATTCAGTAAATTCAGACTGCTATGATAAATGTCTCTCTAATCTCACACGTGTGCAAGCGCTGGCAGGCCATGTCAAACGGGAGTAGCGCCGCAATTGTTCACAGACGACTTTACGACATGTACCTTTATGGGTACGAGGTGAGGGTGTTTACCAGGCTTCCAATGCTGTTACTAAACGTACACTGTTACGCAACGACTCGATATTCAAGGTAACAAAAAGGCGCTCAGGCAGATGTGGGGTATGACCTGCAGCGATCATGGATTATTTTATTTACAAAGTGGTTTAAAGGATACATTTTGCTTTATCCTTTGTTTTTTAATGAAAGTTGGTAATATAAACAAACAAAAAGTGTGACACTGTATTGTTAGTGGTGCATTTTTAGCACATAACAAAAACTCGACGCACGTATCAATTACACACACTGGCGGAGCTAAAGGAATAAATATAAATTAGGTGATGTTTCAGCCAATAGCCCTTCTTCCTAAAGGAGGGCCGTTCATAACAGAAGAAAGGTTATTTCCCAAAGCATCACCAAATAAATATTTCTTCCCTTTTAGGGAAGGGTAATTAACTGACATGTTACTAATATATGCATCTTGCGGTCCATATTATTGTGGAAGAAAGCAGATGAGAGGATGAACACTGCTCTTGTCAAACATTATCACAGATGGGTTCTATCGTATCTCTAAAACAGGTTCAATCTGGTTAGTGATTTGAACATTCATCCAGCTGATGTAAACAAGAAAAGAGAAGAGCTGAAATCATTGACAGTTGCGGTTGTGGCAGTAAACACACATTCCGACAGAATATTCAGACAATATACATACATATGTAATATTGACAATACCATATACTTCACAGCTATGTAATATTGCTAACAATCTTGCTGTTTATATCCTGCAAATTTGGCATCAATAGACAATCAACATGACAACAAACTGCCATAGAAATGTCCTTCCTGCGCTACGCCCCAGCAACAAGGGGCAGCGATACACTTTGGGGAGAACGTGTGGTGGAAACCACAGTGAAAGCGACACTGGCGAGGAATATTTAGAGATGATCCCGAGGCAAAACGAAGCAGCGTTCATCATAAATGGGCTCGATGATTCTCAAATATGGCCGTCGGTAAACTCCCACCTCAAACCCATGTGCAGCCCCATCCAATGGGAATGGCTGCATTGGCGTCAGATGACACATTAGTGCAAACGCCAATGGCTGCAATGAGTGAAAAATCGGGCAACTGCTGCAGCCTGAAAGCAGCCTTTTGAGGCAGCCTGCCCTCAGCGTAAGCGGTGAACGTACACAACCTTCAACCAGCAGGTGTATGCTCTTCTTGATCCGACTCAGATGCTCTCGCGTGTAAGGGGCCATTCAGGCAACATTACAAAATCAAACTCGCAACAAACTGCAATAGAGGTACACGGATGTAAATTTTGCAGAGCACCGTGCATTTGCGGTTCATTGCATTGCACGCACTAATTCACACTCTGCGAGTGATCCAATCGGGCAGCATCTCTCTATTATCTGCAAGCAAATAGAAAATACTAAAACTGTCCAATATGGTAATGGACGTTGCTGTTGTTATTGTTGCTGCATTTCCATCACCGATGTTGATTTTATTCCTTCAAATATTTCATTTCATCTGGACATCTCCCTCGAGACGCAACACCTAATTTTGCAAGTGTGTCCAGTGCGTCAGTAGATACCTGCACAGAAAGCGCGCGATATTGCTAGACCTCACTGCAATAGCATGAGTGCAGATACGGGGATTTCACAAGAGCTCTGTACTCAGATATGAATCGCATCACATTGCAATGCAAACGCATTTGGAGTGGTTATTTGTCCTTCAAACATCCCAGGAAGGGCATGAGATATTTAAGAAAGCCTTGAGTGAGCAGTCATGTCGTGTGTGCATGAGTGTGTGTGTGCATGAGTGTGTTTGTGTGCATGAGTGTGTGTGTGTGCATGAGTGTGTGTGTGCATGAGTGTGTGCATGTGTGCATGGGGAACAGTAGTGCAGTGGTTAGCGCACTGCGCTATGAACACGGCGACCCGGGTTCGATTCCCGCTCACGGCCAACACCAGTGAGGTCAACTCGACCTCAAATGAGTGTCGGTGCGATGTGTAAACATCGCCACTCGGGAGACAAAGGCATGGTGCCGGCCTTAATAGGCGCTCACTAATAGCAATTGTCCTAAAAATGTTGAAGGTTATATGGGGGGTCGTTGTCTTTGCGTGCGTGCTTGTGCGTGAGGGTGTACACGCGCACAGCAATTGGCTGGACAAAGGTTCTAAACGGAGATGGGTCACCCTGAAGCACAGATGCGCGCGCGCTTGCAGGGCGCTCACTCGGCACGCTGCATCCCATTACACGACACCACCGTCCCCATGGCAACGCAGCCTCGTTGCACTGCAGCGCGAATGACGGCAATGGCAACCCACCGCGCTGCAATAATCCATCAGCTGGGAGGCACGGCCAACACACAAGGACCCCTTTCAACAAAACCACATCCATGGGACCCTATTTCCCAGTATTAAGAATATATATAGACCCTTTCTCCCAGTATTAAGATCTTATATAAACAAATATATTAAAAAGCGGAATGCTTTCTGTAATAATACACAGGCGTTAAGATGTTAAAGCACCAATTAGTCAGCTATGACAGGGCATCAAGTCTGCATTAACCACACATGCTTGTGCTACAACGTGAACAACACATACACTTTGATAACATATCCATTGTCCTCATGCTCTTCTCTGTGAAAGGAAAATTAATACACAAAGCTGCTGGTTTGTTAAATATTTTTGTAAATTCGCCATAACAAATGCTGCACCACAAAAAAGGAAAATGCACAGCCATCGGCTCCCCGAGCATCCGCCCTGGGCTCTCCCTGCGGCCACGGCAGCGAGTGCAGCGTCACACTCGGTGCCCAACCTCCAGGGGTCACAGGAGCACTCGCCAGCAGCAGCAGCAGCCAATGACTGCAAAAGCTCTCTCAGCTGATCCCTTGCAGCACAGCGAATGACTTAGATACAGATGACAGCGAAATCTGGAAGTGAGCCCCTTTCAGTAGCTGTCAGGATTAGGATAATCCGTGACATTTTATGAAAAAAATGTTTTAAGATGCCAGAATATTGAGCACGATGGCATTTTAAGCAAAGAGCATTTCCCATCACGAGTGGAATATTTGTTACATATATGCAATATGCATTGCATGTCAATGCAGAAGACAGTATACTGTACGTGCACATACGATGTGTGTGTGTGCGCGCGTGCGGTACCCACCACAAAGTTGAGGTCATCGTAGCCATTTGCAAGCAGCTGTGCCTCATACTGGGGCAGTCCAAGCGCGTCCAACCACTGGCCCACACTGCTTCGGCCCCCTGCGCCACCGGCACCCCCTGCATAGGGCACACGCCGGTACGCGCCGTCCATGCGATAGCATTGGCACTCCGCTGGCGACAACTGACAGTGCCACATCCCCGCCTACGGCTTGCACGTACACTCGCAGTCGCACGTGCACGCGCGCACACGCGCAAGAGCTCTGACGACGCACACCCCTCTTCCTTCCGATCTCCCGGTTTTTACCCCCCCCCCTCCACTCCCTTTCTCCAGCTGCTGGACCGTTCCCTCCTTAAGGGTCACCGCCGTTTGCCGCAACGATGCCGCTGGGGACGAAACCGCTACCGACGTTGTCGCACCACATTGCTACGTATCGAAGGCAGAAACGAACAACGCGCGCGTTATCGCTGGGTCTGCGATTGCCGGGGCAATGTCATGAGAACGCGCGCTCGCGCCTGCCTGCCTGCCTTCCTGCCTGCGCAATGTTCCCGCACGTGTGCGATGCTGCGCGTGATGCCGCGCGGCTAGACCGCGCGGGGCGCACGCGAGAGAATGCGCGTGCGCGCGCACGCACAACAGACATTACGCTCCTGCGTGCGTGCGGCGCCGCGTTTATGTATGCGTGCACGACAATGTTACGCGCGTGTGCGTTAAAGGATAAAAATAGAACGCGTGTCACAGTGTGCTCCAAGCCCCCTCATTTTGACGCCACATTATATCCATCCACGACTTAAGAAAACTTCAAATTACTACTCATTAATACCTTGCAAATTACTACTCATTAATACCTTGCAGAGACTGTAAGCACGTCTCATAAAGGCACAAGCAAAACATATTTGGCATCTCATTGGGCTCTTGGATGGTGAAATAAATGTAAGACAAAGAAATATTTTTTTTCCATAATGGTATTTCATCATTACAGTTTTCCATCGTTTGTCATATTTTCCCTTTGCCCAAATTTTCACCAACCTTGGAGTACCAGCAGTTTGTTGGTATATTCCATTTTACGGTTTTATATTCAGATTAAGGTAAAAAAAATTTGTAATCACCAACTGTTTAATAATATGGAAAGCACAGTGTTTACAGCGTGTGACTTGCAGTCACACAGTTGCCAGTTCACATCCCGGTCAGGGGTCAACTCTGCCCTTCATCTATTTTGTGACAAAGTGAGTTGCTTTTAGTGGGAGATTAACAGTCATTGCATTTTGTAAATTCACGCCTGCTATAGGAATGTGGAATTCCATGTTTGGCTCAGTGAACGAAATGTCCTGCATAGGTATTTTGAAACATTTATAGGCTACATGAACACGTGGCGATAGAATGTACGTCTACAACCATATCATTGCTTTACATTCGTCACACAATGCGACACACGTTAGGAGATGCAGGGCAATCTGAGGATGTTGACACTCCAACTCCTGCAACTCTGTCCTCCCCCCGGACCGAAATAACTAAAATTGTATCACCGAGTAACCAACCAAGAGGTGAAACAAGGAAACCTTTGCAAAAACAATAAGGTCTTGAGATATCCCGACCAAACTGAAGAATTGAGGTGCATACAGAAGATTCGATTCAAATAAGAGATTCCAAAAAAAAAAATTGGACGATTAGCACGGTTGGCTTTGTACGCTGCGAAAAAAGTTCAACATGCATACATACATACAACCAAAAGCATATGCACATAATCCCAACCAACCATGAGATGTATCTTGTGCGGTAATATGAAATATGCACAAATATGGGGCAGTGTGTGTGTGTGTGTGCGTGTGCATACATACATACAAGCATACGTGTGTAGGCCAGTGTAGGGTCATATCTGTGACTGTGCGTGTGTGTATTACCAAAATATCTCTACTTATAGCAACTGTAACCTACATTGTAGGGTACCAGCCCAGGGGGAGACTTGCCTGAATGATTAATGTTCCTTGGGTCAGTTTCCTTGGTGATGCCGGCATCTATTGAGCTCATAATTTTGTCAATCTGTAGGGAATAAAAGGGGCATTTAACAAGATGGAGATTGAATAAGAGGCAAGGTGAAAGTACATGATTGAGCAACATGAATGCAAGGTCAGTTGTATCATCTGCACACCAGGTTAAATTCCATTATTGTATGCACACAAGCTTTTTGTCATCTGCTCACGGATTGTCAATGTGCACGGAACCGTAATGTCAATTAGTGCTGCTGTTATCAGTTAGCACACAAACTGTAATTGTTTTCAGCGCATTGTTTAATCGGTATAATGTAAGCAGTGTTGTGTTCATAGTGGTGACCGTATGTGATGCTGTGCTGCACTTTACGTGCCAGCCAGTCTATTTTACGTGAACAATAACGAAAATTTGTATAGCGCCGAAACGTCACAAAGCCATTACAATCACCGACACACAACCATGAATGTTGTGATTATCATCAACCACATAACCACCGCATTATCCAAATTTCCAAAAAACTCTCTGTACAGACAACCGTGCTTGATTTTGACACAAGTGCAAATTATGATTGTTAAATGGGAAAGCCTAGTGTTAATCGCTTGTTGCTCTACGCCTTCTAATTAGGGGAAGTGAAACATCTTGCAATCATGTCTTAACAACGGCGAGCACATTCATGCTAGCAGTCCAAAATATCCCCCTGTAAAAAGAAACGCATCACATTCATAATAAATGAATTCATCATATTCTGTTCGAAGGAACGCAAACCTGCAAATTACTGTGTGCATGTTTGATGTGGTTTAAAGCAGTGTTACTATGTAAATGTTTTTTTTTTATGACTGGTAGGTACAGAACCAGAATTGGGAAGCATATTTCCTAAAATCGCGAAATCATTTCTATTATTCAAGCCTTCGTGCGGACCCGGATTCTGGAAGTGGTGAAAAATACATCGATTCCTTAGTCTTTCCATGGCTATGATGACGTGACATCATCCTATTACCAGCGTTACTTTTAAAATTGACCACCTGGATAAACTAAACCATGCACAAAAAAACAGGTAATATGTTCTGCCAATTACACAGCCCCTATTATATTGGATAAGAAGAGTTGTACAGATTTAATTATATATATATATTTTTTGTATTTCTAACATGTATTTGAAAAGGATGAAAACTGTCAGTAATAAGAAGACAGCAGGTGAAAAAAAGCTTCTCTTGCAAGAAATACCTGGGAAAAATACATCGTACAAAGGTAAGCAAGAAAGTGTCAAAGCAGACAAGCAACACATTAAGTATTTACACCAAAAATACATATTCACGTGTAAGGAATACCGTAACCAGGGCTCTAATTTTCAAATGTTAATAATATCGTTGAGATGCTTCTCATGTAGATTTTTTTCGTGGTGCCAAAGGCGAGTCAGCAAAATGTTACGAGAACGTGAAGGCCGATTCCTGACACAGTTGGACACGTGTTCCAAAGAATTCCACGCTTTTGGGCATTTAGGCATTAAAAATCCGATGGGAGACACACGAACGCCCCAACAGAGGAACGTCAAGGAAAGAAAGGGTAAAAGCTGAATTAACGTAACACTCATTATTTATTTTGGAGCATAAAGTGAAAGTTAACCTTGAACCACCCTTGAAGGCACAGGCAATTAAAATATAATAATAGGGTTTTCCCTTTTTTTCTGGCAACAAAACTGAAACCTTTTTTTACGAGGAACCATGTGTGCATTAACCACAATACTTGTGGTCAAAATGCAAACAAAAAACACACTCTGATAATAAATTCATTGTCTTTGAAACTGATCGGTCCACACCAGGGACGGCTTTCTTTTGAGCCTCGTCTCAATTGGTGCTAGACCAGAGGACGCCAAAAGGCGTACAGAAAAACCCCTATTATTATATTTTGGTACTGGCAAAGGAGGTCTAATGATGAAATTAAAATATAAATAATTACGATTCCCACCCCCGCATGGATACGATTTGGTACTTCTTCGTGCTGGGAGTACAACACAAAATGGATGAGGCAGTTTCACACCAACATTAAGGACACAATGGTTCAAGTATTTAACCTTTAGAACCACTGTGAGTTGGTTGGCATGTAAATTTAAACTTCTTGGTTCCCGCTGTGTCCTCGGCTCGGCATGTCCCTCGTACGATTCACCACAGATTTTTGGGTTTGGTCATAATGATCCTGCCAAAATTAGTCATTAAGAAGCCTCCGCCACACAAAGCAGCCAAACAAATTAATAGTCACGTGTACAAGCTTTTAACACTCCAATGATTATAGTTTGCAGGGCGCCGGGAAGTTTAAACACGATTCTCACAAACAAATTTAACGATTCGTCAAACATCATCAGGTCAACATCCAGGAAGTCAGAATGACAAATCCAGAAAGTCATAATCTGACAAAAGAACTTGAGCGTAGAGATCGTGGAACTCAAAATGCAAGCCACACTTTTAACTACATATGCCGACAGCTTTTGCAGGACGCAAATAATTTGAATGGATTTGTTCTTTGACCTAAAAGTGTACCAAAGCACCTTCAGGGGTTTGCAAGATTGGAATTCATGTTGAAAGAGAATATTCCTGAAAGTTGAAAGACGCAAACTACGTCTCACATGATGATGTTAAACCTGAACGATTACTAAATTAGCATCAACAGCAAGAGCAGCAAAAGCAACAGCAAAAGCAAATTCAACAGCAGGCGCCACAGAAATTACGTGGCCATCAACAGCGCAGCAGCAACCATAGCAAGGGGTGAAGGAGATATTTTAGGCCAAGGCAGGTTTCGGGAGCAATAGGTCGGGGAGCTGGTCACCATGAGCTCCACGATACAGACACCACCACATAGTGTTGAATCTGATTAATTATATATTGATTATATTAATTGGATTTTTTTTTACATTCATTAATTGAATGTTTTTTTAATGAACTATTAAATTTCAGCACTGCCACCCGCCCCACCCACCCCTACTCCCCTCAAGAAGTTTCTATAGCTGCCTCTGGCCCCCGTATTGCACCAACTAAACGATTGTGGCAGCGGGTTGGACACCGATGCACAGAATGGCAATAATAGCCGCGATTGAAAAACACAACAGCTCTCCACGCACCCAGGCACCAGCGAAGGCTGTGGAGCTGAGATTGCCTCCCCTCTCAAACAATTAAAAACAAACAAAACACGAATGGTACGTTCTGCGGATATGGCGTCACACTGGCAATAACTCGCTTGCATCATCAGCCAGTCAGTAAGGTAATTCCAGAGAAAACACCAACTGGACACCTCAGGACTAACTGAACACCATAAAATGCTCGGTGCGATAACCGTAGCTGGAAGGGTGGATTCCTAGTGTGGCGGTGTCTGCGTGTGTTAGCGTCGCAAGGTTCAGAGGTGAGCACTCCAAAAATGTTACACGATGACAGCACAGACACCGCCACTTTATACTGGGTACCCCGCCAAAGCCAGTCACCCCGGTGGCACGGTCTAAAGGCCAACACCAGCCAGATGCAAATCTAATGTGACTCACGGCAGGAAGCGCTGTTCAACCAAAGCCAGTTTCCATGGGAGGCCTCGGTGTCAAGCCTATAACGCTTGATGGAAGAGTGGGTCTTGTGCAGATTTTAAGAGTTGGTACGGAGCCTGCTGAAGCCCAGGAAGTGGAGACTGTCCTCAAGGAGTTGGCCCTAAAAGACTCCGGAGCTTGCTCATGTCTTAGGTCATAACACAACTGGGATGGCATTTCCAGATCTACAGACTGGTCTACCATGGGTGTGGGGAAAAAAATAACCAGAGGCCCTTGAAGGTCGAAAGAGCTCACCATGGAAAAAAAAAAATAGGCTCTTTGGAGAAATCAATAAAATTGTGCTACTCATCCCAGTAATAATAAAATAAAATGTCAGCCTGATGATGCGAGTTATTTGAACGTGCAACGTCATCACCGTGTGATAAACGGTCCTGTGTTGTTTGTTTTAAATAGGGGGGAGGAAGCCAGAGTGCACAGCCTATGCAGCATGTATCAGTGCCGTGATGACGCCACCGCCACTTCGTGGTGAACGGTCGTCGTCGTTGTTGTTGTTGTTCTCCACGTTCACCACTGCGTATTTGCAGTTTAAAGACATTTTTCTTCGTTAAATCCATGATTGAAAATGAATGCATCGGCGTCTGATAAGTTGCCACTATCATTTAGGTATTGTCTGTGGTAGTGTAGCAAACCACAAAGTAAAAAATAAATAATACATTTTAAGAAAAGGGTTTAACAAAAGAATTGGGAACACGGAGAAAGAAGAGGGGCATGAGGATTGGTGACATGCAATGTGGGTGGGATGGCAATTATGGATGAGTGCGAGATTGAATAAAGACCACTGAATAAAGGCATGTGAGGTTACAGGATGTGACGAGATCAGATATGCAGTCGAAGGTCGAGTGGGGATGGGGTGACTGGTTATCTGGATGTTGCATGTATATAAAACAAGTGCATTCATTGCGTTAATCGTTGAATCCTTCTGTAGATCCGTAGGCATTGTGTCTGAGATCCTGCTACATAAAAATCTTGACAAATTAGCCTCAATGGAATATAAAATGCATTCCACCACATTTAAGTACACACTAAAATAACTGCACGGCTCACTCGAGTGCAGCCTGGTTTACGAGTCTAATTTCTTACCATGACTTAACAGTGTAAAACACAAATAGTTTATATGCACAGATTGCTTACCCATATAACAAAAAGGAAACAACGCATCTTCCCCCTGATCATGTATGTGTTACTGTTCACAGCTTAAGGACTTCCTTTGCACAGGACCGTCTCTTCTAGAGGGCTTATTCTTATTAAAGAAGCCCTCTTGTCTCACCCTCTCCCCATGTTCACCTCTCCCCCTGACTTCTCCCTTCTTATTAAAATATGAATTCCCTCCACTTCCCCACAATCTAATAATGTCTTCCTTCGTGTTATTTTTTTTTAGACAGTTGCTGAGCACAAGCCAAAAGGCCCAACAAGGCAATCAGCCGTCACGCAATAAAGTCTTGAAATGAAGTCGCTTTTAGGCGATGTATACATCTGTACAAGTAGCCACGTACTATGTACACGTGTGATATTTAACACAAGATTTAGCGGTCTGGACCTGAACTCTTTAACACACCCTAGATCTCCCCCAGGCACACATACACTGGCATTCCAGCCCAACTTATTGACAATAAACAAATCAATCCAATTAGATGCAAATAAATATCATTATCCTATACAATTACCACATATATATGCAACACGACTGGCCCCCACATATCCCCAAAGCATATTAAGCATGAATATCATTCCAGCGTAATTTTTTTTACAAAAACACGGAAAACCAATTAGTCGCATTACAAATTTCAAGAATTAAGAGGTCAAACATATGTTAAACACTAACCCTAAAATACTTTAGACATTACCACTACTGTACCCTAGATACCACACCAATCCATAACTGCAAGAATACACATGTACCTGATCAAAACACTTAAAGCGAACCAATTACATGGACAACAGGCTCAGTCGAGCACGTATTTAACAACTGTCCTACACACGTTTAAGTGTGCATAATGAACAAAGTAAAATATAACGATCACCGTGAAACGGTAAAACATGAAAAAGGCATGCCGTGAAACGTGAAGACAATGCAAGGGGGGGGGGGGGGGGGGGGGGAACGGGGGGAGGGAACGGGGGGGGGGAATGGGGGGAGGGAACGGGGGGGAACGGGGGGGGAACGGGGGGGGGTAACAAAAAAACAGAAACTGCTCGTCACGTACCTCCTCCCACTCTTTAGTAAATGACGGGGTGCGTGGAGGTCCCCGCCGTCCACCCCCCCTGCGCGCGTTCCCCCACCCTCCTCCTCGCCTCTCGTACGACACCTCATCCTCCGAGCAGCTCTTTCCGTTGTGAGCGGCCGACTCGGACGGCATGACCAACAGGTCGGAGTCTGACTTGGAAATGTTCCGCGTCAACTCCAACTCAACGAGGCACCTGGGGGAGCGCGTCCGCCCCAGCGAGTGGAAGACACTCGTGCCCTCCGCGGTTGCCGCAGCCTGATTGACCAGCGTGTGAAACACAGTTTTGTACGTGACTGGGTGGCCGTTCTTGCACTTCCCCGAGGCGGTGTTGGCGTTAAGCTGATCGAGGCGGGCTGCTGTGCAAGGGCCAGAAGAAGCCGAGTCAGCGAGCGGCCGTGGCGACCCTCGACTGAGGTCCGCTTGAACCCGGGCTGTCTGGGAGGACCCGTGCAGGAGGCCCGCAAACTCGACGGGGAAGTTCGCCTGGTTGGAAACTGCCGCCTGCCTGGACAGACTGGACTGGCTGAGTGTGACAGGTACGTCCGAATGATTTGGCCACTCACGGCCTGGCAACGGCAGTGGCGGCTCCACAGGCCCTGAACAAGGGTTTTTTCCACCTACACGCGCCACACGCACAGGACAAGCCGGCCCGCAAGCCACCCACGGCAAGCCACCACGCACACAAGGCAACATGCGAGCCAACGTGCAAGGCAACAAAACAAACACAAAACACACACAAGCTATCACAACACGGGCAATCATCAGAGAAGCCAAGACCATAACAAGTCCCTCTTTATGAAGAAGAAAAAGGAACAGCTGCAGTAATGGATGTTGAGCAACATGCAGCAGCTCAACTGGTCTCAGGGTCATATAGCCAGCCCTCACCTCTGCTAGGCTGAACGATCCCCTTTTCATCCCCGAGTGTCCCGGACCCCCGAGGTTCGTCTCCTTTTTTCTCCGTCACTCCAAACAGAGACTTTCTCTGCCTAGGCTGTAAATAAATAAACACAACACAAAAACATTACCTTAAAGTAGCTTAGCGCCGTTGACCGAAACCGCGTCTCTCAAAATAGGTGACGCGCCAGCTGTTGTCACACGCCGAGACTATCTCTCACCTGCGGGCGAATGACGCTCTGAATGTTGTGCACAGCGGTGTCTGGAGACGGTGGCGAATAGTCCGGGCTGGACAAATCCCTCAGCTCCTCTGCGCGTAGACCACCAGTGGGAGGACATCAATAAGAAAGGAACCAAGGTGGGAAGAGGATTTAAAGCAATGGCTTAAATTACAGACGACAAGACCCTTGCGCAGTGTGCAAATGTCCTTGTTTAAAAATAACACGTTTTGTGACAATGTAATTCTCATGGCTGATTATAATGATAGGATGAAAATTATAAAGGATGACAATGATGATGAGATGTATTATCCTTGTTAACACAGGAAAACCTCACCGAGTCTCCACTTTTTTCTCAGGACGGTCCTGCCAAGTTTTCGCAGTCGTGGGCGATGTAAAAATTTGGAATCCCAATTGACTTATTTGCAGGTAATTGTTGCAGCACTGGGATGTTTGACCAATACCATTTACATTGTAAAATTTTTTGTTGTTTTTTGAGGCTACTGATACTGATAATGTGTTTTTTGCCACTTCTGCCATCTACAGCCTGCCGATACCACGGCTGCCACCATATCTGGCGCACTCCCCTGCACCACTTCACTACGGTGCACCACACCACTGCAACGATTCCACACTTGGTGGCAAATTCATCCTCTATTCACGTTCATCCAAGGATAATGTTGTGGTAAAGGAACAGTCACTTTTGTGGATAATAGCACGAGATTTCCCCTCATATGCAAATGTTCATGCTCGCAAACAGCACCCGCACCGCCAAACACCAACCGTATTAAACAACAGCGGTGTTCTGTCAGAAAGTGATCATGACTCCTGCCAAAGAAATATGGGACTCTCTCCACTGGTTGAGCATTGGCAATGGAGAGATACTAAAAATCTTAATTTTTATTTTAAACTCGAGGAGAAATCCGATGAGCTCTGAAGCTCTTTGTTTTACATATGTCCAGTAGGGGCATGACGTCACAACATTTACAACAACACAAAAAAACACAACAGGAGTGCAAAGTAGAGGAAAGGTAAACAAATCACTTAAAAATATATATATACAGATAAAAACTAAACACTGTCCCATGCGTGCTTGCTTGCTTGAACAAGGAGAGACTTTTAAAACGTCTTTGAACGGTGAACGAGTGCGCGCCTGCCTGCAGGTGAATGCGGGAAGAGAAACCCCTTACCTGTACTGGGTGGTAAGTCCAGGGTGAGCGTGGGGAGGCCTCGGGACTCGGCGCTTGCCAACAGTTCATACGGGTTCTCGTTCCCACCCCACCCAATGTCACAGCCCTCATCGCGTGCAGACGATCTCCTCTGTACAATCACGCACAAGAGACAAATATCACCCCCCGCCCCCCCAGTATAGCCTTAACAGACTGTTGGGACAAGTGCTGTTAGCTAGCACCGATCAAGGATGTAATTGCCACTTAGGAAGAATTTTATAATCAAGCCATTGCCCTTCAGTGCTATTCTTAAGCTGTGATTTCAGTACATTGAACAAAATTTATCTAGGCTATAAAAGCGAAGCTTCTTATATATCTATAGACTGCAATGTGTTAATTACACAGTTGTTTAGATTTTCTGACAAAGCAATCTCATACACAAACCAGCACTAGTACAACATATTGATAACATAGTTCGAAATTTTTACTTAACCCATGGGGAAAAAAAGGTAAAATGTCATCATATCTATGGGACCTTTTTGCACAGTATCAAGATGATGTTCACCTATTGGCATTCTCTGGTCTAACACTGGTGAGGCAAGGCCATAAAAGAAGGCCGCCTATGGTGCTGGCCAAATCAGTTTCTTAGAACATGCTTGTTTGCATGTCTTGCCACGGAGTACGTGTGATTAATGCAGACTTGGGATGCTTTTCAAAAGTTATATATATATATTTGGTGTTTGAACATCTTAACACATGTTTTATTGCCACAAAGGATAAAGCCTATTCTTAAATGTGTCATCATGATTACAGGATATGGCTTATTACAGTGCATCCCAGCCATGTGCCGTGCAGCACTTTTTCAGGCGCCATTAACTTGCTCAGCTCTGCTCACAGTTGCAAGTCACCATCCCGACTCATCACGTCAATCACCGGGTCGCACCCACCCACCCACCATCCGTTTCATTCATCGACACAGTCTTCTCCCCTCTCCCCCACACACCTGATGCCCATCACCCATGAGGCCAACTCACCTGAGCAGAGAGTCCTGACATGTCAACCTCGGCGTCCGCTTCCTCCTCTGGCGGTGGGTTTGCAGGGGGGGGGGGCCGCGTGCGCTGCTGAAAGAAAGGGCAAAGATTCCGAGCGTGCGTGTAGCCCCGTGGACTGCTTGGGCGAGCGCTAGTAAGCAACTCATTGACAATATGTACATTTCAAAATATCACTGCCTTGGTCACAAAAGCAAAGTTTGTGGGGAATAATAGCCATTTTCTATACTTTTTAGGCATAAGCAATTACGAAATAACACTTACTACCCAGGAACAAAAATTGTGTTACGTAGTGTAATATAGGGTTTTATTTTTGTAAGACCACGTAAATATAAATGTGTCATTAAACCCGCCACCACCCGACACAGCCAAAACAGTAAGGTCTGTCACGTCAACAGAACGTGGCCAATTTGTTACCGATACAGCACGACGGTGTGTTGGAGAGCAAATCCAAAACATTTACAATTCCGAGTTAATTACAGTCTCATCAGGCGACAGCCAGATTTGTGGGAACGTTTGTAAGTAACCAGTTTTTATTTCGTGCAATTATAGGTTAATGTAATTTGTTAATAACCCTATTTAAATGATGAAAACCGGCCCGTGGCTTTGCAACAAAAATGATCAAGTAGTTTGCGAGGTAACTTTAAAACAGCGAGCCGTGGACACCTTTGGTCAATGGCACTTTTCAATGCGTGTGTATGCAAGCTGAAATTACTTTAGATAATATTTATATTTGAAAACTTGTGACCTTGTTGTTAAGTACATTCATTACACTGAAAAAAACATGCATTTTTAGTTTAAGACAGACAGTTGAGGTGAATTTAAGCTATACAACTACTCTTAAATCCTACAAAACAATACTTTGGGGCTCAAACCATATGGAAGCATAATATTAACATACTCTTCAAAATATATAACTGGTCATCCACACATATGTACTTTATTGTGCAGAGATAAAATTTCAAGCTCTTATTACCTTCACGTATAAAATTACTGCCCAACTCTGCACAGCCAAGATGCCGTTTGCTAATTCTATCCCACGTCCAGCAAAACGCTCTTCCCCGCCCTCGCGTGGCCAGCGCTGTCACCTTGCTGAGGCCATCCTCATCGGCGTGATCAAGGGATGTGGAGGAGTTGGAGAGGGCATTGCAGAGGCTCTCGTAGAGAAAGTCCCCACTCTGCTCAGGGTTGCTCGGCCTCCTTTCCTCTACCCTCTTGTGCTGCTCACCACCCACTTCCGTCATGGGCCTCGCTGAAGCCGATTTGTCCTTCGGCCAATGGTCTAGGAACAAACAGGAGTTAAAAAATACCATTTACACAATGGAAGTTACCTTCAATATCACTGAATAACAGCATCACTATACCCAACCATTATCCATTACCTGCACTTTCCCCACGCAGCAGGGCAGAGATTTGCAAGGCCTTCTGGGACCGGTGCTCCCCCAGGATGTCCAGCGCCGTCTTGCTCTGCTTGTCTCGGATATTCACATTGATCCCTGCAGCACGGCCACACAGACCACCCGTTAAGATGCAACGGTGGCAGAACGCGAGTGCTCGGTACCGTGTCAAGCGATTAACTCATGTACGGCCAAGCACACGGCGGTCGAGGCCCGGGGCGCTCGATCAGAACGTTTAAAGTTCAAATCCCAGTCGAGCGTGGACGCAGCCCTTCATCTCTCAGGGGGTGGATAAAATTACCATTTAAGAGTGGTTGGTCCCACACAGAGACTTTCCACCAATGGTTCAGGTATATAAAAAGTAGTGAGAGTAACGTCTTTAACTTCATTATTAATTGGCTCGTGGCATGGTGGCATCCGTGCCGCATTACGAAGGTGTTAGGCTGGACATGACAGAGAAAAAGTGTGTCATGGCCAAGTGTAGTGTGGCTTGTTGTGGCATTGCTGCGTATCAGGGTGCATTGTGGGTAAATTTGTGACGTAGCAAGGTGCGGTGTCACAGTGACGTCAGCGATGTCTCGCTCACCGGCTTCTAACAGCAACCTCACGACGTCGACCCGGCCAAAGAGCGCAGCCTCGTGGAGAGCACTGCCCTTCTCGCTCTAACCACACACAACCGCCAGCACAAGCACGTGTCACAACGCTGCTACTGCACGCCGCAGCACCAGCAAGCATGATAAATCATTACTGCACAGATCATGACATTCCCAAATAGCAGAAAATCAGACTCCCATTTGTGAGATTTCCAAGTGAGATTCCAGCCATATTGACTTAATCACCATTATAATTGTTTTTTTCTGTAAGCACCACCCCTACAGGTTAGCCTACAGGTGCACTAGTCCATGCCATAGCAGTGTGGAAGTGAAACAATTGGTTTAGAACTATCAGTGGAGATTAGCAGTGCACAATACTGACTGAAGAATGGAGAAACTTTAACTACTAATAGACATTAATTCTAGATTTGAAGCTTTCGTGACTGCAAGGATTCATATTCTTAGGTTTTTTCGGTAAAGTCACGTAGGTAAAAAATTTTAAATTAATAAAAGTAAAATAAAACAAAATAAAAAATCACGACGTTTCGGAAGCAACACAAGCCTCCGTCTTCAGGTGGAACCATTCCACCTGAAGACGGAGGCTTGTGTTGCTTCCGTAACATCGTGATTTTTTATTTTGTTTTATTTTACTTTTATTAATTAAATTTTTTTTTACCTACGTGACTTTAACGAAAAAAACCTAAGAATACTCATAGACATCTGCCATATTTGTACAAACGCACACACGTAGTAGTTATGCTGTTACCATCTGCATATCTGTCGTATAAAAGATCAGTATGTGCTATGCAACCAGTTCCACCTGGCAGTGAACGTTTTACCCATGAACGCCAAGACAATCTTCCCCATCTGGAAAACATTTCCACGCTGGACCAACCATGTTGTTCTTTTTTTGTTGTCCTTTCCCCACACCTCCAATTAACATGGTTGGCTACGTACAGTGCGAAAGAAGTTCAACATATACACAATCATCACCGGTTTTCTTTACCGATGAGGTGGCTCTCAGGTACTCGAGGCACCTGCACTTTTTGGCCATGTTTATAAATCTCTCCGGTGAAAGCTCCACAATGGGCATCGACGTGAACTGTTGTGGACAACCTCCGTAAAGCTTTACCCAAAACCGCCCCAACTACAGCGGCTTCCTCCACGGACGGAAATCCACGCTTTCGCCTCGCGAGAATGAGACGTAAAAGAAAGACTCGCAGAAATTCTTCCAGTTCCCGATGTCAAAACTCACTCATGCGGTTTCTGCCATTCCGAAGTCACTTGTTAAACAACGAAAACGATTTGGATGCCGAGTGTTAACGTTGTTAGCAGTCAGCATTTAAGTCAGAAAAGTCAGTGACTGACAACACATGAATAAGGCTCTATGTACACACACAAACGCCAATCTAGAGTTCACATACACTCGGTAAATATACAGCCCGATTCACACATGAATCCTAAAGTGTGTGTGAGTGATAAAAAGTGCCATATTTATAAAGGTGTTAGCCGCGTGACGTGCTTTGTGCTGGCTATATTTAGCTTCCTGATAGCAGCACTGACCGACACCCAGCAGCAGCAACAACAGCAGCAGCAACAGCAGCAGCAGCAGCAATCCTATGAGGGCGGCCGGAATCTCAACCCCCTGCGAGCGACAATGTCCGTCGCGTGCGCGGCCGGCCTGCCCCCCTCACCTGGATGTTGACATCCATGCCAGCCTCCAGCAGCACCTGCACGGTACCCGTGTGGCCGTTGCGAGCGGCCAGGTGCAACGGGGTGTGCTGCTTGGTGTTGCACGCCAGGAGGTTAGGGTGGGAGCGGGTGAGCAGCGTCACCACGTCCAGGCGGCCGTACAGGGCCGCCAGGTCGAGGGGCGTCTCGAAGCGTGCGTTGCGCATGGTGGGGTCGGTGAGCTCCTCCAGCAGCAGGCGCACCACCGCCGTGTGGCCGTACTGCGCCGCGCAGTGCAGCGCCGTCTCGTTGTCGTGGTTCTGTGGGCGCGCGAGAAGACTTGAAATTGTGAAGCGCATTCATAATGACAATGATAACAATCAACACAATTTCTAACGCGCACATATTCTGCGAAACGGACGCGGAGTTCGATTGGGAAGTCGGAGGCGCTGATCCAGCCTGG
Organism: Lethenteron reissneri; assembly: GCF_015708825.2. Lineage (NCBI taxonomy): Eukaryota > Metazoa > Chordata > Hyperoartia > Petromyzontiformes > Petromyzontidae > Lethenteron > Lethenteron reissneri. The sequence continues at coordinate 3,082,738 of NC_083804.1, forward strand.
ACAGGTGAGAGCCTAGACGGGTGAGAGCCTGGACAGGTGAGAGCCTGGACAGGTGAGAGCCTAGACGGGTGAGAGCCTGGACAGGTGAGAGCCTGGACAGGTGAGAGCCTGGACAGGTGAGAGCCTGGACAGGTGAGAGCCTGAACAGGTGACAGTCTGAACGGGTGAGAGCCTGGACAGGTGAGAGCCTGGACAGGTGAGAGCCTTGAGTTGCCGCTTGGAGCTGGATGGTGCTTGGAAGCTGCGCATGTGCAATGGGAGAGCGTTCCAGAAAGCTGCTGGTGTAGCTATGGAGAAACGCGCACACGACGGACATTGTCGCTCGCAGGAGGTTGAGATTCTGGCCACCCTCATAGGATTGCTGCTGTTGCTGCTGCTGCTGCAGGGTGTGTCGGTGACGAATTGGCACGTTCTGTTTACGTGACAACCCTTACTGGTTGGCTGTGTCGGATGGTGGCGGGTTTTAACGACACATTTATATATTTACGCGATCTAACCCAAAAACCTTTGTTATGGCAGTTCTGGTTCTATTTGGACATGTGCACACGTGGAGATTGGAGTGCTTTTGTAAAAAAAAAAACATGTGGCAATGAAAAGCAGTATTCCAATGTGCCTCACAAGGAGAGATTTCAATCAGAGCCGTATTTCCCTGCTATGATGCCTGGATCGGAAGCATGGGCACTGAAGAAATAAAATGGAACGATAGCTGCAAAAAACACGACGGAGTGCGGAGAGATGCGTGCTGCGAATTACGCCGACGAACAGAAACAAAAACACCCTGGGGATCATCGAGAAAAAAGAAAATTAAAGGCACATTGACTGTTAAGACTAGTAGGTCGGCTTGGGCAGGACGCATCTTCAGAAGGGATGGGGCAAGACTCGTGAGAGATTGGAAACTAAGAGGGAACAACCGCCACGGAGATGGAGCAATGTGCTTAACTCATGTGCAGCGATGGCAGTGCATTGAAGTTTGGAGGTCTTCATTCGCCATTGGATAGATCGTGGCTGTTGATGATTGATGATGATATGGACAAGTTTGAATGGAACGCTTGGTAAGACAGTACATCATAAAGCGTTGAGATTCCTTGAGGGATATTGACACATCTAGTTATTAGCCATTAACCTGCTCCACAACCCGCAGAGGGTTTGAATATATTTAAGTTTATGCATGCCCCATAAATATTTATAACCTGCTTTCATCTTACTGTTGAATAATATCAAAGTGGAAGCTTAACACAAAAAGCATGCAGACTGTGATATTTTAACAATTCTAAATAATCACAAATATTCACACACATAACACAAGTCTGTGCAGATGGCTGGGTCAGGTGGACAGGCTTCTTAACTGTTGTCCCCACGTCTAAGCTAATAAACACTAAATTACACTCAGGATCTGATTACAGATCCTGGGTAATAGTCAAATTTCTGATGGTCTAAAATCGGTTCTGGCTAAAGGGCTGAACTTCACAGTCACCCTCAAACACATACCAGTGGATGACATTATTGCCCAGGTCGATGTAGCCCTTAAGGGTTGGGACACCGTGGCAGACGTGACAAGATCTGAAATCGCTGCAACCCTCAAAAGCGCTAAGATACCAGTCGGCAACAGCAATAAGGATGAGCGTTTTGAGTTATCTCAATTGAAAAAGAGGAATGATATCGTCATCCTCTCGGCCGACAAGTGCAATGCCACGGTCATCATGGACAGATAATCGTCACTGGTGTTGGCCGTCAGCGGGAAACAAACTCGGTTTGCCGGGTTTGTAGCGCAGCATGCTAACCACTACCCTACCGCTCCCCATACACACGTACAAATACATCTCCGCATATAACCCAACCACATAAAAAAACGCAATGGCCAGGATGGCAGAGCCAGTGGTTTATATAGGGAGCTGTGGGCTCATACCACATGGGGTACATATGCCATTTTGCATATCACCCAAGTAATCAATACAAATCTGGGCACAAAGAAAATTATTATACATCCCATAAAGTTTTTTAGTGGGCATACTTTATATGATGGAAGGGGGGGTGTAAACGCATTGAGCAAAGTTTCCGGGGAGAGGAAGGTTGCGGAGGACAGTGTTAGGGGGGAGGGTGGTGAAAAGTAGTGTAGTGAGTGCAAGTCAAAAAATAGAAAAATATCCCCCGTACAGCCAGACAAGACTGTTGGGGCAAGTGCCGTTAGCGAGCACCTGTGAAGGCCGGCACGGTACACGAAGGGGTGGGTAGCCAGCACTATGCCCGACCGAGGCCGAGTAGACCTCGGGGAGGCCCAGGACTGATTCAGTTAATCGTCACTGGTGTTGGCTGTGAGTGGAAATCGAACTCGGGTCTCCGGGTTCATAGCGCAGCGTGCTAACTGCTGCACTACCGCTCCCCACAGTGCGTGCACACATACACACACTCAATTTATTTTAACACAAGCTGAATAACTAAGCAAAAATAAAACCACATACAAAACCATGCAATGATTCGCAGCCGCACAGCACAGTGGACATCGTCGTTTATTGGTAGGTGGTGGATGTGGAACTGGGCGAAAAGCCACGCCTCTCCCACAGTGTGTTAGAGGACGTTGCCTCGGTTGTGCTGATAACCGAGTTAAAGGGTCCCACTTCCCTGCTGGGGTGACACTGGCTTCTAAGTAGGCTCCTACAAAGTTACGGATTGCAAAGGGGTCCCACAACCATGGACCAAAGCCCCTTTAACTACCACCACTTTCTGACAATGCCCCCACAACGTTGGCTGTGTCCCACAGTACACATGGAAGGTTACGTTTGGGCGGTTGCATGCAGGGAGCACTGTGATAAAGGCCACACCGTGCACGGCAGTCCTCCACAGCATCACGGCAGGACACTGCAGAACCGCACTGAGTGAAGACTATGAAATGTATACACACGCATTCATTGGCTGAAAGCATCTTAATATATAGAGGACTGCCGAGCTTGGGCAATTGATGGTACCACCGGCTCACAACCTGGATACAATCTAGCTTGGCAGTGGTTCCTTATCGACTGTGAGATGCAATTTGCATGAACACGATATGTAAAAAAATACATTATTATTATTATTAAAGTGCCATGCAGGTCTAATGGTGCTTAGCTTCTCAGCTCTTGACAAGAAAACATAACAGCATGGCAGTGCCACTGTAAAGACATACATTCAAGGTGAACTGCCTTATTCTTCCTCCTTACTAATATTTCAGAACCACAAAAAAAACAAGAGTAATGTCTGTGGTTTGAGTACAAATGTGTTTCAACATGCCATGGAGTGACTGACATACAAACACAACCTCAGGCAAAACATACCACACGCCCTGCACCTAACAATGAGGCCGTAAACATGAAGGCATACAGTGTTCAAGGTAGTGGACGCAAGAGTCAATGTCACATCGCTGTAGTTCAGAGTGCTTATCTCTCAGCTCCAGCACTCATCCAACAGACCAGCACGTATCACTTCCTTTAACCAACTTGATAAGCTGCCAATGGGGGAAAATGTAAATCGTAATTGTTCTCTACAATTAGCATTTGTGGGAACATTTAATTTGACACATCTTTTAATAATTATTCATGATTAGTGGTAATTTCTGTATATAGGAGACAAGATTACGAAATGTGACTTCACTTTCCTTGTCATCAAACAGCAAACAAAGGGTATTACTGATGTTGCTGTTCTTTAATTTAACAAAATATGGAAAAATATTACATGTGGGTGGCAACCCTAAAGTATTGGTGCCAACTTCGCGACACGACTTTGACTCGACAGGTACACAGCCAAGAAGAGAAGCCTTGCAACCATGCGGATGAACAGCTCAAGAAGAGGGGGCTGTTACTTAGCCCTCGGCCAGAAACAAGACGACGAAATGGCGAGGTGAACAGCACGCGGTCCTGTACTTTATAGACAGCAGAGAAAACGATACATCCGCATTGGCAAAGCCGCAATTATATTTAACTAAAAATAACATTAGGGAAGAAAGTGACAGCTGTAGAAAGGAATGAAAATAATTGGAAAGCAAATTTCAACACCTAAAGATCTGACAAAACAGCTGTGGTGCAGTGGTCAACACACTGGACAATGAACCCAGTGACCTGAGTTTGATTCCAGGCCACAGCTAACATCATTGGCAACTGATATCTCAACCGGTCTTGGGCACGCCCCTCCATCAACCCACAACGACCAGAATGGGGAAGTATGGTCAAACATTTCCCTGGATTGGCATAGTGGGAGGCATTCAGTCACTAGTGGATTGCCATAGGACTATAAAGAGTATTGTTGATTGTTTAACAGCACAGCAATGCCCACTGTGTTTTGATCCTCATACCATACTTGCTCACATGCCCGCATGCCTATATTTATCGGTATCTGACATTTGCTAAGAAGGCCTTGCAAGGATGCATATCAGTGCACTCTTATGACTGCACACATACAACCACTGGTGGCTGGGGACATGTCAGAATTATTGCGCAGACATATTCACATGCCTGCAAAAGACAATGACAAAGATCCCCTGTAAAACCTTTAAACAGACTGTTGGAGCAAGTTATTTGGTGGGCACCTATAAAGGCCGACAGCACACAAAGGTGAGGCGGCCAACACCACGCCCAGCTGCGTTTGTCTCCCCAGTGCTCATGTTGACACACTGCAGCAGGTACTTACCATTTAAAGCTGAGTCAACCTATGGTCGGCCCAAGACCGGTTCAAATATTCACCACTGTTATTTGTTGCGAACGGGAATCAAACTCGGGTCACTGGGTTCACCGCACAATGCACTAACCAATAAACTACGGCCCCCCATTACACTACCAACATGCCTACAAACGCAGACATCCAAGGGTGCCAGCTCACACACTCGCTAAATTGACATCCTGGCATGCTCGTACACACACTCATTCATCTGTATATGGGTGCCTACATTTGAGGTGGCAAAGATCTGTATTAGGGTCGTGAACATTTAAGTTTTGTTTTACGTTATCCATAATGACATTATCAGTTTACTAACCTTCACCAACCCACTGACCATGGTAGTGAAGTATGGTCAAACAAGCCCCATGACCGACACAGTGTGGTGAGGCCGTCATCCAGCAGTAGATTGACAAGGGGCTGCAAAGTTTTTGTTAACATTTATTTTGTATCTAATGGGTTGTCACTTGACCAATGACATTGGAACGCGGTGTGTGATTTGAACGTCCGCGTGCGCAAATCTGTTCAATGGATACTAAACTGAACTAGATGTAATTACCGACACAAAGAACCTTTGGAACAGTTCATTAATTCCGAAAATTATTACCAAAAAATGAATAATCGATTAAGAACCCTGAGTCTGTACAACTTTCACACAAACACACCCTGCGAGCGAGATAAGTGACACATTCTTTCTTCCATAACTTTTGACATATATTTGCATACAAGAACCAATAATGTGAACAACGTGGAAAAATAATAATTTTCAATAGGTTATTAAAAACCATACGAAGTAATGGAATTAATAACTTTTAACAGACAGAACACGTAACATTTATGCAAGACAGCAAACGAAAGATAAACATAACAGGAAACATAAAACCGCAAGTGACTTACCTTGGCATTAACATAGGGGTCAAACGGGCCATGTCGTTTCACTTCTGACTTTTCACTCGGAATCTGTAAATCGGGACAAAATACCACAGCACATGACTATACCAAACCATGGGTCGAGGCAGCAGTGCTGCTTATCCACACAACCAATCAGATCCACCCTCAAAACCATAATAGGATGCAAACCATATAAAGCTGAGATGTAGTACCGCTTTTCTTTGCCCGCATGAAAAGTGTCGAACTGATCTGCTGGTTAAATAATAGATGTATTTTAAACTTCAAGTATGTCTATGAATGGTTATGTATAGCACGTGTGTGTGTATATATGATTACTATAAGCACAAAGTGAATGTATTACAGGTAACAATGCACATTTTTACTTTAAACAAATGTTAATTTACACTTAAAAATAATAATTTTCTCAACATTCTGCCAAACATCATTTTGTGAAAAGGGTGAGCCCTAAAACAGTCATGTAAACATGGAAGTGTGTATCATCTTATTTATATACAATGTAAGAATTCACTGAAGCTCAAGCATAGAGTAAACGTGTAAACAAATGGTGGTCCCAAGTCTCACTTCATAAACCTGATATCAATACGAACATTAAACAACAATGATGAATTCACAATGAATAACAATGGCATTAAAATGTTACCTGTGGAATAGGGTACAGTTCAAACGCAATTACAAGAATGATAATATTAACCGAATATGTATTTTTTTTACATTGCAGAGATGCAGTGTTATTAAGCATAACGAGGAACGATGGTAAAAACAATCATAAGGTATAATTTACTCTTGAAACATAACATATGAATTGTGAGAGAAGTCTTAAATTGCAGGGATTTAAGTGTGGAATTAATCAACCAGATAGATTTGGCGCTAATGTTTCAGTAAATAACTTTCAAACTAAACTTGGGCGAGTGCATGTCTGTACTTATGAACAACGGAAGTTAACAAAGCTGCATACAAAAAGGCTGGAGTGGTTATCGTTGTGAAAAAAGTGCGACACTGAAATGAGAGTGGTACTTGGAGGCGGGATTTTCGACTGTGTAACAGCTGAAGGATGTAGAGTGATTTTCTGCTCAAATAAGCAGAGACAGCACTCATGTCCTGTTTACACCCCTGAACTAGTGGTGGAAATCCCACATTCCTATGACAAGGTGGAGTCCATCCATAGGACAACCACTGTTGATTTTCCAACCAAGTGTTACTCATTTTATTGACCCCAGAGGGATGATGGGCAGGGTCAACCACACCCCACCCCTCCTCAACCAGGATTTGAACTCTCGACCTTCCGACTGCGAGCCGCCCGCTCGACAAGTTGAGCCACCTGGCCGGGGAGCGAAGGAAGCGAGGGCGAGTCGCGAAAGGTAGCAGTCGGCCGTGATGATCTCTTTACCTTACGCTTGAGGTTCGGCGTAGTAGCAACTTACAGTATTTTGTGTCGGCGACAGTGTTTACCTGCTGATTGGGTGGGCTGCGGGAAGGTCCGTGCTCAATCAGTATGCGCACGATGTCCGCGTCGCCCCGCCAGGCCGCCAGGTGCAGGGGGAAGCAACCCTTGGCGTCCGCCACGTTTGTGCTCGCCTCGTGCTGCAGCAGTCGTAACACGACCTCCCTGAACACACAAAGACAGAGGTCCCCCGTATCGCCTTTAACAGACTGTTGGGGGCAAAGTGCTGTTAGCGAGCACCTATGAAGGCCGGAACGGCACACGAGAGGGTGGGTGGCCAGCACCATGCACGATCGCCTTTGTCTCCTCCAGTGGCGATGTTTACACACCGCACCAGGTACTCATTTGAGACCGCGTCAACCTAAGGGAGGCCCAGGACCGGTTCAGATATTCGCCACCGTTATTGGTCGTGAGTGGGAATCAAACTCGGGTCGCCGGGTTCATAGTGCAGCGCGCTAACCGCGACACTACTACACAGTGCACCAACCTCTGATCTCAGTGTGGTGGGGATCAGGGTTTGTCATGCGTGGCTCATCCACACAATAACCACGAACAACCCTGCATGGAAGCATCGTTTGTATTACACAGCACCTCTGAACTTGCTCCTCTCTATTTCTACTCAACACACCCACAGTGATATCTGGCTAAGGTGATCATTTATTACGTGTTGCTGCCCATCACTTTTGCAAATCAAGTTCACTTGGTGGTTTTGGCTTAAATGCCTCCCTTACCTGGCCTTTTTAAATTCCTTTCTTAACATATGATTCCCCTTATCTTGCACACGTGGTTAGTGAATCCCACGCAATCTGATGCTCCATTTCTGTGCTGCCTGCTGCCAATGTTACTTGAACGGTGCACGACTTGAATGTTTCTCTCTTTCCATGTATTTGCTTCTCAACGTCATGATTTATTCGCTGCTGTTACTTCCCTTTTTTCACTAGGGCCTACAACGGATGATTCTTGTAAAAAAAGCTTAAGGCTGAATGTTTTTTTTTACCCACGTAATCAAAATCAATGAAATCGATCAATTAGAGGATACTGTATATCCATAACAACAGTATTGAATGTATGCCCTGCAATTGCTATTTTTAGAAACTTTAAATGAGCACGTTCAAAAACACAAAGTGCACAGGGCCACATCCTGTGTCATTGCATGTGCGGCACACTAACCTATCTCTAGCTGCAAAGATGTTATGGTTGGCGAGTTATACAAGGTTTTATAGACACTATAATAGCAGAGCAGTTTCCTCTTAAAAGCACTACCTATAAAAAACTACTTTTGTTCACAGACTATATGCCAATGCACCACAAATCATGAACTTCCGATCAAACCACACATCATCAATTAAACCTTCCTACACACTGCCTTTAGACTTCAATCACAAACCTTATGCATCCCATCCTGCCAATGTCACTATTATAATGCTTTACCACATGTTGAAAGTGTACAACATAACAAACACTATCAAACCAACACAGAGCAAAAACAAATATCTCATGTATAGCCTGAACAGACTTTTTGGGCAAGTGCTGTTAACGAGCACCTATGAAAGCCAACACGACACAGGAGGGGGTGGGTGGCCAGCACCACGACCGGACGACTCCGTCTCCCGAGTGTCGACGGTTACACAGCGCACCAGGTACTCATTTGAGGCTAAGTCGACCTAGGGGAGGCCCAAAACCATATTCAAATAATCGCCACCGCTCCCCATAAGTGCACACACACACAATAAAAAATCAGCAGACTGCATACACCAACAACGTCCAATCATTCCACTCGTCAAGCACACACACAGAACACAGCACACTAAGCTGCATGCAACCATTGTGCATAAACCACTTATCCCATTAATAATACTGACATACACATCAAGCAAAACATCCATGCAATGCGGTCCAACGACAATTTTCCTTAACTGAACAAAAAAACCCACCCTCCATGCACAAAGTGTGCACAAGCCCTCCCAGAGCTCTAAAAACTCCAACGTCCCTGCATCCACGAACACGCCAATCACACGCACACCGAAGCAATTAACACACTGGATGCACAGCAGCCGAATTCACGTAACCCCCATGTACACGTCCGCTTGGGCACAATGGGACAAGCGTGCAGGGCTGGAGGGTGCGCGTTTCAGGTGTCGTGGGTGCTGCTCGACATGTGGCTGGTGCTGTGCGCGAAATGCCGAGGCAGCGCTCGTACTTGTGCCCGTTGAGAGCGGCGTGGTGGAGCGGCGTGTACCCAGACGAGTCTACGCAGTTCACTGCAGGTCCACGCCAGATACTGCACGCACAAACACACACAAAGACAAAGATCCCCCTTTAATGGACTGTTGGGGCAAGGGCTGTTAGCGAGCATTTATGATGGCCAACACGCCAAGCGTTGGGGTCAGTGGTTAGTCAATTGTCTACATACCGTGCATAAGATGTTCAACATACATATCTACACACCCAGTATTCATTTGAGGCTGAGTCGACCTATGGAAGGCCTAGGACCAGTTCTGATATTCGTCACCGATGCTCGAAGAGGAAATCTAACTCGGGTCACCAGGGCGCAGTGCACGAACCACTACATTGGAAAACCCTTGCACAATCATACATTGGTTCACTCCATTTACAATTTATTACTGCAGTGATAAGCTTACAATAAAATAGTAACATTAAAAATCTGATTTTTCTTTTCTCTGGTAGCCCAGGAAACTATGAATGTTGGTCACATGGTTGTATATATACAGTATATATTTATAGCTACACAGATATATTCTCTGCATCTCTATCTCCTCCACAATCACAAGCACCAAACTCACAACTTTCTCAAATTAAAGTTCTGACACTCAGAAACCACATTATATGTTTAACTAATCAGCATTACAAGAAAATACCTCGACATGAACGTTTACAGTTAAAATATGGCAATGACTAAGAAATGCATGTGTGCGCACCACTGCACTCCATTGTAGACGTGGAAACTGTTAAAGGCAAAATAAACTAAAGCATGTGCATGACCTGCGCTCGCCAAAAAGGTGATGTGGACTCGCTGTTGCCTGTTAATAAATTAATCAAGCTGAGCAGCACCGAAATCGGTGAATTAAGAATTCAATAAGTAATGGTGCGTGCGCACGCATACACTGTTGTTAATCCCTTGCGGGTACGGCAGGCCCGTATCCAGCTATTTAAGTTGCGATTGTTGTACAAAATAATTTACAGCCCTTTGTCAATTCACTGCTGGATTTAATACAAGCCGCCCAAACCAAACCAGGGTAGAGAGCGACACAACGGAAACAGCATTTGAATTCTGCCTGGCAGAAATGTTCACGACCAATCCTGTAAACTTGACAGAAGAAAAGGCATTAATTCTTCATCCAGCAGTAGAATGACAAAGGGATGTACGTGACATTACCTAACTTTACGAGATATACCGTTATGGGGCTCATGAGAACTGGCTTTGTGGCGAGTTTTACAACCTCTACTTGGTGACGATGCATGGCACGGTAAAATCTGTAAACCCAAACCAGAAGCATTCCCCCCCCCCCCCTCACGTGGAGTGCAAATTGGGCCTGTGCCACCAAAAAAACTAAAGTTGCAATGGAATTCCGGAGTTGCCCACATCAGGTGTGGTCAACCAGTTGATAAAGATCACACTCTGTACTCTACTGGACTACGACTGACCAGTGTGGCAGGTTGGCTGCATTTACATTCACAAAGAAGTGGCAACCCCCATTTCAATATCAAGTTTTTAGAAAACCAAAATGTGTTATAAATAAAATAGCGGATAATCTCTCACATCAACTTAAATACTGTACCTACTATAAACCTATGAAGTAGGTCATTGCAAGTTCACAATAAACAGGAATTGACCATACATCCGAGTTCACAGGAGGCCAATGAGAATGCACAGAAGCTCAGAGTGGTTTGCAGATTTTCATTTGCACACTTCACTAACTTCACAATAACGTATAATGAATCATGTTATGAACAGAAAAAACCGTACCACACAGACACTTACATATCAATGGACGTGATTACATTTTTAGTACACCTCCGATTAGCATGGTTGCCTATGTACGGTGCAAGATAAATTCACCAGACAGTAAATACATACAATGGGAATTAGAGCAGTTTAATGGGGCGGATACTTATTAGGATTGTTTTGTTTAAAATATTATCTGATTAGTAATGAATGGAAGAGGAACATTGGTAAATGTGTTTGGAGCAACCATGGTATTTGCCAACCTTACATGATAAAAGCATTGCATTGTTTTTAGTATTATTAAAAGTGACAAGACTCTTATTAGCCCGCTCAATGAGTGTTTTCAAGTACGTAGTGATTTCCAGTGATGTTCCAGCAGGCTGGGCAGCAAAGAGTCTTCTGCGGTCTGCTTCAAAGTATGAAGAACACTTACGACTGTTTTCAGACACGCTTTTCCTGCCGATGATTTTTAACTGTAAGTAATTAGCAAATAGCTAACAAACCAATTTTTGTGACAATTTAGAGTCATTAGGGGTACTTTCGTGGTTACAACAATGAAAGCGGAAACTTGGCTAAACAAGGCTTCAGCAACTTCACGATTTCTCGGGGGTCAGCATTGATTACTGGAGCTCGTCTCGGAAGACTAAAACATTGCACAACAGCAGTTGAGACACTTCAGGCTGTATTTGTTGCGCGGTGCATTCTGTTAAATATTGCAACATTGCACTATAGTTTGCAGCTTCTGATACCGCAATACTCTACGTAATTTTGCTATGCTTGTCAATAGTGCTTTATTCATAATTATTTTGCCACAGCCAAAGGGAGGTTCCACAGGCCATGCTCTGTATATCCCCCTCCTCCATGGCCGGCGATCCAGTGGAACGGGTTCACCCAAAACCAGACCTTGGCAAGGAAGCTCAGCTTGCTCAGGTCTACATCGGCACGGAAGCATTTCACGCAACAATTTTTAAATAAACAATTATACGTAAACACCACGTGGATAACATACTTGCCAACCCAATGGATTTAAGCAGTAGGCTGCCATTTTTTTTCAAGAAAGCTTTCACCGAAAATCACTTTTCAAAGCTTAAATTCTGGAAATTTAATTATTTCCCTTCTACGTGACTTTACCGCAAGAACCAAGAATATGAATCCCTGCAGTCACGAAAGCTTTAACGTAAAATCTTTGCCTTTACATATTGATGTTCAATGTTATATACTATTATGAATGTCATAGATATATCTTATTAGCCTTATAGTTTAAAATTAATGAAAACTTCCTTAGGTTTGTAAGCAGTGTGGTGGTAACGCATGCATATTTCACAAAAGCCAGGAGGTAGGATGGGTGGATAACGCTTACGTCACACACGTGAGAGACCTCAATCGACTGGGGCAGTTAAATTTCCTCGAAGAAAATATAACAAGGACTCTGACCTATATTTGCGGGGCTTAATTGTACTTCCCTAATGCGAGTATTAGCAGTGCATCCTCGTTTCCTCCCACGCCCATACTCGTAAAGGAAATGGCCAAACGTCCCAAGCAGGATGGTGGTATTTAAAGACCCTTGAGACTCGGTTAGAGGCTTTCACCAGGAAACAAATTCATTACTTTGATTCGACAATCATAATCGATAGGCAGCGAGCCAAATTACAGCACCTGCAGGATTAAGAGGTTACGCCATTTGCCATGCAGCCTCAGAGACATTCTAAAGGACCAGTTGGATGTTTAAGATGTCAGTGATAATGACTAAGCCAAAAATAAGATGTTTATGATTGACCTCTAACGGCAAAGACTCAATTAAACTAAGGATAGCTGATAATTCCTGAATTGTGCTCTGTAATATGATTTGTTACTGAATATAGCTAGCAGCAGGCTTTGTGTGCATTCTAACGACTTATATATCACCATCTTCCAAAACGTGCCTAAAACACTGGGTGATTGAAGTTATGTCATATTTGGATTTAGCACCCTTTAAAACTTCGGGGGCCTAATTTGCATGACCACAGGTTAAAATCAAAGACCTCAAAATTTTGCCCCAACATTTGTGGTTCTCAAAATCAATTTTTTTCTTTGAAGTTTTTTAAATATAAGCACAGACTTGAATGCATTTGAAACAAATGTCAGATCTACCGCTCTTCTAGAACATCATTTGAATCTACATAATCAACTCACGACTGCACATGGGGTGCATTTTTATTGAATTGTACCTTAGACAGCAATTTGCGTTAAGTGTATAAAACGACAGACTTTGTGGTATATCTTAGTCATGGGTGATTATAATATATAGCTGTGTTCATCGTCCTAACTTCGACAGTTCTAAGGCATTGGCAACACACAATCATGTTTATCTGATAAGGGTCCCATGTGATCATCAATACCTCTGGTTGTTTCATGCACTTGTGTTATTATCTGTTAAAGATCCCTCAAGCATTTCAGTTGAGGTAAGATGTTGAAATCATTTCAACCAGTAAGTTAAAACGATTTAAGTGAAATCGTTTAATAATGGTTGATACTTTCATGGACGCCCAATGTCTTTGATTTTACATACACGTGGCACTGTACTTGATTTCTAACACAATAATGGTGTAAAAGGTAGTCTTTTTTACATAATTAAAGCAATTACTGTGGGCGTACTGTGATTGACAAGACAGTTGAACAGTTGCAAGAAATAAAAAAACATTGTTGTCCAATCACAAAGACTTTGAAAAATGTATCACTTATTTTGTTTAAATCTGCCTGGAATTTATTAGCACACAATGGCAGTTGCAGACAGCGTTAACACATGGGACCATCTAAAATGCAATGCGGAAATACTAAACTTTGTTCCCCAAACCAATTAAAGCATTGTAAAACTCATGGCTGCTTTACTTGGACTACTACACTTTAAATACATTAACTGATGACCACATGGATAACAGAAACGAATGCTTAGTTGTTGAATGGGTGAGATAACACAAGCGAGTCGCCGAAGACAGTAGTATATGGAGGGAAGGGCAGACAATGCAAGATAAGTGTTGTCAAAGTGGTGTAATTATAGACGCAAAGTTAAGCAAGCCAAGGCAGCCGAGGTAGCTTGCCCTCGTGAAGGCAGAAACTCGATGTGCCAGAGTAAAACTAAAGATGTGATGAACAACAAAATGAAAGTGTGAACAGAGTTGGGGAGAGTAAACAGATGGCCATGGGGAGAATAGTGTGAAAAGCGAGGCGGGTGTGGGGGAGAGATGGGAAAGGCAGTAAAGTTTCGTCGATTGTGTAGAAATAAACAAAGCGATGGTTGCTGTTACTTGTGTCCCTTTCTCCCACACGCCAGTCGTTTATTTGAATGCTCTCTCTAAAAGCAACGCCACTACTGTATTTTGTTCGCAAAGATTTTTTTCTCCTGCGGTTGAACACACTGTAATGGTTATTCTGCAAGGTGCAATGCAAACATTACTTCACCGCTTGTGCGTGCCTCCCCGTACCCACGAACAAACCTGCCTCCCGTGTACCGGACACTTTGTTGAAAGGTCCAGATCCACACACACACACACGTGGTCAGGACCATGAAGAGCACTGCTCAACTCATCAGCAGTCCCATTCACCTTGTTTATTCCCAAGCTTTGCTCACATCGTCAACACAATAACCCAGAGAGGCCCAAGCCAACACCGCAGAAGCCTCACCCTAGAGCCAGGAGACAAACAACCACCTCTCGCTTGCCCAATGCCTAGGGCGCCCGCTCACCTATCCAACAGGTGAAGAAGCCTCCTCTTGCCTGATCACCCTCAAAGCTTGTGCCCAACCCAACCCCCCTCACCTCATCACGAGCCAACTCTCACCTTGCTCACCTGGCCATCCACTGCTCAACACTCGGCCAGGAGCCCCCTATAACTCACGTATCTGGCTCGGCCAGAACCCCATGGGCCCCCTCACCCACCCAGACCCACAAACATGGTCAACAATAAAAGTTGAGTCTCTCTCTCTTTCTCACCTGGTCAGTCCACCCCCAAAACGCCACTCGCCCGGGGCAAGGCCTTGCTGGCCCTGCCCGGATGCCACGGTCAGGCCCCGCTCTCACCTGGCGAGATGAACCCAATGCCCTCCCGAAGCTCACCACACTTTTAGCAACAGAGACCCCCCCCCCCACCGCGTTCTCACCTACCCCCGCCAGGTAGAGGAGGTAAGCCCCCCTCTCACCCGCTCAGCCTCACTCTGGGCCCCCCCCCCCCTCCCGCTGTGCCCCCCTTTCTCACCTGGTGAGTAGCCCGGGCAGAGCCTGCACGGTGGCCGAGCCGAGGCCGCGGCGGCTCGCCAGCAACTTCTCCACGGCCGCCACGTTCCCCGTGCGCGCCGCCTCCAGCAGCTCCTGCTCGCGGCCCATTCCTGCCGCGGCAGTGTCGAGTAGTTGGGGGGGGGGGGGTCAGGTCAGGTCGTGAGGTCAGCTGGGGTCAGCTGGGGTCAGGTCACGAAGTTGTGGGGGGGTCAACGCGGAGGGGGTCGAGCGCTCGCGCCGCTTCCGATCGGCGACTCTCGCAACAAACACGAGGTGCGGGGGGGGGCGAGGGGGGAGAGAATCGATTCTTCGAGTTGGTGCGCTCGCGATTCCCGAGCGGGCACGGGGAATCGATTACGGGTTTCAGGAGGTGGTTTTATGCAACGTTTAGAATCTTTTATGTGCAAAAAATAAGAACCGGTTTTTAGTAATTCTTGCAATTAAACAGGCGGAGGTAAGATGTTCAAACGCCTTTTGCAAGGATTCAAACACTGCATTAATCACACACAGTACTTGCGGTGAACATGCAAACAAACATGATCTGATATTAAATGATGAATCTATGGCATTTTCTTTGAAACGGATTGGCCTACACCAGAAACAACAGCAGCAGCAGCCTTGTTCTTCATGGCCTGGTCTCGCCACCACTGTCAGACTAGAGAACAACGCCAAAAGGCGAACAGTACAAAGGCAATGCCACACGTATCAGAATATTTATAGCTCGGGGTGAGCAGCTATTTTATTTTTGACAGTGTCAAAGTATGAAAAACAAGAATATGTTTAACCCTTTCTGGAAATAAAACAGGTGTTAAGATATTCTTGGTTCTTTCGGTAAAGTCACGTAGAAGGGAAATAATAAAATAATAAAAATAAAACTATAAAATTCTCACATTTACATTTTGCAAGACTTTATTCCTTCCAAAAAGATTTCTATGTAATGTTTGATCATTTTACACCCGTTTTATTGCCAGAAATGGTAACACCTATTCTTATTTTTCATACTTTGATACTGGCAGAAAGGTCCCATAATATCAGAATCTTTGCTTAGACTGCAGCAGGAGGAGAAATCTGATGAGCTGTGAAGCTTTTTCTTCACAGATGTCCAATAATAAAAAAACGATAGGGGTGCAAAATGGAGAAAATGATAAAAAGTCACTGAATATAAATAATAAAGTAGTGCATTATATAAGTCCGATTTATCAAGATTGGGCAAAGCAGCAAAAACAAAATCAGTCCCAGACCACACCAAGATAACACAACAGCAGTATTCCCTCAATACAATGGCACATTAACAATGAACTATCGATACGCAGTTAAATTTCGATTTAAAGCTTTCGTGACTGCAAGGATTCATATTCTTTGTTCTTTCGGTAAAGTCACGTAGAAGGGAAATAATAAAATAATAAAAATACAACATAATACAATTCTCACGACGTTTCGATTGCAACACACGCAATTATCATCAGGTGTGAAAACCACAGCGAGAAAGAACCAAGAATATCGATACACAGTTAATGTTAGAACGTTCCTAATCATAATCATTTATTAATCCTGGAGAAATCCGATGAGCTTTGGGAGCTATTTTTCATCTGAAATGACGCGTGTTGTTTCAAATCTTGCGAATGACAAAAAAAATCCCATTCGCAACGGGGATAGCAGCAGTGCATATTGCAAGCGACACAAAGTCATGTGTGTACAATAAGCAACTTCGCCTGCATTAAATGCGCTCTGCGTTATTATACAACACGCCGTGTGTGCGTGTGTAACTGGTGTAAATGTTGATTTGAAGCTTTCGTGACTGCAGGAATCCATACTCTTTGGTTCTTTGGGTAAAGCAACGTAGGTATAAAATAATGGTGTAAATGTCCCACTGACTCAACGCGCATTGGCAGCCAAGTCCCAATGCCCTGCTCCCAGCACCGCTAATTCAGATTTGACCCTTGACACCGCATTGCAAGACCCACTTGTCCACCACCACTGCATTATAAATCTGGTACCCGCTCCTGTGGATGGGCTCACGAAGAGCTCCCCCTTAGACACGGGGGCTTTTCTGGCAGCGGGTTAAAAATTTGTGTTGTGCGATTTATCGAGATCCTAAGTCACAAACTCTGTGAGACGAATTTGCCTCGATTGTGTAGAAGCCAGCCGAGAATCGCCTCCATCGAATCGTAACGACTCGCTGCATTCCACACTAAAAAGTATCGTTGCATGCTCACCGCTCGCAAGATCAACGACGCATTAGCTGCGAATCGATGGCTTTGTTCGCTCATCAATGATGCGCTTCGAGTACGTGACCGCTGCCGTGGGCGAATTGGGAATCAGCCATCGAATTCCCCGTGAGCGCCACCGTGGCTACTGAGAATCGATTCGTGAGTCGAATCGATTAGTCTAAATGCTTCGTCGGAATCGGCCGGCACTGCATTGTTGTTATGCTAAGTGGCCACCAGAGGGGGCTCACGATGCATCTATTCGTGAAGTGCCCTTGTCTATCCACTGCTGAATGTGTGCATGTTACAGTGAACCCTTGTTAATTCGATACTTGCCCAATTATACAATATTCCGAATTATATAAGAATAGGTTTTACCCTTTCTGGCAATAAAACAGTTGTGTTAAGATGGTAAAACACCAAACAGAAACCTTTTTGTAAGGAATCGTGTCTCCATTTACCACATATATTTGTTGTGAACATGCAAGCAAAAAGACATGCTCTGACAGTATGTGCATTGTCTTTGAAACTGATTGGTCCACACCAGAGACAGCTTTCTTTAGAGTATAGTCTCAAACAGTGTTAGACCAGAGGACGCCAAAAGGCAAACAGCACAAAGACAATGCCACTATTAGGGCATTGAGAGCTCGGGGTGAGCAGCTACATTATGGGACCTCCCTTGGACTGTTCACTAAAAGTAAATGTGGTTAATGCAGACATGATTCCTTGCAAAAGGTTTCAGTTTGGTGTTTTATCATCTTAACACAACTGTTTTATTGCCAGAAAGGGTAAACCCTATTCTTATATTTTGATACTGGCAAGGGAAGTCCCATGATTCCGAATTATGTACAATAATACTCCCCAGTGCCTCCTGCCCCAATAGAAACTAAAACATTTTTTCCAAATTCTTCACGCACTATACGCATTGACACCACACCCTGCATCAATTCTGTCCAAAACTTTGGATGTGTCTCGCAGACTAATGGATGTTATATACTTCAGTCCATTTTTACTACTTCTTGATGGAGGTGTAAATTACCTTTCTGAGAGGGCTGTCTTGCACAGTGCGACATAATAAACAAGGTAAAGTCCAAAGCAACACTGTTGCCACGAGACGTTGTTTTGGTCGTGGCGCGCGGCATCGCTCCACGTTCTGTGCCGAAATTGGACAATTCGGCTCGTGGCGAATTACTACTCCTGTATACATGCCGAAAGCGCTGCCGTGCCGAATTATCCCCAATTACCAATGGTAAAATACCGAAATAACGAGGTTTTACTGTACGTTGAACTTCTTTCGCACCGTATGTACCATGGTAATCGGAGGTGTGTGCGTGGGGGGTAATATGAACGAGCTTATTTGCAGTACAATAATATCTTCTTCTTTTCTTCCACGTGTTTGTCCCACTCAGTGGGGGTTCTGCTGTTGCAAGGACTTTCCATGTTTTTGGCTTCAGGGTTTTTTGGGCCGGTTGCAGCCAGACGCCAACCCTCCTCCTTGATCCTGGCTTGGGACAGGCAGAAACAAGTTTCTGGCGGAGTCAGTACGGTAATATGTCATCGTCATCTATCTTGCCTGCGTGCCTCTTGTCGGTCACTACATCCCTCTCAATGTGTGTGTCTGCATCTCTCTCTTGGCACTGCACGGGGTGGTCTCGTCTACATCCGTGCAGGATCTCTGTTCCGTCATCTGGCGGGGAATTCCACACGGGCACCAATGCGTCAGCACCACCCGCTGAGTCATGAGAAAATGTGGGTTGGCACCAAAAATTTCTACAATTTAGCATTTGTCTCTCGATCGTATATAATCGGAATCTGTGTTTAGGGGCCGTCCATAAATGACGTCACGCGATTTTTGACGATTTTTGACCCCCCCCCCCCCTCTCGTCACACGGCGTCACAAAAAGTCAGACCCCCCCCCCCTCAAATATGACGTCACAAAGCTCTGCCCCCCCCCCAAAACCATATTTCCATTTTGAAAATAAAACATGTTTCAAATCGCTTTAAACTATTGTCATTGTGGTGCGTATTTAATGTGGCGCTACACTCTGATGTTGTAGGATAAAACATTTATCAAAAAGACTATTTAATTAAGTAGAACGTGTTGTCTATATTTATTTAAAGTTGCGCATTTTGATGTGACGTCACATTTCTCAACCCCCCCCCCTCGTCACACATCGTCACAAATGTTTGACCCCCCCCCCCCTAGGTGCGTGACGTCATTTATGGACCACCCTTAGACTGGAGGAATCCGATTAGCGATGAAGCTCTTTTCACAGGTGTTCAAGGTATGGGCGGGTCAGCAAGTTGCAACAATAAACATTACAAAAATAGGATAGGAGTGCAAAGTATAAGAAAGGAAAACGATTCACTTTAAAAACATACAAATGAAACTAAACTCTAACAAAAAGTACATGTACTGTAATTACCCCAAGATTACGTCGGGGATGCGTTCCTGAAATGCGCGACGACGGATATCGAAACGACGTTAAGTGAAAGCGATGTACAGGGTACGGTGGCGGAAGCGAAGGCCGAGAGGCGATGGATACGAGGAAGGACGGACGATGGATGCTGTCAGCGACGTAAGCGTGGGGTTGAGGCCACGCAAATAAGCTAGTGGCATTGATAAAGTGACAAAGTATTCGCGAAACAACGTAAAAGGGAGAAACGTAAATCGGGGTATTACTGCACGAGTTTCTAGATTGGTTGCTCCAACATGAATAGACTGAGATGAATGTAATTTCACGTGAATTTTGGCCCCAACATTTTATATCCATTCCTATCAGTCGCTCACACCCTTGACACACATGGAATGAGAGCATCAGCAGCATGCCAGGGCGTATCACTCATTCAACAGTGTTTTGACGAAGGCCTTTAAAATATATGAAAGTGTTATGCACAATTGCATTTTTGAATATCTTTGCAGCCCTATGTTGCCATTTGTTGCTGGCTGCTTAGCATATATTGGCCTTTGCTCAAGGTGTTTCAAATACCCACACCATACCGAGATTAATGTGAGCACAAGAAAAAAATTGATAAAATAAATTCATATGTAGGCATGAATGAAAACAATGCTTAGAAAGTATTTTTTTAATTAAATTCATATAGCTTCGTGTCAAACCGCGATCATTACAACTATGCATACACTGTAATGGATGAAAGATAACTCCTCCAACAAAAAATCCCGATACTTCACATGAATTACTATATCAGCCATCCGATCTGTGGCTCAGCATGATCATGTTGCTTGCTGCGGTTAGACTTTGTGCCTCGGTTGACGGCTTGAGCTGCGTGGTCAGGATGAGCTGGGCTGATAGCCAAGTTGTTGGCATCTGCACGTAGTCAAAAAACAGAATAGGGGATCGAAGTCCACAGAATTATCTAAAAAAAGTCCATGAACTGAGAAGATTGTTAAAATTGGGGTAAGATAAGAAATGCTCGTAGGCTATCGCTATGAAGCCACCAAGGGAATTGCAAACAAGTGTACGTGATACACAATTGTATTTCATCCAAGCGGGAACATTGTACTATTTGTTTATATACTTTAGTTTCATGATGAAGTCAATGAGTCTTTACACTTGGTAAAACGAAACCCTGCAGCATTTCAGTATTGTGTTCATGATAGTTTGAAAAACTTTTTACCTATGGCACACCATGGTAAGCGGGGATAGAGTCAAGGATATAACTTGACTCTATGAGGAAATAAGAGGGAAAAGTATGGCAAGGGAATGGAAAACGTGACCAAGGTGTCTGGAAAGATGGTACTGTCCGTGAGGAAGAGCCTCTACATGAGCACCTCGAAGGTGCACGTTGCAGCGTCTGTTTTCACAGGGGGCGGGGAAAGGGGAGGGATTAAGAGTGGGGGGGGGGGGGGCTACACAGACGGCACTTGGTTTACAGGAAGGCTTCAGCTGATTCACATATACACTGCACAGATGTTGAGTTCATTGGTGGATGACGATTGGGACCCGAGAGTGACTTGCTGCTTTTCCATCAACACTAATAAATACACTCCAGGGTCATTGAAGGCAAGGCCGGGCAATGCCCTGTGACTCAATCTCCTCATGGTTGGAGAAGGGTTTAAAACCAAAAAAAACTTTATTGGATGACAATTTGGCATTTTTTTTGCCGTATTTTTGTTAACTGGAGATCTACAAAGCTCCAGACCCATTAGCCATCGGATCACACGTACAGTATATAAATTGTTTGTGAAGATCACTGGGATAAAGATTACTATATTGTATTACGTTTTTGTCTGTTCCGAATCAACAATAAATGTAAACTAAGGGAAGATTTACCTTCGGGTTGCGTAACGTATGCGTTTGGCCAAGCGGCCACTGGTTTGACCCCCATGGTCCCTTTGGCTAATTATTGTGAGTGAGAGGGGAGTGTGAGAGTGTGGTGAGGGGTGTGTGAGAGTGTGGTGAGGGGTGTGTGAGAGTGGAGTGTGAGAGTGAGTTGAGAGTGGAGTGTGAGAGTGAGGGGAGTGTGAGAGTGAGGGGAGTGTGAGAGTGAGTTGAGAGTGGAGTGTGAGAGTGAGGGGAGTGAGTTCAGAGTGGAGTGTGAGTACGAGGGGAGTGTGAGAGTGAGTTGAGAGTGGAATGTGAGAGTGAGGGGAGTGTGAGAGTGAGGGGTGTGTGAGAGTGAGTTGAGAGTGGAGTGTGAGAGTGAGGGGAGTGTGATAGTGAGGGGAGTGTGAGAGTGAGGGGAGTGTGAGAGTGGAGTGTGAGAGTGAGGGGAGTGTGAGAGTGAGGGGTGTGTGAGAGTGAGTTGAGAGTGGAGTGTGAGAGTGAGGGGAGTGTGAGAGTGAGGGGAGTGTGAGAGTGAGTTGAGAGTGGAGTGTGAGAGTGAGGGTAGTGTGAGAGTGAGGGGAGTGTGAGAGTGAGGGGAGTGTGAGAGTGAGGGGAGAGTGGAGTGTGAGAGTGAGGGTAGTGTGAGAGTAAGGGGAGTGTGAGAGTGAGGGGAGTGTGAGAGTGAGGGGAGTGTGAGAGTGAGTTGAGAGTGGAGTGTGAGAGTGAGGGTAGTGTGAGAGTAAGGGGAGTGTGAGAGTGAGGGGAGTGTGAGAGTGAGGGGAGTGTGAGAGTGAGGGGAGAGTGGAGTGTGAGAGGGGAGTGTGAGAATGTGGTGAGAGGGGAGTGTGAGAGTGTGGTGAGAGGGGAGTGTGAGGGTGTGGTGAGAGGGGAGTGTGAGGGTGTGGTGAGAGGGGAGAGTGTGAGAGTGGAGTGTGAGAGTGAGGGGAGTGTGAGAGTGAGGGGAGTGTGAGAGTGAGTTGAGAGTGGAGTGTGAGAGTGAGGGGAGTGTGAGAGTGAGGGGAGTGTGAGAGTGAGTTGAGAGGGGAGTGTGAGAGGGGAGTGTGAGAGTGAGTTGAGAGGGGAGTGTGAGAGTGAGTTGAGAGGGGAGAGTGTGAGAGTGTGGTGAGAGGGGAGTGTGAGGGTGAGTTAAGAGGGGAGTGTGAGAGTGAGGTATAAGGGTGGAGTGTGAGAGGGTGGAGTGTGAGAGTGAGGTATAAGGGTGGAGTGTGGTTGTGGGGGGAATGTGAGAGTGCGGTGAGGTGAGAGTGAGAGAGGGGGGAGGGTGAGGGGGGGGGGTGAGGGGGGAGTGAGAGGGGAGAGTGAGAGTGAGGTGAGGGGGGGTGAGGGGGAGTGAGAGAGGGGGGGAGAGTGAGAGTGTGGTGACGGGGGAGTGAGAGGGGAGTGTGAGAGGGGGGAGAGTGAGAGTGAGGTGAGAGTGAGAGAGGGGGGGAGAGTGAGGTGAGGGGGGGTGAGGGGGGGTGGGGGGTGAGGGGGTGTGGTGAGGGGGGTGGGGGGTGAGGGGGTGTGGTGAGGGGGGGGGTGAGGGGGGAGAGTGAGAGTGACGTGAGGGGGGGGTGGTGAGGGGGTGTGGTGAGGGGGGGTGAGAGTGACGTGAGGGGGTGTGGTGAGGGGGGGGTGTGGTGAGGGGGGGTGGTGAGGGGGTGGAGTGAGGGGGGGGTGAGGGGGGGTGGTGACGTGTGAGTGACGTGAGGGGGCGGGGTGGAGTGGTCGAGTGGCAGCCCGGGGGCGGCACGTGACCTGGTGGCAGCAGCTGCCGCCCTCCCTCCCGCCCTCCGCCCTATTTGTTTCCCCGCGGTCTCCCCTCGTGGCGCAGTCCTCACTGGCAGCGAGACGACAGCCTCCTCATCCTCCTGCTGCTGCCACTTGCACCAGCCTACAACAGCAGCAACAACAACAACACCAGCAGCATCTTCCCGT
Organism: Lethenteron reissneri; assembly: GCF_015708825.2. Lineage (NCBI taxonomy): Eukaryota > Metazoa > Chordata > Hyperoartia > Petromyzontiformes > Petromyzontidae > Lethenteron > Lethenteron reissneri. Next base: position 3,106,422 of record NC_083804.1, read on the forward strand.
CGGTGTGGCCGACTCCGAGTCGTGTACGAGCCGTGATGGAGCATTCGAGGGACAAGGCCCGGGACCAGATGCAGCTGTGGAAGGACGCGCGCAAGGGCGCGGTGAGACACCCTCAGCCGCTGCCATCACCCCCCTCCCCCACACTCTCCTCCTCCTCTTCTTCTTCTATCATCATCTTCATGATGATGATGAGGAGGTTTTTTAGTGCCACTGCCCCTTACAGTAGCTGCTGCTGCTGCTGCTCCTCGCAGATGCTGCACAAGGGACAATCTTCCTGTTGCCATTTTATCTGATGCCGTCCTCAACGCGCTGCTGCTGCTGCTGCAACCTCTAATTACTGTGCATTGTTATAGTTGCTGCTGCAACTTCTAATGACATTGTTACAGTAGCTCACTGCTGCTGCAACTTCTAATGACATTGTTACAGCTGTTCACTGCTGCTGCAACCTCTAATGACATTGTTATAGTTGCTGCTGCAACTTCTAATGACATTGTTACAGTAGCTCACTGCTGCTGCAACCTCTAATGACATTGTTATAGTTGCTGCTGCAACTTCTAATGGCATTGTTACAGCTGTTCACTGCTGCTGCAACCTCTAATGACATTGTTATAGTTGCTGCTGCAACTTCTAATGACATTGTTACAGCTGTTCACTGCTGCTGCAACCTCTAATGACATTGTTATAGTTGCTGCTGCAACTTCTAATGACATTGTTACAGCTGTTCACTGCTGCTGCAACTTCTAATGACATTGTTACAGCTGTTCACTGCTGCTGCAACCTCTAATGACATTGTTACAGCTGTTCACTGCTGCTGCAACTTCTAATTACATTGTTACTGCTGCTCACTGATGCAACCTCTAATGACATTGTTATAGTTGCTGCTGCTGCAACTTCTAATTGCATTGTTACTGCTGCAACCTCTAATTAGTGTACATTGTTACAGCTGCAAGATCTAATGACATTGTTACAGTAGCTCACTCCTGCAACTTCTAATTACATTGTTACAGTAGCTCACTGCTGCAACTTCTAATTACGTTGTTACAGTAGCTCACTGCTGCAACTTCTAATGACATTGTTACAGCTGCTCACTGCTGCAACTTCTAATTACATTGTTACAGCTGCTCACTGCTGCAACCTCTATTTACGTTGTTACAGTAGCTCACTGCTGCAACTTCTAATGACATTGTTACAGCTGCTCACACTGCTGCTGCAGCTATTGCTCCATGAATGTGTTGCACGTTTGAGGGACAGCCTGAAGCCACGGGGAGGTGTGGGTGTTTCCACCTCTAACAACGCGTTGTCGTGTAAAAGCCACTGTTAGGTTTTGCTGGCTTGCTGCTGCTACTGCTGCACAGTGAGTGCAGCTGTTGATGTATCGCTGCTGCGGAGTGGGACATTGCGGAGTGAGACATTGCTGTGTGTTGCTGTTCAGGTCACCGCGCTCCAGTCTCTCCCCCCCCCCCTATTTGTTTTACTTATTAGACCATCGGCGTTGGCGCATTGCCCCCCACAACCACCACCATCACACGCCACCACCACCACCACGGCCTTTTGTCGAGTTGGCAGTAACGTGGTCCCCTCGTTCATCGAATGCGGCGGGCAGCTTTCTCTGGCTTTTGAACGGCCGGATTATCCCAGTAGCACCACAAGTAGCTACATACTCTTCGTTCTTTCGGTAAAGTCACGTAGGTAAAAAAATGAAATTAAAATTTATAAAAAATAAAAACAATTATTATTTTTTTACCTACGTGACTTTACTGAAAGAACTAAGAGTGTGAATCCTTGCAGTCACGAAAGCTTCAAATCTAGAAGTAGCTACATGCTACGGGCCCCGCACTTCCAAGGCCCCCGCGCTAAATGCTTTCAAGCTATCAATTCCGGTTCAGTGATTCTGCACTTCCTCGATTACTATAGTACTATACCGCCTTCAACTTTTATGGACGACTGGGTGTTTAAGGTTAGCGATTTGTCGTATTATCTGTCTGTATAGCAAATAAAAACACTTATTTTACTATGTAAGTTAAAAGTTTGTGTTTTAATATTTGTGTTTTTTTAGTTATTTAAGGCCCCTTTATAACATATGCTACAGGCCCCGCACTAGCTTAATCCGGCACTATAATTTACATAATGCGCAGATAGAAACACGGGGCGAACAATATGATAGGTTTATATGGTGATATCACTTTGATATGCATGCAAAACCAGATTGCCCCATAAAAGTTGCAGAAAAATGCTGATTTGTAAAATTTGGCCCTTGGCCTATAACTTTTTCGCAATATAGCATGTCCTAACCGACATACGAATTGCACATTCAATACATGTATTGCCAGCGGAGGTCGACTAAAGGGGAGGTCCATTCTTGTGCCAACTGAATTCATGCCCTTCGATAAGCAGCTTTAATTCAGACTGCGTCTGAGTGGGGCTTTCCTAGATTAAAAGTAAACTTGTTTACCGTATAGGCTGCTGCAGGGCTTTCCTTGTTGTGGACAACAGATGACAGTGCAGCCAAATTGTTCTGTGCTTTGCTCCATTGTCCATGCTCCCTCCGCACCTTCACAAATCCGAATTGATCAGTCTCGTGAAGCGTGGTAAATAACCTCTTGACCCGCACAGCATGGGGAAGGCTGCCATCCAAAAGTGAATTGACAAACTGTCAAGACATAATTCTTCTTATGATTCATCTTTGCCCATTTTTGTTGTCCCGACAGCCCCCTGATGTCCTGACGACGGGCGCGGGGAACCCCATTTCGGACAAGCTGAATGTTCAGACGGCGGGCCCTCGTGGGCCTCTGCTGGTGCAGGACACCGTGTTCACGGACGAGATGGCGCACTTTGACCGCGAACGCATTCCCGAGCGCGTGGTGCACGCCAAGGGTGCAGGTACAGCATGCGCGCCTTTCCCCGTGCGTGCGTGCGTGCGTGCGTGCGACAGAGGTACTGTTTGCAGCAGTGGCGTCTCTGTCGTGTAGTGCGAGCCACCCGCTTTTGGTTTGGCGGATGTTGCCCAGGCAGGTGGTTACAACTTTGCCACGATACGAGGATACTGTGATATATTGTAAGATATATGTGACCGCGTGATAGAGAGGAACGTGGCAGACTATCGTCAAGTCCTTGTGGGTAATGCCGTTTGCTTTTGATATTTTCCAACAAGGTGCCGTACATTGTAACTGATGCCAGTGTCAAAATTGTAGAGACCTTTATGTATCTGAATCGCATGCCCTGTTTTTTGGCAAATGCATTGCTGTTGTGAAATGTTTAGAGAATGGTGTAAATGCAGCAGAGAAATTATATTGCTGTACCGACACTCAGAATCGAAATCTGTATTTATTCTAAATCCGATGAGCTATAAAGCTCTTTTCACAGATGTCCGGAGACTGCCATGTATGTGATGGTAGAACTGGTTGAGTTTCTGTGGTCACACTACCTGGTTGCTTGACATAAACAAAAAATGTCTGCGACTCGGATATTGCCACTTTTGGAGACCATTTTATATTATCACAAAGGTGTTGAGTGACCAAACATATGCAACATCCAGCTGCTGTATTATCCCTCGTATGTAATGTAAAAGCATGCAATTATAGGAGCTGTGCTACGGACAGGCCAGAAAGGCTGTCTCCAGGATCCTCCTGACAACCTGTGTGAGCTTTGCTGGAAGAGTTTAGGAGATGGGCGTGTTAGGCAAGCCAACACTTCTCGATCCTCGGTTCAATGATGTTGCCTGGAGGTGTTGAAGAGAAAACCAGGCCACATGTAGTCGAGACGGTAGCTCCAGACTCAACACAATAGGAGCCAACATTATCTCAATAGCCACTTGTTAGCAGAGCCAGCTGATGACACAATGGGCTGTTTTGATACTGCAGAATCAACATCGCAGGGCATATGAATAGACATCAGCGGTGCAGTCAGAGGTGAACCATTATTTGGAGCAGCCCCTGCTGGATAGGAAATCCAGGAACCCCATTGCATGCTGAGAAGAAAATCTCCAGCTTAACCTGGATGCACTGGCAAGACACTATCTAGCGATACCTGTGACATCTGTTCCATCTGTAAGATTTCAATAATATGGGTCAATATCGCAATCAAAATTTGAAATTTCCCCGTCTAAAACTGCTCACGATGGATGTGTGTCTTTGTGCTCCTGCAGGTGCATTTGGCTTCTTTGAGGTAACGCATGATATCACCAACTTCTGCAAGGCCAAGGTGTTTGAGCACGTTGGCAAGCGCACACCCATAGCTGTGCGCTTCTCCACCGTCGGTGGGTTGCACACAAACACTGAACACTGACCCTTGCACTCGCTCTCATAAACTCAAACAAGAATACGTATCGCCACATGCATGAAAGCCAACACACCTGTTTGTCATTCGCACTCGGGTATATTTGTTTCAAGCATATGCATCTGCACCAGTTGTATGTGTTGCCACATGTCTGGACAAGTTTAGATGAATTTGCAATTATTGTTTAATTCTTAATGTGTGCGTGTGCGCATTTCACAGTGTACTTGTGTTGTGTGATTTATTTTTGGCCGCATCAGTTACTGGTGTGTTTTTCTGTTTGAACGTGTGGGTGTGCCTGTGTGATATTTGTGTTAGAGCTGTATAAGTTTATTGCCGAGTGTTGCCCTCCTTGTGTGCACTTTCATTTTAGCGCACGAGTGTGTACGTGACCTCGTTTAGGTGTGTCCCTGTCTGCCCTCTTGTGCCGTGTGGCCTGTATATCTTGGTATTGGAGTCATTCAAATGCTCCGAAAGCAGTTGTCGGTGCACAAGCATAATTTTAATAACGCAACTTTGAGCTCTGATAATGGTCATTATCATAACGTGTAATAAATATCCACTAAGATATGCACTTCAGAAACAACAATTCCAATTTATGTAGCGTCTAAATGAGGGTGGAGCAGTGGTTTTGTGGTTAGTGCACTTTGCTACGAACCCGGCTATCTGATTAACAATTATATATTCGAATATAGCGTCGAAATGCAATTGCCTCTCAAGAGACTTCAAAACAACTACATCACAGGGAGTGGCGGCAGGGAAATATTGGAAAGTATGTAGGTATTTTGAACTTCTTTTGCACCGTACGTAGCCAACCGTGATAATCGGAGGTGCAGGGGAAGGACATCAAATTAAACACAAAAAGATCTTCTGAAGAAATGAGTTTTCAATTTATATTTAAACGTGCATAGCTCCAGTGGGTTCCTCATATAGGAAGTAAGAGCGTTCCAGACGGCCGCAGGGTGAAGAGAGAACAACAACTGTGGCATGGCCCGGGAACGAATACAACGTTTAAGATGGTGTGTGCACGTGGACGCTGTGACGTGTGCTTGCGTACATTGCGGGCGAGCAGGTGGGGAGTCTGGCTCTGCGGATACCGTGCGGGATCCACGCGGGTTTCCTGTGAAGTTCTACACGGAGGACGGGAACTGGGACCTCGTTGGGAACAACGTGCCAATCTTTTTCATCCGCGACCCGATACTGGTTCGTGGTTAAATTCGTAGCCTCTTGACTCTTCCTTGCCACGTAAACTTTCCCTCCCCAATCCTTCACGAGTGATTCTCTTGTCATGGGTCTGTTCACACATTTAGAAACGTGTGCACGGGTATTTTGCTTGTGGCATTTTGTCGACGTCTTTGCTACTTGGAGATCTTTTTTTATTGACGCGTGAATGTAGCGTCACACAAGGTTATGCTTGAATGTTAATTATTTTAAAACATTCTCAGTTTGCCCCTATTTCGGTATTTGCTTGCCTAATCATATTTGCTCTGTCTATATGCTCATGTGGCTACCTTGTGTTTGTTCACTGCGGCCTCGACCTCAGCGCTTACACCTTTCAGTCACTGACCTCGTTATCTCCTGGCTGTTTTTTTGTGTGCTGTGTGTGCACTTTTTGAGCGGTGACGCCAATACTTACTGGTCTTTGGGATACACTTTCTATAATCATCACCAGCAGCGGCCATTGTCTATCCATGGTTGGATGAAGACCTTCCAAGCCGCTGCTTTTCCCATGCTCTTGCAAAACATAATATCTAATTTATGTTCATTCCCTGACCCTTGTGGTAGCCCTTTCTGGCTCTCAGTGTAATTCCAAGTATCCAATAGTATACGGCACACTCTCCGTATGTGGTAAATTAACACAAGCTGTCAAATCATATTGCTTGTCTAGAGCACAGCTGAACCTTACTGATGATAAATCGTTTGGTGTTACAGTGCCTATAAATATGTGAACCTCACAGCATATATGTGCGTAGCATTGTGTCGAGTGATGTTTATGTGCAAATTGTTGGCCTTATTGGGAGCAAGTAACACATTTTTTTTGACCGGCATTGTGGCTGTGTGTGCAGTTCCCATCTTTCATCCACACCCAGAAGAGGAACCCCCAGACCCACCTGAAGGACCCAGACATGTTCTGGGACTTCTTCTCTCTCCGCCCCGAGTCCCTGCACCACGTGAGTCATGCCCCTACCCTCCCCACCCTCCTCACCCTCCCAAGCCGGACTAACAGAGGCCACAGTCCATATGCTCAATGCAAAACCAGCCTCGTGACTCTTTGTGCAATGAGACGGGGATATATTTAACATTTACCTCCAATATTGTAATTTGTACATTTCTAAATCTGCAGCTCATCTCTGTCTCCGAACCAGATGTGCATCCTGTTCAGCGACCGCGGGATCCCCGACGGCTACAGACACATGAACGGCTACGGCTCCCACACCTTCAAGATGGTGAATGCTGCCGGTGAGGCCGTCTACTGCAAGTTCCACTACAAGGTGAGCTGCGAGCGGAGGGTCCATTAGTGATCTCTATTCTGCATAGCCTCTGGAGATGCACATCTCAATTCAGAGGGGATCTCTTGGGTAAGATAATGCTTGTGTCTGGGACCTGGGGGTAGGAGTTCAGCATGGAAGGTGCGTAGAGACTTGCAGAAACTGCTGCTTGCTTATTAGGGCACTCCGGTGGTGAGATTATCTGCCTTGCCTGGTATACAGGAGGTCATGAGCTCAATCCTGACCCTGATGATGTTTGTATATTTTGAGTTTGCATGTTTACCCGTGGTCGCATGGATTTTCCTTCAATTCCTTCGGTTTCCTCCTCCACGTTTAGAAACACGCGTTTAGATTAATTTGCTGCTGCTATACATTTCCACATAATAGGCCACTTCGTTGAGCTGTCATTTGTGGCCAGGCGTTTTCTGAAAAAGAGCTCTCTGGCTCAGTGGGCCTTGCCTGGTAACAAAAAAAATAGTTCAGAGTTTTTGTTTGTCTAGTTTATTAATTGAACACGTGTCCCCATGCTGCAGACTGACCAAGGAATCCGTAACATACCGGTGGAGGTGGCCGAGCGGTTGTCTGGTACTGACCCCGACTACAGCATCCGTGATCTCTACCGGGCGATCGCCGATGGCAACTTCCCCACGTGGACGCTCTATGTGCAGATCATGACCTTTGCGCAGGCCGAGGTCCATCGCTGGAACCCATTTGACCTCACCAAGGTACCTCTGTCGATCCCGCAGGTGCTCCGGACTGCTTTTTTTGTCCAGTCACTGTCTTTCCTCTGATAATATTTACGTTTGTGTTGGCATGTCATCAAGAGCGTTCACCTCTCGCAAACATTAAATGTGCAGCTAGCTACCACCACTTTGCTCAACTGCTTTTTGTGTTTAGTTTGTTGTCCTACCCCCGCACCTCTGATTAGCGCGGTTGACTACGTACGGTGCAAAATAATTTAAATATAGATTATACATACATACACCACCATGCACTTAGAAAAGTGTATTCGTATATTAAATAAATACATATTCCCACATCTTCTAAAAACATGCACGACATCAAACACTTCAAACGTTAACGTCTCACGTGCCGTTTCATCTGCCGTGGGTAACTCCTGTTAAGACTTGTGCCGTAGTCCTGATCGCGAGAGGGATCCGTGTGTGCCCCGTGTGCTCAGGTGTGGCCGCACGGGGAGTTCCCCCTGATCCCGGTGGGTCGCCTGGAGCTCAACCGCAACCCCACCGACTACTTTGCTGAAGTCGAGCAGATTGCATTTGACCCGTCCAACATGCCTCCGGGCATCGAGCCCAGCCCAGACAAGATGCTGCAGGTCTCGCCATCTCTGCCCCCCTCCTCTCCCCATTCTATAACCGCTGATGTTATCATTAACTACGACAACAACGCACAGCATCGTTTTGGGTGAATTTACCTGTGTCGGTGCGCGTGTGTGTTGCGCACATTCAGGGAAGGCTGTTCTCATACCCGGATACGCACCGGCACCGTCTGGGTGCCAACTACCTGCACCTGCCGGTGAACTGCCCGTTCCGTGCCCGCGTCCGAAACTACCAGCGTGACGGTCCCATGTGCATGTTCGACAACCAGGGTGCGTTGCCTGTCTGCTGACGCAGCTTTGTGTTCTTCGTATGTTTTATAACATCAAATATATTACACGGGTCTAATGTTTTTGTGTATGCATGTGTACCTCTCTGTTCGTGCCCCCCCCCCTTTAATATGATGGCAAGGGTTACTCGTTGTGTAGCGTCCCAAGTGACCTAGGCACCACCATTCATGGTCACGCATATCACTAGCAAACAAAGTCTGGGCTTGATACAGTGTCATCACCATTGCCACGCAGGGAGAATTGAGCAGAAATAATCAGCGGAGAATGATACGAGGTGGACCCTGGGCTTCACGTCTGCCAATCTTCCCATTACGGGCACTGTCTTAACAGACCGCGTAGGCTTTCGCAGTCGTGCTGCTGCGTAGCCTTGTGTTTTCCGGTTGTCTGACGCTCTGCTCCACGTGCAGCGAGCTTTACAGCAGTTGGAGCGACACGTCGGACACCGTGCCGAACAACGCGTGGCACAACCCGAAAGTGGGAGAGCGATTATTCCGCCAAGCAGAACGTTGCTGCAGCTGCCTGACTGGACGAGTAAATGGCAATTTTTGTCTTGCGTTTGCTTACAGCCGGTGCACCCAACTACTACCCAAACAGCTTCAGCGCTCCTGAGCAACAACCACACCTGCACGAGCATAAATTCGCCGTCAGTGCCGATGTGCAACGCTACAACTCTGCCGACGACGACAACTACTCGCAGGTGGGCCACCCCGTGGGCACACGTAACCTCGCAAGCCGAGGCACCAAGGGTGCCGCTGGTGCACACACTTTAGTCAGCACATTCAGAATTTGAACGCACACACACAAATAATAATAATAATAAATCCTCTGTATGTGCATCCACACACAAAACAATGTGCGCAAATTTGTGCACATGTGGATAACCAATTTCTACCCGAAATTTGCTATATGCGGTTTGAATTCACTCGTATGTGGGTAAGCGGTCGGACGTGGGACATTGCGTGTACTGTATGCGCTACTTAGCAGACAGCTATCTCGTGCGGTTTGGCTTTGTGCGCCCTTTTTTTGGAACGAATCTACTGCACAAGGCAAGGGAAACCTGTACACACGCGCACACACACTAGCATCTCAACAGCTGCTCGTGTGTGGAGCGTTGGTTATGGGGTGCGCTGGTTCGACTGTGTGTGTACATTGTGCCTCCGTACGTGTGCGCCCTGCGCAGGTGAACACGTTTTATGGCTCCGTGCTGAGCGAGGTTGAACGCACGCGCCTCGTGCAGAACATCGCTGGCAATCTCAAGGAGGCTCAGAAGTTCATCCAGGAGCGCATGGTATACACACGAACGCACCTACACCTGTACACATGTGTATACGCATCCACACGCACATACACACAAATGTATTTTAAATTAATCTGCTTAAGCGTGTTTGTTTCGCATGCAGCTGTGGTGCAGCAGTTTGAAATACTCGGGTGGCATTGTTAGATTCTGTTCACATGCTGCACTGAGGGAGCTGCCACGCGGTGCATATTGTACAGGGTGGACATGTTGGCACGAGCGTGTGCCAATGTCGATGCACATATTGAGCGAAAATCTCACGATGAAGGCTGTTTTGTACGGCGTTGTACGTTGGCCGTGACGGACCCTCACCCGCTGCGTGGTACGTGACCCCGTGCGCTTCCAGGTGAAGCAGCTGACCCTGGCACATTCGGAGCTGGGCGCCCGCGTCAAGGCCCTGCTGAACCAGCACAACGCTCGCTCCTCCTCGGTACGCGAACTCGCCTGGGGAACCCGGTCACTTAAGACACTTTTATCGCATGACGTCATTCACCTGGTGATGTTGTGACCTGAAGGCATCCTTGCCTGGTCACCCCAAACTCTGCTCAGTGGGAGGGTCATGCCTTCTCTGGTAGCCTCCCGTTGTCTGGAATTCCCTCGTCCCAGCTATCTGTGCTGCAGGCTCTCTGCGCCTGTTCGAGGGCTCAAGGAACTTTCTTCTTCCCTTTGCTTGTGATTGCGTCCTACGAAATGTGTCATGTAAAAAAATTATGATATACAGTAAAAACCCAATGGGCAGGCCCTATTATGTCGCCACACCAAGTTGGCTGAATAATAAAATAAACCCCGCAGCCTCCACCGCCCCCGAGAGCACGTGGGTGCAACGACAGTGCCACGTGGTAGAGCAGTCTCCGTCTACCCCCCCCCCCCCTCCTGTGCGTGCCACTGTTTTCAGAGGATCGTAGCTCGGCAACAGCCGTGTTGGTTGCAGGACAGTGGAGGAATCGAATTTCCAGTTCCGTGTTTTTTTTTTTTCATCAGGCAGTAACTCCTCTGTAACGTTATTTTTAACTTGTTACTTATTGTCAACTTGGATTTAACAATTTGTAGCCAATTTTTGTAATGTTACATGGGGTGTTCTGGTCGACAGCATACCGGTGGTGCTGAAGCTAATTGGCACGTTTGTTCCTGTGACAGATGTATTTAATTGGCTATATTGGGTGGAGGGTGAACGGCACACGATCTGAACCAAATATCATTTAGGAATCATATTTGTCGCGAAAGCCTGTGTGTTAAATCCAGGTTGCATTATATGGAGAGTACTATACCTAACCACACCATACACGCACCATTGTATACGTGGTACTGTACTTTTTATCTTTCTCAGCGGCTTGGTTAGGCTTTCATCCAGCAGTGGATTAACCAGGGATACTGCTGATCGTGATGATGATAATGAAGTAATGTTCCATCACTTGTAATTGTGTTTCCAGAATGCGGTGCACACGTACACCCAGCACGGCTCTGATGAGAAGGCCAACCTGTGAGCGGTCTGCACTTCCTGGTACCCCGCAAGGCCCCACCAGGGCCTCCGCTCGGGCCAAGGTGACCACAGGAAGTAGCTCTTGGCACATAAACAAATCGTACCAATCGAGCTTTCAAGTTGTGACTGAGATTTACTTTTCTCAAATCAATTTCGATTGATGTGGCCTTCAAACTATTTTTTTGGCCAGAATGTAGATTCCATATCGCTTCCGTCCACATGAGGAGAGCTAGGAAGAGTTGCTGTAGATTTTTGCTATGATTACTGTGATGAGGAAAAGACTGACTCGTGAAGAATCATAAAAACCTCGGCCTTCAAGGCCTCGTGCTGCCACTGCATGTTCTTAGCCTAGGAAAGGGCAGCTTTGTTCATTACCAGTTTGACAAAGAGATGCCACATGCATAATCTAAATTTGCACTGCAATGCAGAGTTAGAATTGAACTTATCTTTTGAGGTGGCATGAGAATAAAAATTTCACGTGAAATTTGTCCATAGCCTGTTCTTGATGTGTTTCTCATTAACAATAACACCAAAGGGCAACACATGTCAGACGGCAGCCTCGACTAGAGGGTACTGCATGTTGCTGCCATCCTTCCAATATGCCTTTCATGTATGATCATGTTAACAAACTAATTGTGTGCATTATGATAACCGATTTTGATGGTCATCTGTTTGTACTTTAAAAAAACAATTAAACTGATTTATGAAACTGCAGATGGTTGTTTGGCCTCAATTTACATGTTTCTGCCTTGAGATACAAAACACAATATTTTTGGTTCATTTTTAAATGGCCAAGAAAATGTATTTATTTTATTTTTTTCAAGTGAGAAACACGGATATGACAATGTACAGCCTGGCTGCACCCAGTCCAAGTTATAATACATGGAGTGGTGGTGTAGCTATGAAGTGTGCAGGTTCTGTAACTGCACCAGGGCCCACAGGCTAGAGGGGGCCAGGCCCAGGGCTACAAAATGTTTAAATTGAACAGGGTGCTGTCCCATTTAATCCTTTGCACCAGAGCCCATTCCATCCACGCACCATGCCACTGGTATGGAAGGAGTGTGAAGACCACCAGAAGAAGGGATGGCCTTAGGTGTCCTCCTTGGGGAGGAAGACGTCTACTTTGTATGTCTATTGATGCTGAAGGGTGCAGCCGGATACGTTTTGAGCAAATGGGTACAACCAGGAAGAGGAAAAAAACCTGAGCTGTGGGTGCTGCAAAGGACAAAAAACGTTTCTGTAGGAAGCAAATCTCACTTGATATTCTATGGGAGATGAAAACCCTGCAGTGAATTTGAGCTAAATCCTGTCTTGTCATTTTTTCTTATTTGTATAGCGCCTATATTCAAGGTGCTTTACAAGGGTTGTTAGTGGTACAATAAGGGTAGCTAAACGTGATATGGTGAATAGGTATGGGGAGTGAGTATGGGAATTAGGGGGTACCTCGGGATGGAGGGAAGGATGGGCCATGGAGAAGAGGTGGTCTTGAGGGAGGAGCGGAAACTCGACGGGAAGGAGGGTGCTTCTCGCTTGATGTGGAGGGAAAGTTTGTTCCAGTGCAAGGGGACAAGTCGGGGAAAAGGAGCAGAAACGGGATTGTTCACAAGAAGAGGGAGGGACGGTGTAAGAGAGATTGAGTGGAGCGGGCTGGAGGGGGGGACAAAACGAGACGAGAGAAGCGAGGTATGGTGGGGCAAAGCCATGAGGATGTTTATATACTATATATATACACAGCACAACATGCATTGCAAATTCACTGTGCGCGCTCTATTGAATGTTGCCAAGATGCAGGTGTCCTGCCTGCAAACTGCAATCCAAATGCATGCGCACGCTACAAGCAGTTGAACCAACAACCTGAACATCAAGGTATTCTATGTCGGACCATCGGGAATAATTTTTGAGCCTGTCAATACACTGTTGGTTTAAGGCCCAGGCTGTGTTGGTCATGGGGGCAGGTGGGGTGGTGGTTGTTGGCCATCCACCGGAGGCACAACCACAGTATGAAAGAGTATAATATGTTTCTGTACTGCCCTCTGCTGTCCAGGACATAGCCCAAGTATGCCTCTGACAACCTGTTAGTGCAAGGTGATCAAGCCTGCTTGGCTTCCGAGACATTGAGATGCATTTCGGGTGATTTGTATTTTTTATTCTTTGGTACTTTTCTTTTATCAGTCCAAAAACATTCCACAGAATCCACCGATGTTCTTTACAGGAAATGTTCGGATATAATTTGGTCGAAGTGAAAACACATAATTACTGGAAATGAAAACACAATTACTGGAACGTGTTAACGTTATTCTAATGGGACGGGAGCAGTGCTCAAGTTTGAATTTGTTCCTTTCACAAAAGCAATCGCACACACACAAGACCAAACCGAGGTCGCATGTTCCTCATGCTATTACTACATATAAAAATCTTAAACATATATTTGCATATTTTTTCCCAACGTAAGTAATACATACTTTTCACATTTCATTGTACATTCACACAAGTGCTCATCTGAAAAGCATACTAGTTATGCTCTTGCATATACAGTATTTACTTTGCTAATGCCTTTGTTTGCCCAAGCTCAAGGTATTAAGAGTCTCAGTCCCACACTACTCATCACCACCTGTGAAGTGGTTCCACATTCAGCCACTGGAATGTGCTACAAAAATATTAAACGGTGTGCAACTTGTTCCCACGATAGAAATGAGTGACAGGTGAGAATACCCTGCTGAATGGTTTGCGGTCGGATATCTGAATTTTCAGAGATTCAAATCGCAGCTCCAGCCATGTTCTGTTCACCAGCAACAGGGGGTCAAACACCATTCTTTATATATAAAAAAATGGCCTGCAGCCCTGCATTATTGCTCATTGTCTTCACGATTAGCAAGCACAATTTACTCGCAGATATAAATCTGTTGAAGGCACAAATGGCTCGCAAGGAAACTTTTGTTAAAACATAAACGTTCAAATAAATGACCTGCCCCATTATTCAGCTCCAACTCTGGAGCAAGCCTTCCTATTCGTCTCTTGTGACTCAATCTTTCTATGGCTTGAGAAAAAAGTCATAAAAATTTAACTTAAAATTTCCACCGAATCATTTCACTTTAAATAACCGTGTTATAGCAAACACTTAAATGAATTACATTACACTTAAAACCACCAACCTGGAGATCAACCATAACCTTGAGCAGACTCTTGGTATTGGCCATTGTTATAGTAATTCCCACGTGAGTATGCTTTTAAATAAGACAGTATATACTAAAGGCCATGATGTCTTGTGTGACAGTAAAAGGCATTCCACTGGGAAACCAGCTCGAGTCGCTGCACAAAACATCCCCCTCGCACCTCCCTGGCTACTCCCAGCAGAAGCATATAGCTGGTGCTGCGTGCAACGCATATAGCGCAAATGCACTCACCCTGCACCAATACCCACGTGTCCACCCAGCACCCCCACACCAATTCCTTCTGCACTCCCATCGCTCTTCAAAGCTCTCGAGCCTCCAGTCAGTCAAGTGTCACGGCACATCCCGTCGGAGGCGCCGCCTGGACTGGCTCGCCGGTCTGAGAACCCCAAGCAGGCCCCTTGGTGAGGTCGATGGGTTTGGTCACTGCCAGGAGTTGTAAGAAGGCGGACTTGTGGGCCCCCTCGGGAGAGCCGATACGGGCGGCTCCTTGGCAAAGACGTCCGCCATGGCTTGCAGGAGGCCACACGTGGTGGAGTTCGGCTGGGGACGTAAACATTCGCACACGCGGCACCAGTTGAGCGAGGCACATGATGTGGAGATGACAGTGACGTGCGGTGAGGTCAATGGCCGGGGAGGCACTGGCTAGTGTCAGAGCCAGATTCACACACTGAGGGGGGCGTGTTAGACACGTCCCCCTCAGTGAGGCAGATGTGACAGCTGCCTCCCCTGGTGCTTTTTCATTGCAGTTTCATGACGAGACCAGCAAGCCTAAACATCTTTAGACACATACGTGAAATAAGCTACCTGGAGTATGGAAGGTGAGGACATGAAATGAAGGGATCTACAAACATTACATTGGTGATATACTGTGATAGTAACAGGCACGCGCTTATTGCCCGCGCTCCATCCAGTTACTGAGGGGTTGCGCAATCAGAGGGGAGGCTGAGTGCGTCGCTGCCTCACCTCTTGTCTCTTCCTGTATTTGCAGCGGAACTCCGCAAATTTGGCGATTTTAACTATAAAAATGATTAGAATCGTACAGAAATGACATTTATAACACAGATAAAAAAAACTATATCTTAATATTTTTGTTTGATTATTTTTTTTTTCGTAACGGGTACTTTCATTGGAGTATGACACGTGAGGCTCTGCCTCCCCTGCCTCCCCTGACCGCACGTCCCTGGGAGATGATTGCTTACTTGAGAATTATCATTTCAATTGAGAAGGCTGGCTGTGATTGAACGAGTGTAGTTTGCACACACTAATGTTGAAAAGGCCCTTAATACCATGTTAAATGGTTGGTATACTATTTATTTTTCTTTTATTTAGCAGGTAAGGCCCACTGAGCTATGAGCTCTTTCAGAAGCGACCTGGCCACAAATCATAGCTCAACAAAAGTGGCTTACGTGGATTTTTGTTTGCAGCCAAATACTCTAAACACATGTTTCTAAATGTGGAGGGAAAAACCGGACCACCTGGAGAAAAATCCACGCAACCACAGGGAGAACATGTAAACTCAAGATCGAACGCACAACCACTTGTATACCAGGGGAGGTAGTTAACATCTCGCTACCGCGGCGTGTGGTGCGGTTGTAACAAGACGAGCTGTGGTGTTGCCTGTACAGGTTGTGGTGCGCTCACACACATGCGTCCAGTGCTGCAGGTAGGGCAAATACACTCGGCCGCGCGAGTCCACGTGGTGCCCGGGGTTGAGAATCATGTCCTGCGTAGGCTGCACGAAGGCCAGCGGGGGGCTGTACGGGAACGACTCGGGGAGCCACAAGCGCACGGGCATGTTGTACTCGAACCCTGCAGGGCACACAGGCGGGCGGGCGTGGCGGGGTCACGCGGCACAGGGCATCACTCACAAGCTGCATTCTCATGCATGACTTCCTGTGGAGTGCTTTACAGCGAAAAGCTGATTTGGCAAGATTAACACTTATTCCAACGACGTCGATAAACTTTACTTAACCATCAACTTAACACAAGCACCTCTGCTTCATTAGACAGGTTTATTTTATTTATTGTTGTTCAACCAGGGTAAGGCTCGTTGAACTAAAACACATTTTTTCGAGGTGACCTCGGGGATAGGTGGAGGGGTAGATAGATACATAAAAATGAAAACAATGGATAACCAAAAATTTTACGATTAACAATTTGAAAATGGAAAAAAAGCACGATGTCCAACAGATGGTCATGTATCTTAAACTCCTTTCACACCAGTACGTGACCAACCGTGCTTAACGGAGGTGCGAAACGGAGGTGTGATAAACTCTGTCGCATGAATAATAATTCAAGATGTATCATTTGTAATCGCTGGCTTGGAACTACACTTCAGAAAATGTTCGAGGCACGGTTCGAGCGAGTGTTTTAATTGTCGTTACAATATAGGAGACTGTGCTTTCCTTAAGTCAACAACATTTCAGCATTTTTCGCATCATGCGTGGCATTTCAGGCCAGAAAAAATACAATCTTCAATGCAACATGAGCCATGTAGCCTCATGCAGGACCTATAAAATACCTAAAGCGATAAAAAGTGAGAGCTGTGATTTCAACCAACAGGAAATATTACTAAGTTTCTAGTTTTGTAATCCGACGATACTTTCAAACGTAAACGAACGTTTCAGTTTGACTCAAACACTATCCCCTATCAGTTATAGGGGTTATGCATTTTGTTTAAAACTGATATCTTGAAACGAATATAATTTGTTTACTTGTGAGCCTTCTTCCTGTTCGACCGGTTTCGAAAGGCTGTCACTATCATAACACTGAGAACAAGGAAGTCAGATCTGTGCATGATGTATGACCTTTTTAAAATGTTTTAAAACAGTGACCCCCAACATAGGAACATTCACCGGACCTTAACTTAAACTCCAAATTTAAAACAGCTTCCATAAAATCCAAAGCGTCCATTCAGTCTGCTGCATAAGCTCTGGAATTAGAGAAACAACTTATCTCTCCGCAAGGAAGACGACCAAGTAAAAAAGTATTGAGACTTACCATATTTAACCACGGTAGCACACACGTGAACCCTCCTCACGAGCTGAGTGTGCGATGAATACGGTCACGTGCACACGGACAATACAGGACATATTTTGATCCATGCAAAACGTATAAGCACACAAGCACACGTGTACACATCCACACACCCACCTTCATAAATCACAGGGATTGTTCCACTGAGGTGCAGCAAATTCTTGTCAATCCCATTCGTGGCCACTGAAAGGTGGGGCATCACCAATGCATTACAGCTAACAATGCCTTCCGGCTATAAATATCCATCATAATAGCGCATTCTGAACCACCAAGAATTGGACATTTTTTGTCTGGTAATGATTAAAGGTGGCTCCCGCTTTTACTTTTACTACACAATGGGTTCCTGGAAACCCCGTCATAAATCAGACCCAATTTTTCCATAGACAGTAGAAACAGTCGAAACATCACTTGCCGATGTGTTTTTTCCCTCATATCAGACATATTTAACAGGGTTTAATAGGTAAAAATCCACAAAAACACTTGAGAATAACTAAATCTCCACGCCAAGTCTGCGTCGTAAGTTAAGTTTCTGCATCTTAAATCGATCCATGGTAGCATTATATAAATGTCGTAAATGTGGATCGTTGTAAACCAGAGACCACCTGTATGAAGAAGGGGGCTTAAAACAAAACAATTAAATCAAGGTAAAATATTTGTGCTAGTTGTTTTTCTCCAATGAGTAGTGACAACCAAAAAGATTGCCAAAGTTCATCACGTAGTTTGTCAGTTTTACTTAGAGGGGTATTCAGCACATTTTTTTTTACATTTTTTTAAAGTTCAAGAGTTGGGTGGGGAGATTTGATGAGGGTCAGTCGATGGTAAGGAGTTGCCAACGAGGTGAGAGATATCAATAAGGACCGAGGGAACACAAAATAACGAGAAATGTGGTGACAAATCCACACAAAGAAGCACATGGACAAAAATAACAGACAACAGCAACAACAGCAACAGCAACAACAGCAACAACAGCCGCCATTCGCCACTAAGTGGAGGTGGCGTTACCACACCACCGCCTGTGCCAGGCCAGGTGCACTTTGAGGCCACGTGAAGTGTCGAGGGCTCGCCGACAGGTCACAGGACAGACCCAAGTGCCATTGGTTGACCGACTGAGATTTCTCGCAGATGCACCAACACATGCTCACACATGCGCAGAAATAGGCTAATTGCCACAAGCGGATACAGCAAGACAATGACATAGTGAGAAGCAATGAGACATTGAAACAGACTAAGACAAGAGAAAACAACACGTGTGGACTTTCATTCAAAAAGCACGTGGTTCTCTAAAGCACTTAGTTAAACAGTGAAGGTAAAGTCAATATCGATGGCAATGCACTGTGCCAATTGCTGTTCACAACTGCGATAATTCTTCATATCCTGCACATAGCAGTCCCAAGTTTCACTTTGGTGTCCAATGAGAATAATGGCTGGGAACGAGGTGGTTACTCTTACGATGCAGGCTAGCTCCTACAGATTGAGAAGTTCAATTCTCAACCTTTGCAAGAACAGAACATGTAAGGTAGAGGATTCTGAACAATGTTAAACACACGATTATCTACTGCTTACCCCACCATGGGAAATTGGAATTTCCACCACTAGTTATGTTTGAGCAAGACGCACCCAGAAGTTTGACACGAGAACACACTATATCACCTGGCCATTAAGGCTGCGCTTCTCACTTCAAAGGTACTTCCTTCTCAATGTACATTTAAGAGGTGCTCATCTCCTTTACAGTCCTGAGCCAGTGGTGAAAATTCCATGTTACTATGGTGGCAGTGAGTGTTTTCCAAGGGACAACCAATCTTGATTTCCCGCACACAGTAGTACTTATGTTATCGACCCCAGAAGGCTGATGGGCTAAGTAAGCCACAATTTGAACTAACAACTTCCAATTGCGGAGTGCTGTTGGCTCTATCGCCGAGCCATCTGACAGCTTTCACTTGAATGTGGAGAACAATCCGGCTGAGCGACGAACGTGGCAATGCAAACAGCAGCGGTGGTTTCCATCGCCGCCGAGTGAGTGGTAGAGGTCGTGGGTGCCGTATACGAGTGGCAAGGGTGGCACAGTCGGGTTTTTTACAATCGGGTTTAATTGTCTTTTTATATTAAACCCGATCATCTGAGATTGGGAGAAATCCGGTTTAATTGCTTCTAATTGCAGAACCGCACTTCGCCAACTTCTCAACGATGGGCTTCATCCATTCCAAGCTAAGGAACTTCACTGGCGCCCACGATTGTGGAGGAGAAGCTCGTGTTCATCAAGACCAACCTGCCCGCCGCATTCTACGACTACCCCGTGCCCGACGGCTCCCCCGAGTACGATAGCAGCACCGACGAGGAAGTAGCCTAAGCCTATCAGAGCTTCGTATTCATTAAACCAGGTTTTAATTTCCCGAAATCGGGTTAAATTGTATTAAAGAAAAAACCCGATGCCTGCCGCTGGAAAAATCGGGTTTATTCCACCCATGACGAGTGTTAGGTAGCGGGTGCCGTATACGAGTGTGTGAGTGTGTGAGTGGTAGAGGTAGCGGGTACCGTATACGTCTCGTCCTGGGTGCAGCTCAGCATATCGGGCTCCTGCCAGGCGCACCTCCATGAGGGTCAGGTCTCTGAACCGGTACTGTTCACACACACACACACAAGCACATAGATCCCCCATCTATCCGTTCAAGATTGTTGGGGCAAGTGCTCTCAGCGAGCAGCACCTATGAAGGCGTGCACTGCACACGAGGGGATGGGTTGGCAGCACCACGCCTTTGTCTCCTCAATGGCGATGTTCACACATCGCACCGGGTATTCATTTGAGGGTGCGTCAACCTAGGAGAGGGCCCAGGACTGGTTCAGATAAATCGCCGCTGTTGGTGTTGGCTGTGAGCAGGAGGAATCGAATTCGCGCAGGGCGTGAGCCGCCACCCTATTCTTATATTCTTGGTTATTTCGGTAAAGTCACGTAGAAGGGAAATAATAAAATAATAAAAATAAAACACAATAAAATAATAAAATATAAAACAATAAAATTCTCACGACGTTTCGATTGCAACACAAGCAATCATCATCAGGTGTGAAAACCAGAGCAATAAAATCTTCTTGCTGTGGATTTAAAATTTCCTTGCTGTGGTTTTCACACCTAATGATGATTGCTTGTGTTGCAGTCGAAACGTCGTGAGAATTTTATTGTTATATTTTATTTATTTTATTATTTCCCTTCTACGTGACTTTACCGAAAGAACCAAGAATATGAATCCCTGCAGTCACGAAAGCTTTAAATCGAAACACCACCCTACTGTTTACACAGTACACACACACACACACCATAAACCACACACATGCCACACACACACACCACACAGTCACAAATGTCACAAACACCATGTAACGCCACAGCCATCCAAACATACCACGAGTATATGCCATGTACACACACACATCACATACACACTACATGGCAACTCACATCGATAATAGACGCCAACACCTCCCAGTCACACAAACCACACACAGTGCAATACCAATCTACGCATGCCACACATTATTGGCGATTCTGCGTTAGCAGTGGTGCAGAAGCACAGGTAACAAAAACAAATATCAGCACGTGCGTCACTAACACGGTTGCCTTCCTGGTCAAAGTAAATAGCAGGTGACGTTTCGGGCAATGACCCGTCTTCATAGCACATACCACCACCACCACACACGCTTATCACGTGTATAGAACAAAATACAAAGATCCCCGTATAGCCTGCAATAGACCGCTGGGGCAAGTGCTGTTAGCGAGTAGCAGCACCTGTGAAGGCCGCCACGGCACACGAGGGGGGTGGGTGACCAACACCACGCGCGGCCGCCTTTGTCTCCCCAGCGGCGATGTTTACCCACCGCACCAAGAGAGTAATTTGAGGCCGAGTCGACTAGGGGAGGCCTATGCCCGGTGAAGATAATCGTCACTGGCGTTGGCCGTGAATCGAACTCGGGTCGGCGGGTGTTTGTATCGTAGCGCGCTAACCACGACACGACCGCTACCCCCCCACCCCCCACACACATCGCGAGGATGCGGCTCTTCACCGCCCCCCGAGAAACTTCTCAAAGTCTCTCTCCTCTCCCTCTCGCCACGTGGAGCCGGCGGCGAAGGTCCCCCCCCCCCCTTCACCACCACCACCCCCCCGTGTCACCACCACCACCACCCCCCCGTGTCACCACCACCACCACCCCCCCCCCGTGTCACCACCACCACCCCCCCCCCCGTGTCACCACCACCACCACCCCCCCCCCCGTGTCACCACCACCACCACCCCCCCTCCCGTGTCACCACCACCCCCCCCCCGTGTCACCACCACCACCACCCCCCCGTGTCACCACCACCACCACCCCCCCGTGTCACCACCACCACCACCCCCCCCCCGTGTCACCACCACCACCCCCCCCCCCGTGTCACCACCACCACCACCCCCCCCCCCCGTGTCACCACCACCACCACCCCCCCCCCCCGTGTCACCACCACCACCCCCCCGTGTCACCACCACCACCACCCCCCCGTGTCACCACCACCACCCCCCCCCCCGTGTCACCCCCCCCCCCGTGTCACCCCCCCCCGTGTCACCCCCCCCCGTGTCACCCCCCCCCGTGTCACCCCCCCCTGTGTCACCTCCCCCCCCCGTGTCACCCCCCGTGTCACCCCCCCCGTAGCACCCCCCCCCCCGTGTCACCCCCCCCCGTGTCACCCCCCCCCCCCGTGTCACCCCCCCCGTCTCACCCCCCCCCGTGTCACCCCCCCCCCCCCCTGTGTCACCCCCCCCCCGTGTCACCCCCCCCCCCGTGTCACCCCCCCCGTCACCCCCCCCGTGTCACCCCCCCCCCTGTGTCACCCCCCCCCGTGTCACCCCCCCGTGTCACCCCCCCCGTGTCACCCCCCCCGTGTCACCCCCCCCCGTGTCACCCCCCCCCGTCTCACCCCCCCCCCCCATGTCACCCCCCCCCCCCCGTGTCACCCCCCTGTGTCACCCCCCCACCCCGTGTCACCCCCCCCCCGTGTCACCCCCCCCCGTGTCACCCCCCCCCGTCTCACCCCCCCCGTGTCACCCCCCCCCGTGTCACCCCCCCCGTGTCACCCCCCCCCTGTGTGACCCCCCCCCCCGTGTCACCCCCCCAGCTCTCACGTTTCTCAGCAGCGGCCTGAGCGCATCCTCGGAGCCCTGCGCCATCGCCAGCTTCACACCCCCAACAACCCCCAGAGATCGACCCCGCGGGGGCCCCGGTCCCCTTGCGCGGCTCCCCCGTGTCGCTGTGGGGTGGAGGAGGTGAAGGAGGAGGTGGTGAAGGAGGTGGTGAAGGAGGTAGAGGAGGAGGTGGAGGAGGAGGAGGTGGAGGCGGCGATGTCTCCGCGCCCGTGACAAGCCGGTGCTGTACCCTGGAGACGAATCGAATACCGGAATCGGTTACTCGCCTCTTCGTCGATTCCGATTCGGCGTTCGCGGCCCGTCCGCTAAAAGGGGCCTATGTTGACTTTCTGGCTTCTAAGTTGGTGGTTCTGGTTTCTTATTGATATTTCATTGTTTTTGCTCGGATTCCCACTTGTATGCGTGTTGGACTTCTTTCGCACCGTACGTAGCCAAACCGTGCTAGTCGGAGGTACGGGGACATTTACTTAATTTCCATTTACGTTATTTGGGTGACCCACGTCAATATGTGCCCATGAGACTATGTAATATAATATAATTAAGAGCCTCTTGAATTCTCCTCTGGTTAAAAAAAGCAAACTTGTAACTTGAACTACGGGACGTACTATTTTAGCGGCAACTGTTACAGCAATTGACCCTCTGGGATACACAATGACAAATAACAATGCCACTGCACATCATCATCATCATCGTCGTAACACATTCGTCGGTGACACTGCCCCCAAAGGAAAACGAATATTTAATAGGTGGCAATTCTGGGAATTCCCTTTATAGCTTCTTCTGCGCGACTAAGACTTGTCTCAGCTGGTGAAGCCCCCCATTGAGCTGAGCAGCTCTGTTACAAGGAACATCACAGGCCACGAACGCCGGCAGTGGCAGCAGTTACTGGGCATTGCTGGGTGGGAATTCAAGAGGTGCATTGGCCGAAACGTTGACTGGAATATACGGTTCGTATTTCCTTTGAAGGCCACTGTTATTGACTGTTGATTTTTTTTGTAAGAATCGATGTCACCCATCCGACGAGAATACTGCACTCGGTATTGAATGGAAGGAGCTAATCAATGGACATCATTCAATTGCATTGATTCAGTATACCGTACTGTATGGAAGTGAAGCTAAATAAAGAACATATGTATATACACAGTATATATTTCTGTAACCGCACTGTGCCTGTGCTCATTGCCACCACCGGCAGTGTGGAAGTGAAACCACCACCGAGGGAGCAGTGGCGCAGCGGTTAGCACACTGCGCTGTGAACCCGTCCTCACACGTGCAATTGCCGGCCACGGATATAATCAGTGGCGAGTGATATGTGAACCATTCAGTTTGATAATCAAAATAACAAAAAGCTGTGGGCATTCTTTTTTGTTACCAACTTACGCCTCTTGGATTTGGGCTATAATACATAGATGTTAATCAACTGCAGGATCAGGGCCTGTCCTGTGTTAATTATATACAAGCCACTTGCTCCGTCGAGCTTAGCAAATGCATTGTCTCGTGATATGACGCCGAAATAGCAAAGATTAAAATTAATTGTGAGATTCCCAAATGAAGCCGCTGGGTGGCAGTAATAATCCAGAGTCAGGAAAGCCATTCAATATCAGTTTTGAGAGGCGTTAATTGGCAATGCACTGGCCAACAGCCCTTGTAAAGTGGGTCTGTACCTCATCTACTCGTTCGCCTAAGTGTCTCAATAGCGTGCCGCGCTAGGTGGAAATGACTCCCGCTGACAATGAGCCCTTAATACTCGAATAACAAAAACAACAATAGTAATCATGGTTTCTAACCCTTAAGTCAACCCACTGATAGATGAAAGCCTCCCCGCGCCGTGCCGGTCATGGGGGTTGAATATACTTCACCTCTGTGGTCGGTGTGAGTTGCTGAGGTCATGGGAAGCGTGGGTGGGACGGATGAGCGGTTCGGATATCACTCGCAGTGGCTGAGAATCAAACCAAGGCAGACGGGGGCATTTTGGACGATGTTTCCCAACAATGGAATGATAACACGCACACGCACACACGCGTGACAGCTATTGGCGACTGCGACGGGAGGTTTTGGTTTGTGACACGCGCCGCGTGGCGATGCAAGAACGCACAACGTTGAACTTGTGTCGCACCGTGCGTCGCCGACCGTGACAATCGGATGGCGATGACGCGACGAGGTGACCTCGCAAGCTGCTGGAGAGGCTGTCGTTGCGATACTCGGTGTGTGTGTGTGTCTGTGTGTTTGACTGTGTGTGTGTGACTGTGTGTGTGTGTCTGTGTGAATGTGTGTGTGTGACTGTGTGTGTGTGACTGATGAAAGTTGCAAGCGAGAATTTCATCATCGCTTGCAGCTGGGGTTGGCATCGTCCCCCACTCCACCTGATGTCGAGGGTAAATGGGCGAGGTTTAAGACTGTGACTCATGCAGCTGCAATGGCTGCTTTGGGTACGCGGTCCAGACCTCCCCAGAAACCCTGGCTGACAGAGGAGGTGTTCAGGTTAATTGAGAAAAAGCGACAGGCCCACTCTCATCGCCTACAGCATCCCACGTCAGAGAATGAGGAGGTTTACCGCAGCCTTCGCTCGGAAGTTCGGAGAGCCGTAAGGCGTTGTAAGGATGGGTGGTGGTCGCGGGTTGCTGAGGAGATGGAGTCTGCCTCAGTGGCCCGTGATCACAAATCACTATTTAACTCCATCAAAAAAGTAACCTGCAGCGCCACACCTATTACCATCATTAGAGGAAAAAACGGTGATCCAATCTCCGACCCCCAGGAACAGGTTTGCAGATTTGCTGAGCATTTCTGTGAGGTCCTGGGGGAGGGAAATTTCTCTCAGCCAGGAAAACATCATGGCACAAAGTGGGGATAACCCTGCTGAGGCTGCGGTGCCTCAAATATTGGAAGAGGTCACCCCCTGTGAGTGGCTGGCTGAGGTTCCAGCTGTTGAGGAAGTACTGAGGGCGATCCGGAGTCTGAGACCAGGGAAGGCACCGGGCAGAGATGATCTCCCAAGCGAAATGCTGAGGGAGGGTGGCGTTTGTGCACAGACTGCCCTATATGACATCATAACAACAGTCTGGACCACTGGACGGGTTCCGCAGGACTGGAAGGATGCCCTGGTGGTCCCCCTCTTTAAGAAGGGGGACCGCACAGACTGTAACAACTACAGGGGCATCTCACTCCTCAGTGTGCCGGGTAAGGTCCTGGCAAGGATTATTCAACATCGCCTTGCTAGGCACGCTGAGGAGGGGCTTGCGGAGCCCCAATGCGGTTTCAGGAAAGGGCGGTCCTGCACAGATGCCATATTTTCTGTCCGTCTGCTACAGCAGAGGTGTAGGGAATTCCAAAAAGACCTACATCTCTGCTTTATTGACCTGGTCAAGGCCTATGATACCATCAGTAGGACTGGACTCTGGGTTGTTCTTCGTGCTTTCGGAGTCCCTGACCCTCTGCTCACGATCATTAAGGACCTTCATGATGGTGAGCGGGCCCGGGTAAAACTACGTGGCCGGGAGTCGGAGCCTTTCCCTGTACACCTTGGGGTGCGACAGGGATGTCCTCTGGCTCCCACATTATTTAACATCTATTTTGACCGCGTAGTTCGTGAAGCCTTCAATAGCTGTACCGGGGGAATTTCCGTTTGGTACAGATATAATGGGAGGCTGATCGACGCCCGGGTGCGATCAAGGGATGGCTCCCTATTGGTCAACCACGTTATGTATGCCGATGATTTGGTAATAGCTGCTCATTCAGAAGAGGAGTTGGAGGCGCTGCTTGCTGAGACTGGAGCGTGCCACTAAGAGGTGGGGCCTTACCATCAGCCCCACCAAAACCAAGCACCTGCCTGGGTATTTTGTACCATCGGACACTCCACCCCCACAACTCCCAATTGGTGATGGGGCAGTTGTGGAGAGAGTGGAGAGTTTCCCATACCTGGGCAGTATGCTTATGACCGGCTCCAGTCTATCAGCAGAGGTCTCACTCCGAATCAGTCGAGCGGCAATATCTTTTCATCGGTTGCGTAACGCTGTGTGGAAGCTACCTGGTCTGTCGCTCCGCACGAAGCTTCAGGTCTTCTCGGCCACGGTCATTCCCTCCCTTCTCTACGCTTGCGAGACGTGGACCCCCCTGGTGGAGCATCTTCGCCGGTTGGAAACATTTAGGCTGGCCTGCCTACGATCCATCCTGGGTTTAACCAGGCTGGATTGTGTGAGGAGCTCACAAATCCTTGAAAGATCTGGGCAAAGTCCCATCAGTGAGCTCCTCCGGCAGGCAAGGCTGCGTTGGCTGGGTCATGTAGCCCGCATGCCCAGCCACCGCATGCCTAAACAGCTTTTGTTCGGCCGGATCGAGGGGGCTAGACGGGCGCGGCACGGGCTGGAGAAGAGATGGAGTGATGTGGTACAGGAGGACGTGGAGCTGAGTGGACTTGCCGATGACTGGTACCAGCGGTGTCAAGATCGGCCTCAGTGGAGGAGGCTCGTGAAGGACGCTACTGGGCAGTTGGAGGCAGTCGCCCTCCAACAACAACGGAGGGCGGAGGAGCGACGCTCACAACAACGAGCGGAGCGCCGGGTGGCTAAAGCACAGCAAGTTGGCACAGTAGGGGGCACAGGTGGTGCATCAGCCAGTCATCTCGGTCATCTCGGTCAGTCGACCAGTGGCACCTGGGTCTGCCCCGTGACCTCCTGCCAGCGGGCTTTCGACACTTCACGTGGCCTCAAGGTGCACTTGGCCTGGCACAAGCATCGTGGTGACGTCACCGCCACTTAGTGGCGAATGGCGGTTGTTGTTGTTGTTGTGACTGTGTGTGACTGTGTGTGTGACTGTGTGTGACTGTGTGTGACTGTGTGTGTGTGACTGTGTGTGACTGTGTGTGACTGTGTGTGTGTGTGAATGTGTGTGTGTGACTGTGTGTGTGTGACTGTGTGTGACTGTGTGTGTGTGACTGTGTGTGTGTGACTGTGTGTGATTGTATGTGTGTGACTGTCTGTGTGATTGTGTGTGTGTGACTGTGTGTGTGATTGTGTGAATGTGTGTGTGTGACTGTGTGTGTGTGACTGTGTGTGACTGTGTGTGTGTGACTGTGTGTGTGTGACTGTGTGTGATTGTATGTGTGTGACTGTCTGTGTGATTGTGTTTGTGTGACTGTGTGTGTGATTGTGTGATTGTGTGACTGTGTGTGTGACTGTGTGTGTGACTGTGTGTGTGTGACTGTGTGTGATTGTATGTGTGTGACTGTGTGTGTGTGTGACTGTGTGTGTGACTGTGTGTGTGACTGTGTGTGTGTGACTGTGTGTGTGTGACTGTGTGACTGTGTGTGTGTGACTATGTGTGTGAGACTGTGTGTGTGTGACTGTGTGTGTGTGACTGTGTGTGTGTGACTGTGTGTGTGTGTCTGTGTGACTGTGTGTGTGTGTGACTGTGTGTGTGTGACTGTGTGCATGCCACGCACGTGCGCTGATGATGCCGATGATGCTCCTTGAACCCGGCTGTCCCGTCCCGTTATCCTCCGCGCTCCTGTGAGCCCGGGCCCCATTGTCTCCATTGTCTCCGCTCCGCAATCATTGCTCGCAGCCGGCTCGAGATCTCCTCTACTATTTATTTATTTATCACATTTCGTGGTGGTTTTTTTAAAATTCTGTCTCTCCTTCGCATCGCGCCGCACGTTTTCGATGCGATCCTCCCTCTCGCCGTTGTCTTGGGCGAGCAGAGAAGCGAGGAGGGCGGCGAGGGTCAGGATGAGAGGAGCCACTCGTCCACACGGAACCCATCATACACCCCCCCGCAACCCGCAATGATGGATTGACATGCTGCTGCCTGTAGTGCCGTGTCGGTGCTGATGGGTTGTGTAGCTGCTGCTGCTGCCTGTAGTGCCGTGTCGATGCTGATGGGTTTGTGTAGCTGCTGCTGCCTGTAGTGCAGTGTCAGAGCTGATGGGCTTGTGTAGCTGCTGCTGCCTGTAGTGCCGTGTCGGTGCTGATGGGCTTGTGTAGCTGCTGCTGTATGTAGTGCCGTGTCGGTGCTGATGGGTTTGTGTAGCTGCTGCTGCCTGTAGTGCCGTGTCGGTGCTGATGGGTTTGTGTAGCTGCTGCTGTATGTAGTGCCGTGTCGGTGCTGATGGGTTTGTGTAGCTGCTGCTGTATGTAGTGCCGTGTCGGTGCTGATGGGTTTGTGTAGCTGCTGCTGTATGTAGTGCCGTGTCGGTGCTGATGGGTTTGTGTAGCTGCTGCTGTATGTAGTGCCGTGTCGGTGCTGATGGGCTTGTGTAGCTGCTGCTGCCTGTAGTGCCGTGTCGGTGCTGATGGGTTTGTGTAGCTGCTGCTGCTGCCTGTAGTGCCGTGCCGGTGCTGATGGGTTTGTGTTGCTGCTGCTGCTGCCTGTAGTGCCGTGTCAGAGCTGATGGGCTTGTGTAGCTGCTGCTGCTGCCTGGAGTGCAGTGTCTGGGCTGATGGGTTTGTGTAGCTGCTGCTGCTGCTTGTAGTGCCGTGTCGGGGCTGACGTGTAGCTGCTGCTCGCTGGCTGCTGCTGCTGCTGCACGCTGCGCAGACGGCGTCCGTTACCCGTGCCCGGGATGAGATCGCTCGCGAAGCATCGTCCGCGTGCCCGTGCGCAGTGCTGTCTGCGGCGGCGCGAGCCAGATGTCTGCCGCACGCGCTCGCCGCTGAATCGTAGAGACGTCCATCATCATCCCCGGCGGCTCGGGGGCAGAGGGGGAGAGGAGCAGGGAGGCGGGGAGCGAGGCAGAGCAGGAGGAGCGGCAGGAGGAGCGGGAGGAGGAGGAAGCGCTGCGTCTCCAGCTGACGGCTGAGTCGCCACCGCCGCCAGAGGTGCTTGTGGTGGCGGAGCGCAGAGGAATGCGCGGCTCGGGCTGGTGGAGGCGCAGGCGGTGGTGGAGATGGAGGTGCTGGACGTGGAGTTTTCGGTGGCCACCGGGCCGCGTGGGGCCGTGGCCCCGCGTGGCGACCCCGACGTGGCAGGGGTACGCGCTGGTGGCTCTGCTCGCCGCGCTCGCGTACGCCAACAGCCTGCAGGGCGACTTCGTGCACGACGACCTCCTGGCCATCGTGGGCAACCCGGACGCGCAGCCCGGGGCCCCGCTGTCTCGTCTCATGGGCCACGACTTCTGGGGCAAGAGCATGAGGTCGCCCAGCAGCCACAAGTCGTACAGACCGCTCTGCGTGCTCACATTCAGGCAAGCCTCTCTCTCTCTCTCGCTGTCTCTCGTGCAGTGTGCTCAACTCGTCATCCCTGCTCGGTTGTGGTCAGACGGTCCCCCGTCTGCGGGATTTCCAGCTGTCATCATCGGCACGATCCATGATAGCCCCGTAGGTGTCCACTGGACGTTTCGTAATTTGTTTCCATTTTCCTCCTCCGTCTTGCAGAAATATGCTCAAGTAGTGGACATCGTTCTGGCACCAACCTCTTGTGTCGTCGTTAAGCACGTTCTCTGTTAGGTCTTCCTCTCTTTCCGGATCCTTCCATCTGTGTGCCGTGCTAATTTCCGTTGCCAATTAGTGTGGTGATTGGCGAATGGGTGAGACGTGTGCGGAGAGGACGACCCAGTCTCCTCGACCAGATGACGGCTGTCGTGCAGGTCAATCCGTGTCCCCGCCACCTCGTACCACCCATATTTTAAACCAGCGGTGGGTAACCCTGTTTTCCTTTCCGAATGACTTAAATACCTCTGGTGGGACCACCCCATTGGGTGGTCCCACCAGAGGTCATTACACACACACAGAGACACCTCAGTCCCTTCTGGAGTGACTGAGCATGCCAACATAAGCACAATGTTGTTGCCATGTTGTTGCCAGCACATTCACCTCTAGTACCCGATTAAGTGCGGCTAAGAAAGCTAGCAATGACGGATTAATATCATTCATGGGCCAACTCGAAGCGATAGGGCCCGTGTGGCCGCAGGGCCGTGTTAAATGAAGTCGTGGGTTTCTTTCGGCCCGCGAGCCGTTGGTTCTCCAACCCCGTTTTTAGACCGTCGGATACACACACCCGCCGACACACTCATCGTCACCCCTCACCCCTGTCACCCTCACCCATCATTTTAGTCGGTCCTCACTCTGTCCGCAAACACAGACCTCCGCTAACCCAGCCTGAGCACACTCGCATACGCTACCACGCCGGCCAGTGCGGTGCAGTGTAGAGGGATAGAGGGGACAGAGGCAAGAGCAGTTCGCAAATCACTTGCCAATAATGTGAGCCGTGGCCAGAGATCAAACTGGGGTCAACAGGTTCCGAGCACAGCGCGCAATGCTCTCACACTAACAGCCACGATACCAATTCCTTACCCTTCCTGTTCAACACCGCAAACTCGCTAATTCACTCCCCTCACTGGCCGTCATCTTCCCTCGCCTGTGATCACTCCTCCGTTGTATCACACCTGCAAGTGCGTCGATCATCCCGCTCATTAGTTTCAACAGGCGGGGAGAGAAAGTTTGCATTCGATCTCCATCATCGGGAGTCATGAGACTCAGCGAGGCTCTCCTAGGCCACCGAGCATCATAATAATTATAAAAGGTACACAAATAATTGATCGACGATCAGCGACCACGCGCGTTATGCACTGCAATGCGATGAGAGTGCTTTACTGCTCGCCTCTCCAGCCTAATTGGTCACTTCGTGGAAATGAGTTTAGCGAGGCCCGCACGCTGACACTGCTCGATTGGTGGTGGTGGTGCAGTCTGGAGCACTGCACACGCAGCACATCGCGGCGTGTGGCGCGCGTGCACGGGATGAGAGCCACACCAATGTATTATCTATTTACGCAGAGTTCACATCCCCGGGGGAATT
The DNA here is from genome assembly GCF_015708825.2 of Lethenteron reissneri. Classification (NCBI taxonomy): domain Eukaryota; kingdom Metazoa; phylum Chordata; class Hyperoartia; order Petromyzontiformes; family Petromyzontidae; genus Lethenteron; species Lethenteron reissneri. The sequence goes on from NC_083804.1 coordinate 3,137,742, forward strand.
GCTGACAGTAATGTTCATCACACACGCCACGACTGTTATTTATTGGGGGGGGGGAGGGACGAGAGGATACCGGGAAGGTCAAGGTCAATAGGTCATCCGAACCAATGCCGCTGATGCCATCACTCCGTTCTGCCAGGTCCCACGTGTTCTTGTTAATTAATCGCAGCGTGTAATCCACGGCTGCGATGTGGATTCTCGGTCGTGTAATGCATGGAACAATTGAGATTGAAACGATTTTTGAAGCCGCTACTCATCTGGTAGAATAGGAAAAACGCGCATACATATATAATGAGGAAGACTTCACAAACACTGTATTGTCATTGTTTTTACTCCTCCATATATACGGGAAGCATTGATCCATGAACATCGCAGTGACAGGATATAGCAGATAGCACAAGAGTCACTGCATCCTGTCGTAAACAATTTTTTCCCCCTATTGGTTAAATACGTTCAAAGCGAGCCTTTGTACCCTATTCGTAATGTAACGAATTATCCGGAATATAAGACGCACCCCGAACGTTGTGTCAATAAAGTTATTCAAATCTGGTCGCTGACGCCCACAGACTTGGCTATGTGAACCCCCAGGTGTTTGCTTTGAGAATACAGCGAGAAACGTCCATCTTATGATACATTGTACTGTACAAGATAATATGGTAAATCATTATCATTTAGACCGGTAGACGTTAAATGATGTGAGCATTTCCCCTCTCGAATTATCTGTGTGGAATAATCTCGTTCACAAGAATGGGCCATTCTTTACTGGTGGTGAACTGGAAGCGATTGCAATTAAACAAAGCTGTCCAAAGGAAATGAGTGGATAATGGAGTCAACGTTAAATGCGAAAAAAATCCCAAATTTACCTTCACGAATCCTGCCTCGATATGCCATTCAACAAAACCCTCCATTTTGTGTGCGCACAACCTCGGAGCCAACCACATTTAACGTTTTTAAACGAGTAAATTAAAAACATGGGCCGTTTTTTTTTTGTCGTCACTGAAGTTCCTGTGTCTGGAAGAAATTACTCTTATCCCGCTGTGAGAATTCATCAGCCCAGGCTGGACCCCATTTACCTAACTGAGAGCCAAATGGATCACTGTCCAGCCAGTTTTACCCTTCGGGAACCCACGATTCTACTTGGGAACATTTCACTCCCAAATAAAAAAAAACCTTCTAGAATCAACCATTGAACCTTATGTTACAGTATATGATCCGTTATTAATTATGAATCGACTCACGGGAGATGGCGCAGCCGTGCTCTTACGCAATCCCAACTACAACATTTACAGTGCATACACATTTCATACAGGGTCTGTGGTGACGCGTGGATTGAGTTGGCCGTTCGCTTCGCAGAATTGCCTTTGATCTTCGGTGCGTCCCTTTGAGGTGCGCCTGCTCCTCCCCCAAAGAGCAGCGCTTCTTCTCTATACAGAGTAGTGCAGTGCTCTGCGATGTGCCGTGATCAAGGGCAGTGGCACGGCAGAGAGAGGAGGAAGCTGCACCCAAAAGGGAAGCAGATTTTAGCTGTTGTTGGCGACTGTAGGGTGGGGGGGGGGAAACCCGGCCCTTTAGGGGCGGAAAGCGATGACCCACAACCCCTCAAGCCAAGTCCGTTCCACTTCCCGCGGATGATGAGACGCCGTCACCATCACGCGAACTCCCGGCGGTCATCCTTGCAGCAGGCATCGGCTTGTGGCGCAGTCATCGAACAAAAACGGCGGTCACCGCATCGCGCGGCCGTCTGGAACGCTCTTCCTTCCTATGTGAGGAAGTCGCTGGGAGCAATGCACTTTTAAATCCAGATTGATGATCTCATTTTTTTAGAACTGCGTTTTGTTTTAGTTTTTCGGCCTTCCCCCGCACGGTTGGCTACGTACGGTGCGAAAGAAGTTCAACGTACCGTACATACTCCCTGGGAGCCACCGCAGCGGCGATGGCTCGGAGGTTGACGGTGATACAAGAGGTGGAGAAAAATATCCCTGACTTTCTCACGAGCAACTCAAAATCCTCATGGCAATCGCTCAACACGGCGGCTACGCGTGTTTGTGAGCTCGATTAACGTGTGGCAGGATACGGTACACTGATGTATCGCTTTACACCCACCCTCCCCCCCAAAATAAATGTTGTACTGTATCGAAAACGTGCCAATTGTCTATGATCCCAAGCAATGGGGTAAACGACGGAGGTCGATGTGAGGTTGTTTTATTTGTTGGTGGTCGGCGCCAAATTGACGAGATGTCAACCTCGCCCGATGTGTATTGTTTGTAGAAATGAGTGAGCTCTCGATCCGTTTTGAAGAAAGAAAGCGACGTTTTTTTATTTAAATGAAATATACGTCTTGAAATTATTGGAATAGGAAGAAATCCACGTGATATCAAACGTCTTGAGTTTATAGGTGGTCCTCCAGCATTTTCTAAATATTTCGGGCCCGAGTCCACACCGCAAAACAACGTGGATTTTAATTAAAGGGCAGTTGCGAGAATGCCTGGGATGTTGGGAGTGGTGGCGCAGCGGATAGCGCGCTGCGCTACACAGCCGGCGACCCGACTTAAAATCCCGGCTCACGGCCAACATCAGTGACGAATATTTGAACCGATCCTCGGTCTCCCCCTAGGTCAACTGAGCCTCAAATGAGTTTCTAGTGCGTTATGTAAACATCAGCACTGGGGAGACAAAAGCGGCCGAGCGTGGTACTGGCCCCACACACCCGCATCGTGTGCCATGCCGGCCTTCGTAGGTGCTCGCTAACAGCACTTGCCCTAACAGTCTGTTAAAGGCTGTACGGGGTATCTTTGTCTTTATTGTACGCACCTCGCCGTACAGGGAATGAATATAACCACGGGGGCAAATGTGACAGCTGCTTCTCCGTTCGATCGACAACATGTGCGCGTGTGTGTTTTTGTTCTATCAATAAACAACACAAATAAAACATTTACAAAGCAACCCATTCACGAAAGCCTGTTCTCTTACTTTGTTGCCCTGGGTGAATTGTGCTGTGGTGGCGGCGTGATGATGAAGAGGTGCCAACTTCCATCCCCCGGCTCGTCCTGTCAGGGTGACTGGCCTCCTGGCTGTCGGGGCAGGCCCTGGCAGAGCCAAACATTTACACATCCTGTTCCTTGGCCTCAGTGATAAAAGCCCCCAAAAAACTCCTGCCAGTAACCCATCCACATTCAAGGGCTACTACGGCCCTTGATTGTACATGTTTGAACGGGTCTCTTTAAAAATCTGATTTAATTTCAAGTACCGTCAAGTATTTGGCTAAATCGTGTCCGAGTGTCCGAACCGCTTGTCGGACTGGATAGAAGGCCAAGTCGGGGTGCTTTGGCTGAGTCGTGGTCTCTGTCAACGCGCCCTCACGACATCTCCAATGGCGTGCTTTTTCTGAAGTTTTCTGCAACCCCTTTCAGTTTTTACATAGTCACATAGTCACTTTAAGATGTTTCTTGTTCATGTTTTTTGTTTGTTGCGGTTGCACCCGATTCAAGAGCCGAATGGCTCACAGGGCTATACCTAATACATGAACTTGAACTTGAAAGGAAAATAAATCAGTATCTTCTAGGTTTTTGTTTACATCCAGCATGCTGTGTCCGTACCATAAGTGGTGGTGGGGGGGGGGGGGGTCTATGCGAGGCTTGTGGGAACCTGTAACCGATTCTGCAAATGATTACCGATTCACAGATCAGTGTTTAACAATATAACAAAAACCTCTACATTTGACGACTGGTCTTACTGATCCATTTGTTTTTTATATTCTTTGACTACCCTCTCAAAGAGACTACTGTAGAAGCAGATTAGTTTTTTTAACGACATAGTTCTGAAAATGACCTTCGACATTGACATTCCTTCTCAATTCAATTATTTTCTAACCCCGACCTGCGAGGCAAACCCTAATCCACATATTTGTTTTGTATCGGATTCTGCCCGTTCTTTGTGTAGGAAGCTGGCATTTGCCAGGATATGCGGTATTATCCGGCTTATTAGACACACGCGATGTTTTCCCCGTGTGTATCTAACGCCACAGTTAGGGGTGCGTCTTATAATCCGGTAGGTGTGTGTGTGTGTGTGATTAGTATCACGTTATTGACACTGGGCACAATTTTGGTTGTGCATCTCAGTTTCTGGAGCGTCTTACAATTCGGTATCTCTGGAATTGTCACCACCGCGGCAGAGGCACAATGGCAACTATTGTGCCTCGTGGCAATACGTTTCCTGGGTTCGATTCCCGACGCCTTTCTGTGTGGAGTTTGTATTTTCTTCCCCGGTCCCATGTCCCCTGTCCTGCACGAGTTTCCTACCGGCTCCTCTGACTTTCTCACACAGCGAAGCAATCCCAACGCTAACTACCTAACTTGCAGGCTGCTCAATTGGGATTACAGTAACACAGTAGCAGCAACATCATCATCACCCCGTTTAACACGTAGGCTTTCGCGACCAATATTATTCATAATCAAGTTTTTGGGTTAGATCGCGTTATTTATTATAAATGTGTCGTAACCCTCCACCACCCGACACGGCTGATTGGCCATGTCGGGTGGTGGAGGGTTACGACACATTTATAAATAACGCGATCTAACCCAAAAACGTTGATTATGAATCATCACCCCGACTCCGAAAACTTGGCAGGACCCTCCTGCAAAGAGATCATCTTTAGACTCAGTAAGGCTTACCTGGTTGTAAAGCAAGTGTAGTCGTGATAATACATAATAACTACGTGTTTAACACGTAGGCTTTCGTGACCAATATTATTCAAAATACATTATTTTTCTCTTGGTTTAGATCGCGTAAATATAAATGTGTTATTAACCTACCACCACCTGACACAGCCAATTAGTAAGGTTTGTCACTTACTAATTTACACGCTCTAACCCCCCTGAAAATAAAAAAAACAACCTTTATTACCAACAATGACGTGTCCCGCGTGTGTCTGCTCGCGCAGGCTGAACGTGTGGCTGGGCGGGATGCACCCCTGGGGCTTCCACGTGCTCAACGTGTGCTTGCACGCCGCCACGTGCGTGGCCTTCGCCGGCCTCGGCCGCTCCATGCTGTGGCCCCCCGCCGCCGTCACTGAGCGGCGCCTGCCCGGCGCGCCCTGGCTCGCCGCTGCCCTCTTCGCGGTGCACCCGGTGCACACGGAGGCGGTGGGACGCGCAACCCGCTAGGCCACCCACCCACCCACCAACTCACCCACCCACCAACCCACCCACCAACTCACCCACCCACCCACCAACCAACTCATCCACCCACCAACCAACTCACCCACCCACCCACCAACCAACTCACCCACGCACCCACTAACCCACTCGCCCACCCACCCACCAACTCACCCACCCACCCACCAACTCACCCACCCACCCACCAACCAACCAACTCACCCACCCACCAATCCACTCACCCACCCACCCACCAACTCACCCACCCACCCACCAACTCACCCACCCACCAACCAACTCACCCACCAACCAACTCACCCACCCACCAACTCACCCACCAACTCACCCACCCACCCACCAACTCACCCACCCACCCACCAACTCACCCACCCACCCACCAACCCACTCACCCGTACACCAACCCACCCGCCCACCCGAGTTGAGTCGTGGTAGAGGCCAAGTCAGAGGCGAGCCGTGACTAAAAACTAGATTTGAAGCTTTCGTGACTGCAAGGATTCATACTCTTGGGTTTTTTCGGTAAAGTCACGTAGATAAAAAAGAAAAAAGAAAATTAATAGAAGTAATAATAGAAATCAAATAATAAATCACGACGTTTCGGAGGCAACACAAGTCTCCGTCATCAGGTGGGACCGTCACAGCTAAATTTACTGCATCAAGTGAGGCAAAATTCCAAGAGACCAGCCCTTAAATACAAGTTAAGGGGGGAGGGACTTATCTGAATTGAATGTGGTAACCAGGGAATGGGACGTGGGGATGGTGGGCGGGGCTACAAAAGAAATTTGCGAACGTCGCGACCTGTGCAAGAGAACAAGAGATGACGGAGACTTGTGTTGCCTCCGAAACGTCGTGATTTATTATTTTATTTCTTTTTATTTTTTACCTACGTGACTTTACCGACAAAACCTAAGAGCCGTGACTAAAAGCATTGGGCCCCCTTCCGCCGGCAGGTGTCGGGGATCGTCGGACGCGCGGATGTTCTCGCCGGCCTCCTCTTCCTCGCCTCCTTCTGCGCGTATGTCCGGTGAGCGGTATCCGCGGGTCCCTCCGCTCTCTCCGTGGCTCACTGCCCGGGCCTTCTTCACGTCCTCACCAACAAGACCCGAGCAAAAATACACTCGCGTTTTATGTCGACCTGTCTGACCGAGGCTGGACGGTGGCTACGTCAAATAGAGTTCAGCTCTTCAAACAGAGTTGACCTTTCTGACCTCTGTGCTGCTGCCCCTTCCCAGCCTACGTAGCATTCCCCACATACGTGACCTTAATGTGTTGTCCTTCACACACGCTGCACCTCTGGCCCTCTGCTTGGGTTCACAGTGACATTGCTATGAATCACATTTCCCAAGACTCAGCCATAGCGATGTGGAATTTCAACCAGAGGCTCAGTGCACCAGACGCGCTGAGTGTGATTACAGATACGCAATGAGGATGTGTGTTGTTGTTGTTGTAGCAATGGCCGATCCCAGCCATCAATCCCAAGCCCTGACCCCTTGGCAAGGTGTGGCCAGGGCGAGGCATCTGACTGCTCCTGCGTCCTTGTGTGTGTTTGTGTCATGTATGTACGTTGAACGTCTTTCGCACCGTACCTAGCCAACCGTGTTAATTGGAGGTGCAGTGTTGTGTCTATGGGCAGTGTTGAGTGTATGGTTAGTGTTAGTCTATGGGCAGTTTTAATCTATGGGCAGTGTTGAGTGTGTGTACGTTGAACTTCATTTGCACCATACGTAGCCAACCGTGCTCATCAGAGGTGCAGTGTTGAGTCTATGAGCAGGGTTGAGTCTACAGGGATTTGAGTATATGGTTAGTGTTAGTCCATGGGCAGTATGTGTGTACGTTGAACTTCTTTCGCACCGTACATGGCCAACCGTGCTAATCGGAGGTGCGGGAACTCTCGCAGGAGTGTGGGCGCGCAGGGCTCGGTCGCCAGTGCAGGCTGCTGCCGCTGCTGCCCCATCACCGAGTCCCCCGGGCTGCTGGTGCTGTCGCTGCTGCTGGGAGGAGCGGCGATGCTCGTGAAGGAGACGGGGGTGACGGCGCTGGGCGCCGCGCTCGCTTACGACGCTCTCGTGCTGAGCCGCCTGCCACCGTGTCGGTGAGGGTGAAGATATCACCACCGGGATGCCTGCCGACATTATCATCATCGGCAACAACATCAGCAGCAGCAGCAGCAGCAACACCATCATCATCATCATCATCATCCAAGCCTCCCTACCTCACACCCTCCAGCCCCACCGCTCCGCCAGTTGGATCTCTCTGGTCGTTATGGAAACAGCCCGCTGTGCACAAATGAACCACAAAACATTGCGGATCTCGTCAAAGAGCATAAACCATCATCCTCGCAGCAGATTTTGTCCAACCACTGAACAAAAACGGTGAGCGCATCGCACGCTCTATGATGTGCTCCTGCGGCCGTCCGAAATGCTCTTCCTTCCGATATTAGGAAGCCATTGGGAGCTGTGCAATTTTAAAATCTCGATTTGAGTTAAGTTTGTTGGCCTTACCCCGCACCTCCGATTAGCACGGTTTGGCTGCATCTGTCGCGGAAGAAGTTCAACTTAGACACGACCATCGGAGCTGAGAGATGGCGGAGGGCAGCACGGCACGGTGTCACGTGGAGAGGTTCACGCCACTGTTGCCCCCACTATTTGCCCACGCCAAATAGCAAAACCTTGTTCCTCTCTTTCCTCTGTCTTCAACCCTCCTTGCTGATGCTCACAGAGAGAAGGAGACGGCGTGGCGTGCGGGGCGGAGCTGGGACCTGCTGCACGGCTACAAGCCGCTTCTGAAGCGTGCAGCGGTCACCGTACTCTGGGTGAGTGCAGCATTCCCCTGGCAGCAGTCTTCATAGCCCGGGTGCATGAGGGCAGTAGCTGAGTCTAAGCCACTGTGTGTCAATGCCATCCTCATCATCTTCCGCATCATCATCATCATTATCCCCGTAGTCGATCCACGTTCCCAAGTTTTTACGGACTTTATTCAAACTCACGTTGTTTGTGATTACTGCAAACGTCCGTGCCAAAATCCTCGAGCCTAACCCCACGGTCCACCATGACAGTGCAGTGTAAGACTTTCCAATTATGGTTGAAAGCGTAAATGTATTTAGCTGTGTCCGTCTTTTCTGTATATAGCGGGGGAGCACACACTCAGTTGAAGAAACGGTTTAACTCTGTCGCTTTGGATTTAAATGGTATATGTGTAGGGGTGTTAAAGAGAGGGCCCGTTATGCATGGCAGCCTATGGAAAACAAACACAGTGGGCGGGGCTACGTAAGTGCACGAGGAGGTGCCCTCTACGACGTCCGAGCCAGACACCCTGGGGGGGGCTGGTTCGAACGTTATGATCCCCCGGGGCCCCACCCCTCAGGGAGGGGTTGGGTATAAAAGAGGATGTTTCAAAGGGCTCGGGAGTTATGTTTTAAGCTAAAGGGAGAAGACTGAAGACGTCTTAGATAGAGCCCTGGACTCCCCTAGTTCGATGTCCTTTTCAGGGCCGGACAGGACTGAGCCAGCGGCGTGGTCCCGAAAGCCAGAGCCGGTGCTCTTGTAAGAGCTGGTCTGGAACTCCGGGTACCGGGCCCGACTTACCAGTGTCGGGCCAGATAGCCTCCCCTAGCCCATTAGTGGAGGACTCGGGGCTAGGACAGAGTTAGCTAGGGGTGTATCCCGAGTTATACGGGTGAGGGGGCCGATACCCCCTCGAGTGTTATATGCCCACTGTCGTATTGTGAAATAAATATACGTGTGCCTCAACCTCGGTGTCAAGCGTCCTCACCGGTACTTCAACTGGAGTCAGAAGTAATACGAACATGGACACGCGGAAAACAGCTCGGGCCAAAGTACCGCAGGAGGAAGACACTGCCGAGATTTTCGAGCCCGAGACGGCACCGGTACTTCATATGTATAGAGCGCCTCAGCTCAAGGCGTTCCGTCACACAGTTTTAACAAATCGCTCAAAGGCACCCCTCTAGAACAGATAGAGACGGGCCCCGGAGAAACGGAGGAAAGGCTAAAACAAAATGTTAAAAGGCCACATGTTAGTTATTTATTGTCGGGGTGGTTGGGTTACACCCCCGTCCCTTTTCCCCAAATTACCCCCCCTCCCCACTCCACCGCCCCCCTTCTCATGTCAGAGGAACTCCTCCTCCTCCTCCCCCCTCCTTGTAACGCCCCACAGAAGACGTCCGCAGACCTCACGGAACTCACAGGTTACCCTGACCACACGTTGGCTCATGCAGGAACGTCGCTTGGACCCCCCCCCCTGCCCCGTCCCGTCCCGCACTAAATGTGTGCCTTGGAAATATGAACCACGAGATGCGTTGTGATGGGCCTGCGAGTTGTTTTGTTGAAATAAAATTATTTAAAAAAAATCGTGAACAGAAATCGAGCGATTTAGATGGTAGGGATAGGTGCAAGAGCCGAGGAATGAAGTGACCATGACAGAGGGCACGTGGGGGGGTGGGGGGGGTCACGGAAGGGCAGCGGGAGGGACGAGACTAGTGGGGGGGGGGGGAGGCGAGGAGAGGGAAGAGGAAGGGAATGGGCAATGGACAACAGGTGGTCTGTGCTCAGGAAACTGTGATTAAAAAAAACATCGCTAATGAATTCCACGTGTTGGCCATGGAGTGATCTGCAACAAGCGCTCCCAACACTACGACATAGTCTTTGGTTTGTGTTTTGCCCCAGGTGTCGTGGTAAAACGCCCGGTTATGTTTTCAACTGCTCTTCATCGAAACCGAGACCTAACGAATGCCATTCGATTTGACAGCCATACCACCAGTGGTTTTGTGTTAGGCATATTCGAAATGAACGCGACGTAGAGGTGAATGCGACACGAAAGGTGTTTGACGCTGAGAGTTCTTGCAGTGTCAATCCTTTGGCTAATGCTGCAGAACGTGTTTCACAGATGCGCTGACATGACAGAATACACAATTTGGTAATTATCTCACTTTACGTGATATTTACTCTCTAAAGTTGGTAGAAAGTAGGGGATAAAAACCTCCCACCGTACCAGTAAATCATTTGAGAAGAAAGAGCAGGGGAAGAAGATGTTTTGCTTGCTTGATGCAAGTGGCCACTGTACCGGAGCTGGCGTGGGGTAGCGCATTGGATGAAAGACGCAAAAAAGTAAAGAGGGGTGGGGGGGGTGGGAAATGCTATCCTAACGTTTTATTGGCAGGGCTTTTTTTCCCTACTGAAGTTTTGTCTGGAGATTGTGCGCTGAAAGGAAACGCTGCTGGATGTTGCTGGTGGCGGCGTTGGGGGCGCGTGCTGTTTGTTCCTGCGACACGGCCAATGCCAGGGGGGAGATTGCGAGCACATGCCTCGCAACGCACAGCGGTGTGCAGGCTTTACGCTTTGTGGAACGTTGCATAAAAGAGAAAAAGAGAGGTGTGGTGGATTAGACGGCACTCTGAATAGAATGGGTTGGTGGCAGCCCAGCAACGTTGGTTTCAGAGGCCACGCTCTTGCTTATGGGACTCCCAGACCAAATGGGACTCGGTTTGTCAGAGTTAACAGATGCCGCTTCAAACAAAAGCGGTGGTCCAGAAGGCCGAGAGACTGACGGATGAACAAGACTCGGTGACAGAGACTCTTGTCTGTGCAGGGTTTTATTACCCTTTATTAAGTGGTGCCGCAGTGGAAAGATGTGAACTACCTCACCTGGTACACGGGACGTGGGTTCGATCTTGACCCTGACGCCTGGATATTTGGAGTTTGCATGTCTCTCTCCCCGTGGTCGCGTACATTTTTCTCCGTGTCCTCCTGTTTTTCCCTCCACATTTAGAATCAATCTGTGTGTAGAGTATTTGGCTGCTATAATTTTCCACGTTATAAGCCACTTCGTTGAGATTTCATTTGTGGCCAGGTCGCTTCTGAAAAAGAGAAAAATTGCTTCGTGAACTTTACCTGGTAAACTAACGACTAGTTTAGGTTTATTAAGGCTATGATTGTGGCTAATACAGGATATGGAGAAAAAAATGTCTCGACATAAAAGTCACCGTGCAATTTTTAAACAACCATAGCCCTCGCCCTCTCCCACAGCTGGTGCTGCTGCTGGCGTTCCGTCTGGCCGTGATGGGGGCCACGCTACCGGCCTTCATCGAGCAGGACAACCCGGCCTCGTTCAGCCCACACCGCCTCACCAGGTGACGAGGAGGAGATCTGTCTGTGGCGTGTGCGTGCGCGCGCGCGTGTGTGTGTGTGTTTCACGCTGTCATTGGACTTGCCTCCACATTACGACGCCAAAGCGCTTTGCCTGCGATTCAGTTTCAACACTCGTTTCGTCATTCCATCGCAGGCGAACTTTACCTGCAGTAGGTGGAGGAGGCGTGACGGGAGCTTATACAGCTCCAGGGCAGTGCCATGGTGTGGTGTAATCAGTGGTATTTAGTGTAATCATTATGTGGCTTTTTTTACTTGGACATGTATATCAACCAGTTAGAGCTGCAATTCATCTGGAATAAATTGTCCACATTTCTTGATGAACGCTCATGAACTACCACGGCATTGGAGGTACTCAGAAAGAACTGATTTTTTAAATCAATGCTGGAATGCTGATGGAATGTTCAGTTTCCGTGTGTGTGTGTAACAAAACATGAACTTATTCCATAAATAAGCATTTTATTAGACTGTACATAATCCCCCTCGAACTGGCGCGTACGGTTGGAATGATTGTCTGTGGGGTTAGCCTCATTTGTGAAACTGCCCTCCAATTTAAAAGCAACAACAACAACAATAATGTGTTACTCGAGCCGGCTCATCGCAGAAACAACGAGCTAAATGCAGAGATGAAGAAGGGGGTTGTTTTGTGCACTCATTAAAAATTGTTGGGTTTTAATTGATTTTCGCCCCCTCGCTGTGCAACAACAACTGCTCCGTGGTGTGACGTATGTGATATTATTTACATCATGAGACCTCCTTTGCCAGTAGCAAAATATAATAATAGGGTTTTTACCCTTTTATCTGGCACAAAACTGACACCATTTTACAAGGGATCATGTTTGCATTAACCACAATACCTGTGGTCAAAATGCAAACAAAAAACAGCAGTCTGATCATGTATGCAGCACTCAAATGATAATGTATGCATTGTCCTTGAAAGGACTTGAAAGGACAATGCATACATTATCATGTGAGTGATGTTTTTTGTTTGCATTTTGACCACAGGTATTGTTGTTAATGCAAACATAATCCCTTGTAAAAAGGGGTCAGTTTTGTGCCAGATAAAAGGGTAAAAACCCTATTATTATCGTATGCATGCTGTTCACGTGCATTGCGGCTTTTGAAATATTGAGTCTTGTACCGAATTCGAAAAAAAAATGCTTTCTTGTGATTCTGATTGCCAACCCCCTGGCTTTATACAAACAATCACGCAAGCACTGCGCTCTGAATTTGGCGGACTGAGTTTGATTCCCAGTCATGGCCAGTGGACACATCTGAACCGGTCCTGAACGCCCCCCCCCCCCCGCTGACCCCCCCTGACCAGTGTGTGACCAGTGTGGTCAAGTTTGGTGAAATAACCCTGCACAACGGTCATGGCCATGGGGGGGGGGGGTGCCTTCATCCAGCAGTGGATTCAAGACGGAAGCTTGTGTTGCCTCCGAAACGTCGTGATTTTTATTGTTTTATTTCTATTAATTTTAATTTCATTTTTTTTACCTACGTGACTTTACCGAAAGAACTAAGAGTATGAATCCTTGCAGTCACGAAAGCTTCAAATCTAGAATCAAGTTTACTTTGTTTAACCAGCTGAGAACTCAACAAACTAGGGTTGTGGGTAGTCTCATTTGCGAGAGTGGATTGACGAAGGACTGTGAGCCTCTAGCGTAGTCACACCTTCAAGTGATGTAACAGGCGCTAGTGGTGTGGGTTCCCGACATACTCTTGCCTGTGCAGGTCAGCTAAGGTGACCAGCAGGCATGATGCCCACAATGCACACCTTGAGGAACTGCTGACGGTTTTAATTATTTGCGTTATGCACAGAGCCCGTGCGCTATTTAGACATTAATGCATCTTGTTTTGAAAGCTATGTTATTCCAGCCTGCGCTAGTTTTCCGTTACGGTGGGGCTTTTATTCTCGTCGTTGACAGATCTGACTTAACACGTGGCTGTTGCTGCTGCTGCTGTGTTTGGTCGTTGTGTGTGATCGTTGTCTTGCCGTCGTGTGGCAGGTTCCTGACCTACTCCTACCTGTGCGCGCTCAACGCGTGGCTGCTGCTGTGCCCACGCACGCTCAGCTACGACTGGCAGGCCGGCAGCGTGGAGCTGCTCACCTCGGCCCGCGACCCGCGCGTCCTCGCGCCCACGGGCCTGGCGCTGGGCCTGGGCATCATCGCCGTGCGCTGTGCTCGCACTCCGCAGGTATCAAAGCTGTGTAGCCTGAACGCCGCGTCGCCCGTCCACCCCAACCGCAACACGTCCCACGTCCACCGCCGTACATGCATCCCGTGTACGTGCGACCTGTGCACGTGGCCCCGCGTGCGTCTCCCGCGTGTTCCTCCCGCATGTGCGTGCGTGCGTAGGTTGAGAGCGGTCAGTGGAGCAGGTTAGTGTCGCGATTAGCACGCTGCGCTACGAACCCGGTGACCCGGGTTCGATTCCCGTTCGCGCCCGACACCAGTGACGGTGATCTGATCTGAACCGTTCCTGCGTCTCCCCTAGGTCGACTCGGCCTCAAATGAGTACCCGGTGCGGTGAGACAAATTCGGTCGGGCGTGGTTTGCTGGCCACCCACCCCGTCACGTGTGCCGTGCCGGCCTTCATAGGTGCGGCTCGCGGACAGCACTTGCCCCAACAGTCTTGTTGAAGGCTATACGGTGGGGTGGTGGGGGGGATCTTTGTCTATGTTTTCTTGCGTGCGTGCCTAGGTGGAGGAGCGCCGGGTTCTGACGGCGGGCCTGCTGCTCCTCGTGCTGCCCTTCCTCCCGGCGAGCAACCTCTTCTTTCGCGTCGGCTTCGTGATGGCCGAGCGCATTCTCTACTTGCCCAGGCAAGGCCTTTTCTCTCTCTCAAATAATAAAAAAAACACGTGGCATTCCGGCGTGTGACCTCCGCCGAATCGGAGTGACCCGCACCTCTGATTAGCACGGTTGGCTACGTACGGCGCGAAATAATTGGACATACACACATACATACTGCCCATAGACTAACACTGCCCACAGACTCAACACTGCCCACAGACTCAACACTGCCATAGACTCAACACTGCACCTGCGATTAGCACGGTTGGCTACGTACGGTCCGAAAGAAGTTCAACACACCTACCTGTCCAGGCAATGTCTCGTCGTCAGGTAACCGGGAGAAATTAATTCAGTTATGCAGGCTTGCACAAACCAAGGGTGGCGGGAATGTCCCGTTTATATTCTTACCACGGGAGGCAAAAGTTACCTGGGCACGTGGGAATTCCCTAACGAGTAAGCAGTCAGCGGTTAGATGATGCCTTTTCGTTGTCCGCAAAAGCCAGAGGCGCCAATGGTAATTGCAATTCACCAGTCTTGCCCAACATCCGATCAAATTGGCTCGCGTGCAGGCGCTAGGCGGATCGTTGCGACCGTTCGTCGCAGGATTGCAAGAGACGGCGGCGGTGGCTTGGTGAGGCCTTCATCCAGCAGTGGAGTGAGAAGGCTGCTGCAGTTGATGACATTATCATGCTCGGGATTCACCCGTGTGGCTGAGTGTCAAAGCCGCTGCTGAGCATTCAGTCGCTCGCGACGACGTCTCGATGCAAGCGACTGCAGTGCTCAGCCCAGGCTGCGGAGCGTTGTTGTGGTTTTTGTAGTTGAAGTCGTTGTTGTGTGTGGGGCTGCGTGGTGGGGAGGGTTTATTTATGCCCCGTGGCGGCCGGCCGTGGTGGTGGTGCTGGCAGACCTCCAAACCCTTCGGAATGTCTGGCATTTGTCCTTCTTCCAGCCCCCCCCCCCATCGACCACGGCGTGATTTCACGTTCCCCAATTTCTCCATAACCCAGTCACGTCAGCTCTGCCTCATCCACTCATTCCCTCGGTCATTCAGACGCTCGTTCACCAATTCATTCGCTCGTACAACAGAAGCACGTGATGCTGTTAGGTTTTTTCGGTAAAGTCACGTAGGTTAAAAATAATAACATAATAATAATAAAGGAAACTAAATCAATAAAATCACGAGATGCACGTGAGGCCGTCTCTACACTAAACAAATAAGAGGACACTTCACCACCTTCGTAAATATGTCCATCCGTATAAAAAGCACACACACACAATTAGATTCCACACATCCCATCAGTCAGACGACCGTCTGGGAACGGCGTAAATGCTGTGAAGAGAGAGTGTGAGTGAATGATCTGATCCCTTTGGAGGCCCTTGTAACAAAGTTACTGTTTTGGGATCTGCAACAGCCTGCGAGATACGAGGGCATAACGGGGGAGGCGAGGCAGCGGGAGGTGCGAGAGAGATGCATGATTAGCGGGGTGACATCTGGCAGCAAATGCGTCAAGCGAGCCCTGAGTCTGCTGACGAGTCACTGTGTGTTGAAACCGGCCCAGGGTTCGTTTCGTTTGCGCTTGAATCGATGCTGCTGCAATTGTGCATTCCCAGAAGGCACTGGCGGGGGGGGGGGGGTGTAAGGAATGCTTTTATTCATGTTGGGGAGTTATGTAGCCGTTGCGTCTGCTGATTTATTTCGCGACTTATTGAGCTGCAGTCTTGGTGCCTCTGCGCGTGCACAATGTGTCACGTGAGCAGAAATTAATGAAACCAACAAACATGCGCCTGAGGGATACAGTCCGATACAAGTCATCAAATATTACCCCTACCACCCCCTCTCCCTGCACCCACACACACACACAATCACACAGCACAAAGACAAAGATCCCCCATATAGCCTTAACAGACCAGTGGGGCAAGGGCTGTTAGCGAGTAGCACCTATGAAGGCCGGCACAGCACACGAGGGGGTGGCTGTTCAGCACCACGCCCGGCCGCCTTTGTCTCCCCAGTATCAATGTTAACTACACACCGCACCAGGTACTCATTTGAGGCTGAGTCTACCTAGGGGAAGACCGGTTTAGATAATCATCACTGTGTCGGCCGTGAGCGGGAACACATTTTTTTTACAAACGCAGATGCGAA
Organism: Lethenteron reissneri; assembly: GCF_015708825.2. Taxonomy (NCBI): domain Eukaryota; kingdom Metazoa; phylum Chordata; class Hyperoartia; order Petromyzontiformes; family Petromyzontidae; genus Lethenteron; species Lethenteron reissneri. The sequence continues at coordinate 3,154,012 of NC_083804.1, forward strand.
TTGGATATAACGCGATCGAGTTAACAGGACTACGTCGCAACGCGAGAAGGAATAAGCGGTCGTACGGCTGCCTCGGCGTAGCATCGCACAGGGCGGCGGGATGCTGCTGGATACTTCTGCATGCTACCCACGCGCCCTCAAGTCTTTGTTCAGCCTGCGCGCGCATCTCGCGTGTTACCGCGGCCCTTGCTCTACCCCACATCTACGCAACGCGAGCTTTCCTAGAACGCGGCGTTCCTCGGGAACACAACAGGAAGAGCAGACTCGTGATCTCGCGTTGCGCCGTCTCACCCTCCCGCCCTGCCCGCAGCATGGGCTCCTGCCTGCTGGTGACGCACGCGCTCACCTCGCTCTACCTCCGCGTGGGCTCGCGGGCCCGGCCGCCCGTCGCGGCGGCGGCGCTCTGCCTGCTGGCGCTCTTCGCCGCCAAGACTCTGCAGCGTAACCAGGTGTGGAGGTCCCGCGAGGCCCTCTTCAGGTGAGCGAGCGCTCCTCCTCCTCGTCCCGATTCTCATCCTCGTCGTCCCGATCCTCCTCGTCCGATGCATGCGTGTTGAACTTCTTTCGCAACGTACGTAGCCAGCCGCGTTGATCGCAGGTGCGATCCTCCTTTTCCTCCTCGTCGTCCAATCCTCATCGTACACCTCCGTTCTCATCGTCTGCTCGCCGCTCTTTGCTTCACTCGGTTATTTTGTTCATCGGCACGCCGTGTTCGGTCCAAAGATATTATCTGCGAGTCGACTTTAGGGACCGGGAATTGACTTGAATTTGTTACGCTGAATCATGTCTGCGCGACGGTATTTTGTCTTCTGTTTCAATTTGTGTCATCCCCATGCACCACCCGAGGTCGGAACTACTGTTTCCAGAGAGACGTGTCTGTGAAGCCACCCTTGAGTGTGCGCGCGTATCGGACGCGCTTGTGTGTGTCTGTGTGTCTCTGTGTGTGTCTGTGTGTCTGTGTGTGTCTGTGTGTCTATGTGTGTCTGTTTGTCTGTGTGTCTGTGTGTGTGTCTGTGTGTGTCTGTGTGTGTCTGTGTGTCTGTGTGTGTCTGTGGGGAGCGGTAGTGTCGCAGTGAGCGTTACGTTTCGCTACGAACCCGGCGATCCGATGTTCCATTCCTGCTCACGGCCAACACCAGTGACGATTATCTGAACTGGTCCTGGGCCTCCCCTGCGTCAACTCAGCCTCAAATGAGTACCTGGTGCGATGTGCAAACATCGCCACTGGGGAGACAAAGGCGGCCGGGCGTGGTGCTAGTCACCCACCCTCTCCGGCCTTCACAGGTGCTGCTACTCGCTCACAGCACTTGCCCCAAAACGTCTGATAAGGCTCTGAGGGTGGATCCGTGTCTTTGTGCGCACGGGCGCAGGTCGGGTGTGGAGACCCTGCCACATAATGCCAAGGCGCACTACAACTACGCCAACCTCCTGCGGGACAAGGGCGAGACGGAGCGCGCACGGCAACACTACCGGGCTGCGCTCAGGTACAGACCGCCACCGCAGCAGCAGCAGCACACCTGTGCACGGTCGCGCACCGTCACGCGTCGACACTCGGCTACACAAACCCGTCGCGGGGGCAACTCTAGGATGCTGTGAACGGTGGGGGGAGCGGTGCGTGCGGACACAACAGGGGGACATTAAATGTTGGCTGCGTAGAAGCTGCGGAAGCTGGCAGAAGGGAAGAAGCAATGGCGGGGTGTGGGGACATCGAGAGGATGAGTGCCTCCCAGCCGCTTCCCACCCGCTCCGAGCATCTGCCCGTGAATGCGGAGGTGAATGAGAAGTAAACACGGAGTGAATGGGAAGCGATTGGAGAGTGAATGGAGAGTGACTGAGGAGTGAAAGGGTAGTGAACGAGGGGGGAAAAGGAGAGTGAAGGAATAGTGAATGAGTGAATGCAGAGAAAAATAGAGCGGATGATTTATCCCGAGAAGCCAAGATTGATGACCCGGCACATTGTCAGGGCACGGAGTGAGAGCGGTCGCTGAGCGTTTAACGCAGCGAGTGGCGACGCTGTGAGAAGCCTCCGACGACAACCCCCGTTCCCGAACGACGACACAACCTTTTTTGCCGAGCTGCGTGCGTACCCTGGACTAGAACCAACTCTTCTGGAAAAAACATTTCAAGTCCACGTCGCGTCGCGTCGCGCGTGCCCATGCAGTAACTGCTCGCGTGTCACTGTGCACTCTGTGGTGCCCGGGTACGCGCGCGTGCCAACGAACCCGTGTGCCCGCGTGAGCGTCTCGCTCGACCGTTTCGCGTACGCACGGCTGTCATCCTAACCCCCCCTCCTCCCCCCACCCCTGTATCCCCGTCGCCCGCTCGCGATCGATCGCAGCCTGTGCCCGGGCCACGCCAGTGCGCTCAACAACCTGGGCACGCTGGCTCACGAGCTGGGACACGCCGAGAGCCTCTACAGACGCGCGCTCGCCGCCGCGCCCGCGCACGCCGGAGCCATGTTCAACCTCGCCAACCTGCTCAGGTGACCATCTCGCCAACCGCTGAGAGCGGCGGAAGGGTGAACGCCACTCGGAAGTTCGCTAACCCTTTCCCGTTCCGATGACGTGCGTGTACGTCGTCAGCCTCTCTTCCGATTCCGTTCTATTGACGTAGTGATAAAATAGAAGAACTTTACCGGTACCGAGACTCCCACAAGGTCATGCGGGAGGGCGTGTGGTACAGTTTGGCGCCAGCTATCATTGAGCGCGGTCGTGTTGCTACAGTTCTGTGTGGTGAGTACAATGTCTTTAATAACAGCAGCGCATGGCTTCTCTAAATGAAATTAACGCGAACCACTTATGCGTTCCGAGATTCAGCGGTGAACGGGACACCCACCCTGCAACTTGCAGACGTCTCGGAACAGGAAAGGGTTAATAGCAACCTGCTACTACTTGCTGGCTTTGCCAGGTCCAACTTCATTGAGAAAAATATGACAGCCGTCCTAAGATAGCGAAACTGAACGGGTGGCAAAATGACAGAAACAAGCGAGGAGGAATGAGACTGGGCACCTGGCCATTCGGCCCCCCTTAGGGAGTCATTGTGGACGGGTGAAATGCAAAGACCAAAATGCATTTGAGGTGCGGTGATGCAGGATAAGTGAGCGAGTGAGTTTGTGCGATGACAAGTCGAAGAAAGAGGAGGAGGAGACAGAACCGCTAGAAGTACATTTTGCTGAGGAAACCGATCGAGGAGCAGTGACGATGTTCGTACACAGATGAAAATGTAAGGACAGAGGGAGTGGTTGGTTGAACAGTGTGAGACGTGGGATAGGGCTCTCCATGGATGATGCCAAAGATCGCAAAACGTGGATAACGTCTTGTCATGGACATCAACCCTCGGTTACGAGGATGACGGTAGCTAGGCAGGTAGAGAGTCCACTGGAGAGACACAGCGACAGGCAGTCGTGGGGAGTGTGTGATAACCCAACTCAAGCAACAGCTTAACATCAAAACCCACGCAAGGGTTTTCTCCATATGCCCCGGTTTCCTACCACGTGTAAACACTCATTAATTGACCTATTACACCTTTATATATGGAGTACCGCAGAGCTTGGAGGGAAATTTGGCACCGGCTGACCAATTGGCTGCCTCTCCGGCTTGCGAGCGAACACTGTGTGGGGGGTTACAAGTTGGTATTATTATAATGATTATTAAAATATCTGGTTTCCTTTTGGCCCAGTCAGTCCCTGATAGCCAGGGGCAGCTTAGCAGTGGGAGGCATCTGTTATGAGCCGGCTGCTCGGAGCAATAACACCATCCCCTTCACCTAACCTCCGTGTTGCTGGAGCGAGCAGTGTGTCGATGTCAGTGTTTCAAGCCTTGGTGGTAGGGCTTGCCGAGGATAGAAAGTTTTCCAAGGGCAGTCCTCGGCATCCCCAACAAAATGTTTAAAATCTTCGCCTCAAACCACCTACGATTCCACGTACCGTTTGTTCCTCAATCTCTCTCGCTTTAAAGAAAAAAAGATCTTACCTCCCCTTGGGCTTTCTTATCACTCACGGAACAAAAGGCAAAAACAGTTTTTAACAAAACACATGGCAAAACACGTGACCTTAAAGCAAAATACTTTATTGTAGAGTCTGATGAAGGCTTTTGTTCACTCACAAATCTGTGCTTTGCATTCACATATTGTTTACGGTACAAGTCATTGAGGGAAAAGATTTGCTTAAACATTTGATAAAAATAAACCTTCATATTAGTAGCATGTTTTGGTGTAACTCTTTATTTAACTTGAATATACTGTACATGTCACGGTATATTTAAATTGTTATCTTTCTTCTCTGTTACTTATCTATTTTGGAATGTTCTACATCACCGAGTAGCGAAAGAGGCAGGCTCGGGCACCCTTGGGTGGCCCCGCTCGAGTTCACATCCTCACCACTGATCTGGGTCCTCAGTGGGTTCCTGTGCATGTCTGTCTGTACCTTGAACTTCTTTCGCACCGTACGTAGTAGCCGACCGTGCCAATAGGAGGGTGCAGTGCGCGCTAACCACAGTGCTAGGTTCCCCAACAACAACCGCCATTCGTCACTAGGTGTAGTAGTTTTAAACTGCTCTAAATTTAATCAAGGAAATTAATTCAGTTCCTGCACCTTGAGGCCACTTGAACTGTGGAAGTCTCGCTGGTAGAGTCACGGACCCAGAGCCGGCCCAGCCACTAAGCGACCCTTGCAATTGCAAAGGGCCCCGTGGCTAGCAGAGGGCCCCCTAGAGTCACTGCTAGCTGGTGGGTGAAGAAAATCATACATCAAAGGGGCCTCCAACCAAATTTTGCTTAGGGCCCCCAAAGGTCTAGGGCCGGTTCTGCACGGACCGGAGAGCGAGGAGCCGCTCCGGCTGAGCGGCGTCTGCGGCTGTTGCCGTCCCCAGGAGCCGTGGGCTGGGCGAGGAGGCGGAGCGGCTGTACCGGCGGGCCACGAGGGTCGCGCCGCACTTCGCCGACGCCTTCGCGGGGCTGGCCTCGCTGCTGTCTGCCCAGGTGGGTGTGGGGGTGTGCGCAGGTGTGTGCGGGTGTGTGCAGGTGTGTGCAGGTGTGTGTGTGTGGGGGTGTGCGCAGGTGTGTGTGTGTGTGGGGGTGTGCGCAGGTGTGCAGGTGGGTGTGCAGGTGTGTGTGCAGGTGGGTGTGCAGGTGTGTGTGTGTGCAGGTGTGTGCAGATGTGTCTGTGTGCCCCCAGGTGTCTGTGTTGCAATGCTGACGGTTTTTTGGGATAATCACCATGGCCGTGAGCCTTTGGTACATTTGGTGTCTCGTTTGAAGATTCCGAGCGCCTCCTACCCACGGGGGCTACTCGCCGCCTCGTATAAATGGGGAGCCGTGGTGGCTAGGAGATGTTAACTACCTCGCCTCGTATACAGGAGGTCGTGGGTTCGATCCCGACCTTGACGCCTGCTGTATTTTTGGAGTCTGCAAGTCTCTCCACCCGTGGTCGCGTGGTATTTTATCCGGATACTCCTGGTTTTCTCTCCACATTTAGAATCAACGTACATTTAGAGCATTTGGCTGCTAAAAATGTCTACGAAATAGCTACATAGCTCAGTGGACCTTAGCTGGTAGAATAAAAAGTTCGGTTTGATATTGCCGCTGAGAGGACGACGTCCCGTGCGATGCAGAATCGCGCGCACGAGGCGGAGGAGGTGTACCGCACGGCGCTGGAGATTCACGCGAACAACGCGGATCTTCACAACAACTACGGCGCCTTCCTCCTTGAGCGAGGTACGGCACGGGCGGCAGTCGCGCCGCGACGCGGGTTGCATGGGTGGCTTTCTAGATTTGAAGTTATCGTGACTGCAAGGATCCATACTCTTGGTTCTTTCGGCAAAGTCATGTAGGTAAAGAATATTTTTTATTTTTTTATCTTTTTTTTATATATATTTTTTATTCATTATTTTCTTTACCTACGTGACTTTACCGAAAGAAGCAAGAGTTATGCATGGGTGACCTCAACGTCGACGGATTCTCTCATCTCAAAGGTCAAAGTAAAAACGGTTTTAAACTCTTAAAATATTTCTATGGAGCCCTCTTGTGAACTTATGCCATTAGCGTTGACTTCTTTATCTCAAGTGTCCAGCTTGCAGTCTTTTCACCAACCCCCGCTAACCAGCATGGGGAAGTATGGTCACACAACCCCTATGATCGACACGGCCAGAAAAGGCCTCCGTCCAACAGTGGAATGACAGAGGGATAACAACAATAACAATAATAAATACTCCATGTGAGTGCTAATGCTGCTTTGTGCTGAAGTGGGTCTCGTAGGATTTGGGTCGGCTCCAGCTAAAACAGGCAGCAAGCCAGCAGCAGTACTTCTTCAACAGGCCTGACTGCTGATGACAACCAGGAAATTAGAAACCAGTGCAGCCTGCTTGCTGAAACAAATGCTGACGGACTTAGAAACGCGTTTGACGTGGAGAGACGGACTAGAGCCCGCGCGCCCAGCGGCGTGCCAACCTTTGCTGGCGCGGTGTGCCGGTGCCCTCCCAGGTGACCAGGAGCGCGCCCGCGGCCACTACATGCGGGCCACGCAGCTCAACCCCTCGCACTCCGTGGCGCTCGTCAACCTGGGGCGGCTGGCGCGCGCCCGCGGCCACAACCGCGAGGCCGAGGACTGGTACCTCCGGTAGGGCCGCCGTCCTCGTCTCTCATTACCCCCCTCCCGCCCCCAACTCGGCGTCTCCCCGCTCGCCGCTCGACAGCGGCAAGGTGACACACGCGACTCGTCGCTCGCGGCGCTTGCCCTGACGGCGCGGCCGCGCGGGGTGGGTCCGTGTCTGGCGTCTGAGCGCAGCTGCCTGGAGGTGGACCGCAGTGCGGAGGCGCTGTCGCTGCTGGGGGCCCTCTACTACAACACGGGGCGGACACGCGGCGCGCTCGGCGCCTACAGCGAGGCCCTGGAGCGGGATCCCTCGAGCAGGAGCAGCGCCCTGGCTCTGGTGATGCCACGCGAGCCGAGCGCGCGGAGGAACCTAGCGCACGGGCACGGCTCGGCTTCACCACCACGATGTAGCGATGTGTGTCGTACACCCTCCTCCACAAGAAGTGACAACTTCAATTTTCACTGGTGGCTACTCGTCCAGCTTCCAACGAAGCGGCTTGACGTGTGGAAATTGATAGCAGCCAAATACTCTAAATGCGTGATGTTGATTCTAAATATGGAAGGGAAAACCCGGAGAAAAATTGCACGTAACCACAGGGAGAACATGCAAACTACATATATATATTAGGCGTCAGGGTCGGGATGTAACCCACGACCTCCTGTATACCAGGCGAGGTAGTTAACATCTCGCCCCAGCGACGCCCTCTCACGTTGGCGTTCGTTTAGCACAGTGTGCACCTGTGCGTGTGTCTGTGTGGGAAGCGATAGTGTAGCGGTTAGCAAACCTGGTGACCCGAGTTCAATTTCCGCTCACGGCAAACATCAATGGCGATTATCTGAACCAGTCCTGGGCTTCCCCTAGGTCGACTCAGCCTCAAATAAGTACCTGGTGCGGTGTGTAAACATCGCCACTACGTGTGCCGTGCCGGTCATTCATAGGTGCTCGCTAACAGCACTTGCCCCAATAGTCTGTTAAGGCTATACGGTGGATCTTTGTACTTGTGTGCACAGGCACAGGTGCTGGTGCGTTTGGGGGAGGTGCGGGATGCCGAGCGGGCCGTGACGCGCGCGCTGGCGCTGGACCCCGCGTGCATCGAGTGCCACCGCCTGCGGGCGGCGCTGCACGCGCAGGCGGGAAGCACGCAGCAGGTCAGCTCCGGGGGCCGCCACCTCCAATTTGAGACAAAAGCTACGGCCGGGCGCCGGTGCCTCGCCCGGTGGCTTTCGCCAAAGCGGCACTCGCCCCGAGCGGTCCGCTAAAGAGCTACGCGGGGGATCTTTGTGTTTTGCGCGCGAGCGGTGCAGGCGCTGGAGGCAGTGCGCGCCGCCATCCGCTTGAGGCCCCCGGACTCGCGCCTCCTCGCCGACCTCCACTTTGCCGAGGGAAACCACCTGCGGGAGCTGGGCCGCACGCACGACGCCCTCAAGGTGCCGCCGGGCGAGCGCACTCGTCGCGTGCGACCTCACTGCCGCCGGTGCCCCCGGTGATGCCCGCGGAGGCGCCTGCAGCAGCCGGTGCAGTGGCACCGGGGCCCACTAGCCGGAGGGATCCAGGTGCCGGGCTTTGGAAATAGTGGGGGGGGGGGGAGGGTGATGGAATTTGACAGTCACCTCCCCCCGCCCCCAATTTCCTTCTTGGCACCTGGGCCCACGTCAACCGCGCTATGCGAAACGTAGCGATGAACTTACACCGAGGTGAACTCCCAGCCACGCGTGTGTTTGTTTGTTACTTTGCCAAGGTTCAAAATAGCACGTTCATTTGTCCAGATGAACCTCGATGCGAACGTCAGTTTTTCAAACGAACGAACCAGCCGTCGTCGTGAACGCGCGTGGGAGACGGATAATTCTGAATCCCGTCCGCCCTCGTCTTCTAAAACGCTCGTCGCGCGCGTTCGCCGTGCACGCCGCGCAACCGGTCCGAGACGCTTTGCCAACGCGAACGTCGCGGGCGCCGTCTTCCGCAGAGCTACCACGAGGCCGTGCAACTGGAGCCCTCGTTGGCGCCCGCGTGGATGAACATGGGAGCCGTGCTGCACGTGCAGGTGAGACGACGCCGCGTCCCATGGAGACCGCGTGGCAAGCGTTCGCTCTGATCGCCAGCGGAGCCCCTCTTATCCGTGACGCTGTTATCCTGGTGGCTACGCACCAAGGGGTTGGTGGATCGCGCGAAATATGTTTAAACTCCCGTGGGAGTCACAAATACCGTAACCCGACTTTACAGAAGACGGCGCAGAAAATGTGGACTCTCATCTGTTCCATCTGTGCGGGGATAGTGTTACCCCCCCCCCTCGTACGTGTGGGATTTCTTCGGGTGCTCCGGGTCTGTCCCACATGTAAACACTCATTAAATAATCATATATAGAGAACCTGCAGAGCTTGGGCAATTGCCGGTGGCGGCTCACCAAGTGGCTGCCTCTCCACTTGTTTTGTGATTCTTTGTGCCTCCCGGCTATTACCCGAGTTCGGAACCAATCGTGGGCTTCCCCTAGGTCGACTCAGCCTCAAATGAGTACCTGGTGCGGTGTGGTAAACATCGCTACTGGGGAGACAAAGGTGGCCGGGCGTGGTGCTGGCCACCCACCCCCTCGCGCGCTTTGCTGGCCTTCAAAGGTGCTCCCGAACGGCACTTGCCCCAACAGTCTGTCGCAGGCTATATGGGGGATCTTTGTCTTTGTTTGCCAGGGGGACTACAGGGGCGCCCGCGAACTCTACGAGAGAGCTCGGCAGTTGGAGCCCGGCAGCCTCGCGCTGCTGGAAAACCTGGCGAAGCTGGAGCGAGCGGAGCACGGAGCGAGCGGAGCATGGAGCGAGCGAAGCACGGAGCGAGCGGAGCACGGAGTGCCCCCCCTCGCAGGCCCCGAGCGGAGCTCCCCAACGGCTGTCCCACCGCTCCACTGACCACATCCTCACCCGCGGGGCCAAGCCCCCGCGTCAAGCACAACGTGCGGGGGACACACCTCTGAAGCGTTTCCGCACAGTGGCGCCTGTGTGGCTGATCATTATGGGATCCAGTGCGAGGCGGTAACTGGGTTCCCCTGCGTATTTTCTCTCCTCCACGGCTCCAACTGCTTGTCAGAGTCAGCAGCAATTACCAGCGAGTTAGTAAACATGACATGGTTAACCAGTGGGGAGCCATTGCTAGACCATATCTGGGTATTAATCATCCTCCCACTGTATCCATACCGGATGGAAATCTCATGTTTTTCAAAACGGACCTTAAATTGTACGATGTCGTATTATCGCCAACCCCGATAAGTATGTTGGGAACAGGTGTAGCTTGGGGGAGGGGGGTCAGGGCACTGGCTGGGCCGTGGGGCCCCGGTGCAGTTGCACTGCCTGCGCACTCGCTGGCCACGCCACTGTCCACAGAAAGACTTACAAAGCGAGCGAGCGAGAAGTGCTGGGTGTAAAACCGCGTGAATTTTGTCCAATTGTATAACTTATATAAGCGTGGCTTTACTGTGCACGGCCGTGGAGTTTGTCCGGTGTTTTGCCGTTTACATAATTAAGTGTTATATTTAAGCGGTGAGTGTTGGGACTGAGTGTAGCCGCGGCGAGCAGGTGGGGGACGACTCACCGCCTCCTCGCCACCTCCTCCTGCTGCTGCGGGAGCAGCGCGCGATTCTGGCCGGGGCTGTGGGCAGCGCTTGAACGAACGCCGCTGAGCTTCGTCTGCCTTGAGAGAGCAAGTTCGCCTCCTCCTCTTCCCGCAGTTCCACGCTGCTTACTGTTGTTGTTGTTGTTGTGCTTGTTTACCTAGGAGAGCCTAACAGAGTCTCAAGACACTTTTTTTTCCAAGAGGTTCCCTGTCAACTTTTCGCAGGGAGGGGGGTTCGGGGGGGGAGAGAAGATTATCCCGCGTGTGCAGGAATCCCCGTCGAGTAGTTTGCGAGGTTATTTTTCGGCATCGCGAAATTGCCGTTTGAACTCTTTGCTGTCCAAGGGCTATGCTCTTAGCGCACGTCCCGGACGCGAGAGATGAGCCAGCGGTCCACAGCGCGCGTGCGCTCCACTGCCGTTTCGTTACACACGGGCTCCGAGCCCACGGGGCTGGCATTAGTCAGTGTTTACGAGTGTTTACCTCCGTCTATGCACGATTCAGTTTTCGTCACATCACAGTTGGACACCCGTGGTCGTGCGCACGTTTCTAATTCCGTGCGGTCGTCTGTGACGGAGCATTGCTCATCGAGCTATGCACGGAACATTTATATTTTAAATGCTAATGGCAAGCCCAGGTAAGAGACCCAGCATCTCAGTCTCTCCATGAATCTGGAGCTGGACTTGTTTGAGTCTGTCATCACTGGCTTACGCACACATCGTCGCAAGGACACGTGGGTCCTCCGTGTGAAATGTTCTTTTAAAAAGTTAAAGACAGAGACCAGTCTGTTTGACATATTATGCAGAATGACGACACACGCGCATGATACCAAGTGCAACGTATCGACAATGTTTTATTTTAAAAATTGCAAAAAACAGAGTTATATATAAAATATATGTACAGTCGACACGTGCGGTGTGCAGTGTTTCAGCTTGCGTGCAAAGCAGCGTGGAGTGCCCCCTGCCGAGTGCGTGCAGCGCGACACGCAGACACCAGCGCCGCTCCCCGCACCGACCAGCCTCCTGTGGCAGCCTCCTCCCTCGCCTCCAGTGCCATACTCTCTCCCCTCACCTCCCTACCCTCCTGTGCCAGCCTCCTCTCACCTCCGTACCCTCCTGTGTCATCATACCCTCCTCTCACCTCCTATCTCTCTCCAAGCTCCATATCCTCTCTCCTCTCACTGCCCCCCCCCCCCCCCACCATGTCCAAACAGCATCACTGCCTTCCCACGATCCTCTTCGTTCAAAAGCTCCCTCCCTCCCTCTCGCCGTCTCCCCACCGTCCCTCGTGTCTCTTTCCCCAGGAGCCCATCGTCGCTGTCCGCCGACCGCCGTGGCTCTTCAGCACTGCCCCGTCCCTCGCCCTTCACCTCCTCACCCTACCACGTGCGCATCACCGCCCCCCCCGCCCCGTGCAGCCACCGTCGCTGCCCCCCTCCCCGTTGCGCTCACGGCTACGGACGAGGCTCCGTCACCTGGCGGCTCGCCGTGCGTGCTCCGGCGCTCGCTTGCTGCCCGTGCGCGTCCCCCGCCCGATTCACGGGAACGATGCCACTCCGTGGGCTCGGAGCCTTTGCTTGCTACGGTGCTCCTTTTTGGGGGGTTCAGTCGCTCACAGCTGCAATCCCCCCAAACCCCCCTCCCCCCCGGCTCTGCCCCGTTATCCGCGGACGCGCTCGCTCGCTCGCTCGCGACGACGTTAGTAAGGCTTCGTAAATAACTGGTAAACAAGAAGACTGCCAGACACCGCGGACGAATAGCGATGGACACAACGCGTCACAAATTCAAATAAATACACGGACTGGGACGAAGACGTCAGTACCGGCAGCAGGACTCCTCTACGCGGGTTTATTTGAAGACTTGAACTGAATTGCGCTCGGATTAGATTTCACAGAAATTCGCTAAATGTGGATAAATGCACTCAAGTACCTGACGCACATAAATACAAGGAAATGGACTGCAGTTGTCCAATATTGATGGAAACTAAAAGAATTGGACAGCAATAAACTGAACAAGAATGGATTCAACAGGCTACAAATGAATTTATAGGAACGCGATAAAAACTGGGTTGCGGATACTGTATTACGTGACGCACATTACGTCTGAGATTTTAAACTCGCAATGGATGTTGTACCTTCAAAATCGGGGGAAGTAGGTCGCCTCTCAAGTCTCAACGCCCGACATTCCCGCGAACGCTGCCCTACCATCGATCTCCGTCTCAAGCTCTCCCTTCAGGTGGACCTCGTCCATTTCCCTCCCATCCCACTCACTCTGCGTTCCGCACGCTGCAGACCCCTCCCTTTGCCTTCACCCCATTCCATTGCACTCCATGGTAACCCCCCTAGCCCCCCTCCCCCCCCCCAACATCGGTTGCCAGTGTGAACTGCAAACACTGAGCAGCCAGTCCGTTGCGACGCGACGCTCGTTAGCAGGCCTCCCCGTTTTAATTTCCGCGGACGCGCAGAGCCCGTCCCCTACCTGGGGGGTCACCGCCCCCCATCGCCGTCCCGCCAGGTTCAAGCCGAGGCTGTCGATCCCTGCGTGGGTCCCCGTCCGTGACCCTTGACCTCCCGACTCCACCTCGGGTTCAAGGACGCCCCCGGTCCCAACCAGGCCCCCGCCACCGGGACTTCTTTTAGGGGCCGAGACTGGGCCACGGGTGACCGTCGGCCCCCACCCCACACCCCACCCCTCGGCGTTTCAGGCTTGGGCCTCCAGAGTTCGTACCTCGGTGCTGCACCCGAGGCGTCACTTCTTGGAGAGGAACTTCATTCTGTTGCCTGTTAGTGAGTGAGAGAGGTGGGAGGTGGAATTGCAGGCAGAGGTAAGGGAGGAGGGCTGTTGGTTGGATACCTGCCTTGATCGCTATGAATTAGCCGCGTTACCCATTGCCAATGGCACGCAGAAGTTGGCGCAGAGCCGAACTTTTGTGGATCTCGTTCTTCTTGGCCGGGAACCCCCCCTCCCAACCCCCTCACGTACATTGGCATTTTACACAACAATACACACGCTAGCTTTGAACGCTTTATTGCAGTATTGTCCTTCGTGCCAAGTTTTGAGTCTGCAGCTGGTGGATTCCGATTTTGGAGCGAGCCTGCCTGCTAGCCGCAATGACACGGTTAAGGCCTCACCCCAGCCACAAACGGGGGGAGGCGAACGGACGCCCGCGGCGATCACCGGCAAGTCGTGGCGGATACAACGAAGCGCGGTGGCCCAGTGAGAAGCAGTCGGGGTCTGGCCCACAAACTGCTCCCCGCCCACGCCGCGTGGCCTCAAGAGTGCTCCTAGGCTGGCTGCGGGTGCCGTCACGACCGCTGTTGTGCCGACAAACTCACCGAGCCCTTTGAGGAAGCGATTGACCCCTCCCCGCTCCGCTTCAGGCGTCTCCGCCAGGTACTGAGCTGCGCGCACCTCAAAGAGGCCTACACACAAACACACAAAGGTAAAGATCCCCCGAATCAAGTTCAAGTTCATTTATTAGGTATAGCCCTGTGAGCCATTCGGCTCCTGAATCGGGTGCAACCGCAACAAACAAAAAACAAAAACATGAAAACATCTTAAAGTGAATATGTGACTAAGTGCAAACAGAAAATCCAAGAAAAGACAGCAAAATATTGCAGAAAACGCACCGTACACCAACGCTGTGTGCAAAAATCCCAGTGGGATGCAAGTCAAACAACAACAACCACAAGACAACTTAAATTAAGGCCATCAGTCTAACTCCATACTACAACAAACAAACATGGCCAAACCAAAAAACTTTTCGAAAATCACCAAGTGCTGTTAGCGAGTAGCACCTATGAAGGCCGGCACGGCACACGAGGGGCTATCTACGGGGTGTGTGAGTGGGAGAGAAGCCAGCAATGCGGGAGAGCACGGCGGTGCGACGGACCCGTTGCTCGCGCACGCAATGAGACCGCTCGTCCCGTCCATCTGCCGGTGCGTCCGTCCGTGCGTGCGTGCGGTGCGTCGACCTCTCACCTCTGGGGCAGGCACGCCGCGCCTCGCGCTCGTGCACGAAGCCGGCGAACATCTGCGTCTCCATGAAGAGCTCGAGGAAGCGCCGCGTGCTCTTGGAGGCCACCGCCTTGCGGAAGGTCTCGCGCTGCAGGCGCCGCTCCGCCCTTTCGCGCCTCCCGCCGGGCTCAGCGCGCCGCTCGCGCCCCTCCAGCGCGTCCAGGTGCAGCGAGTAGTGGCCCACGGTCTCGACGAAGAAGCGCACAAACGCCTCGGAGACGAAGCGATCCAGCGGGCCGCGGTCTGCGCGCCGGTACACCACGTTTAGCGGATGCGCATTTGTACGTACACTACAGAAGCTGAGTGAAATAGGGGGGCTCTCAGGGGTGGGGGGGGGGGGTGTCCGCTCACCCTGGTTCCCGTCTCCCGCGTCCTCCTGACCCTCGGCCTCCTCTCCGCTCGAGTCCGGGCCGCGTGCGCACAGCTCGTGGCGCTGCTCCAGCGCGTGCTCCAGCGCCCCCTGCAGCTTCCGCGGCAGAATGCTGTCCTCGTCGTCCAGCTGCGGGGAGAACGCTCCGTATGTGCTGTGTGTACGTTGAACTTCTTTCGCGCCGTACGTAGCCAACCGTGCTAATCGGAGGTGTGGGGGAAGGACAACGGGCTAACACACAACAAGGGTCTGTCGAGATGATTTAAACGTGCATTGCTCTCAATGGCTTCCTAATATCGGAAGGAAGAACGTTCCAGACAGCCGCCGAAGCGCATCCGAAAGCGGGCGATGCAGTGGCCGTCTTTGTTGGATGGCTAATTTATCGACACCACACACACACACGGGGAGGGGGGGGGTGTGCAGTCTACACCAGCTGAAAACAACTGAACGTGTGGGCCATTTTTGTCGTTTAGATCACCAACTCAAAGGGTTAAGTCGCGTTCTGTTGGGTACAAGCCCCGGAGTGTATACACGGCCACTGCTCTTGCAGCAGCAGCGTCGTCGCAGACGCAGCCTCACTACCCGCACGTGACCCACCTGGCGCAGGAAGCGATCGCCGCACAGATCCACCAACAGCACCTGGGGAGGCAGGGAGACATCGGTGTACGTGATCAATAATTACAGGGAACAGACGTTGGTCAATTCACTGCTGGAAAAAGCCCCCCCCCGCCATCTACCTCATTTCTTTAGAACTGATTTTTGTGTTTAGTTTGTTGCCTACCTCCCCCACACCTACAATTAGCACGGTTGGCTACGTACGGCACAATAGAAGTTCAACATAGATCATACGTTGAACCCTGCTGGTCGGTGCGAGTTGATGAAGCAGGGAGACCCAAGGTGCCGATTCAGGTATAATTCGCCACTGATGCTATCCGTGGCCGGGAATTCAACTCGGGACCACTTTGTTCAGAGCCACGCCAGTGCGTATGTACAGATGGTATGTTTTTTTTTTTAATGAGCATATAGTACTGTATGTCCTTACTTGAAATAACAATCTACATAAGTGAACACCCCGCATGTATGTATTTACGTACGTACGTAGCAAACCGTATTTATCGGAGCATCAGTGCATGCTGGGTAAAGGAACTCATAATTCGCAGCTAATTAGTGTAATGAGCAGCTGGCTGTGATGCACCTGGAAGAGGCAGCCTGGTCGCATGACCTGTCGTGATGTTTAAATCAATAAAAATAGTGGACTCTTGATCATATGGGGGCGCCACGGTGGCGAGATGTTAACTACCTCGCCTGGTATATGGGAGGTCGTGGGTTTTAATCCCGACCCTTACGCCTGCTGCTGTATATTTGGAGTTTGCATGTCTCTGTCCTCGTGGTCGCGTGGATGTTTCTCTGGGTCCTCCGGTTTTTCCCTCCACATTAAGAATCAACATGTGTTTAGGGTATTTGGCTGCTGTATATTTCCAAATAAGCCACTTGGTTGAGTTATCGTTTGTGGCCAGGTCGCTTCTGAACAAAGAGCTGCATAGCTCAGTGGGGCCTTACCTGGTAAAATAAAAAAAATGATTTCAAACATTTTTTAAAATAATAATGTATGACACGTCCAGGATTGCACGTGGCCCCTTACCTCTTCGATGGGCAGCTCTCGGAGGCGGGGCAGGGCGGAGCTAAGCACGCCGATGAGGAAGGGCGTGGGGGCGCACGCGATGTCCAGCATGCACGCGGGCAGCACGGGCACCAGGGTGTGCTGCCACGCGAACGGGTAGAGCAGCGCCGCGATGGCGTGGCCGCACTGCGACAGCGTGCTGCTCGCACACGACAGAGACAACGGGGCCCACGTCGCTGGGGTCAAACGTTTCCGTGAGCGAGCACCTGTGGAGGTCGGCAATGGCCCACCAGGGGACGGTGGCGTGGCCTGAAAAAAAAACTCGCCCGGCAATGGGGGGGACACTCACTCTGTGATGGAGCATTAGTAATGTGTAATTATTGTTGTGCTTCAACACGTAGTCGGCTTTCGTGAGCAATGTTATCAATAATAGAGGGTTTTTTGTTTTGTTAGATTGGGTAAGATATAAGTGTGTTGTTAAACCCGCAAGCACCCGACACAGCCAATTAGTACAGTTTGTCACGTAAAAAAAACATGCCAATTCATTAATAGTTGAGCATACCGGTGTGTTGGAGAGTAAACCCACAACATTTACAATTCGATTACGACGTTTCACCGGCAATTACAACCGGCCTCAGCAGGCAACAACCAGAGTTGTGTAGAAATCCTCCTGTTTCGGTCTTAACCCCCCCCCCACTATTATAGATGATTGTGCTTGTTTATCCACGAAGGGATCACTGAGTCTCAAGACTCTTTTTCAGGTGGGTCCTGCGAGGAAGGGGGGGCAGGGAAGATGTTGCCACTGTATGTGATCCAAAGTGAGTAATTTTCAGGTATTTTTTTCAGCATTGGGATGTTTCGGCCGCTATCAGTTGCACTGTGGGTTCTTTCAGCGACGGGGAAAAAACCCAGAAAAAACCCCATGCAGTTTGTTGTCCTTCCCCCGCACGTCCGATTAGCACGGTTGTCTACGTACGGTGCGAAAGAAGTTCAACATACAAGCACACGACATACAAGCACACGACATACAAGCACACGACATACAAGCACACAACATACAAGCTCTGCACAGAAAGACGCCCCAAGTCGGGAGTTGAACCCAGGCCGCTCTCGCCGCGAGACAGCACGCGTTTCCGTCGCGCCACCCGCACTGCCGGCAATACAAAACAAACAACAACAACAATAACAACTGAGTGACGAGAGTCGGCCGGTCGTTGGCGGCAGCGGGCTCAGAGGCCGCGTCTCGTGGATTCTGCCGCACGTGGGACGCGGTGTCGGGGGCAGGTCCGCGACCTCCGGAGCAAACCTCGCTCCCTGTCGCGTTGGGCGCCCTCCACAACGAGTTAATTGAATAAAGCGAGTACAGTACATTTATTTTCACAACGTACATTGGCGCAAGAGATGTTGATCGCGTGCGTGCGCGCGCGCGCAAGTCTGGAAAAGGTATGCGCGTGCCGACTCGCTATGGAAACAGCTTGCAGCCCCCCCACTGCTGCCCCCCCCCCCTTCTTAAAATATTACAACGCGTGGGAAAGTATGAGATAATGTGCACACAGCCCAAACTCTCTCTCCCCTTGCCCACCCCCAGTACTCCCAGATGAAAAGCCACCACAACATTCAATGGGAATGACAACCCGGCCTCGGTCCACCGTTTGCTTCGCAGAATCAGAATCGGAATATTTTTTTTGCACCGCAGGAATCCGATGAGCTTTTAACGGACGCCTTTTTGGTGTGGCGTGATGATATGCCCGCGTAAGCGTCTTCTCTCATTCCTCAGCGGCGCGATCCACGGGTTTGTTCCCCACTGGGGCCGGCTGGGAAATCTAAGTCGCGCGTGTGGGGCCGAGCCCCTCGTGCAGCAGCCTGCAGCCCACGTGTGCTCTAGAATGCACGTGCCTTGACTCTTCCGAGTGTGAAAGAGTCGGCCAAATGCCCTCTGAATGGGCTCTCTAAAGCTCCGTCTTGGGGCCCTTCCGCCAGCGGTGGAGTGAGCGAGCAATTGCAGGGGCGGCGCCTCCGCCTCCGTACGTGTGGAGTCCTCTGGTGGCTAAGATTTCCTCTTGCCCAAAATACTGAGAAAAAGCAATTGGCTAAACCTCCCAGGACTCTTCCCGAAAGAGTCTTAAAAAAGAACATTTTTATTACAGCTTTTTAAATGCATTACAGTGCTTTGTTATCGTTATGGCAGCGCCCGTTATGGGCGATGGTTAACAAAGATCGCCCGCTATCTGGGCAGACGTGTGGTGCTGGCGACGGCGGCGGTGGCAGGGGAGGATTGCAGGGGCAGCGGAGCCGGCCGGGGTGGGGGGGGGGGCGAGCGGAATCTAAGCAGGGGAGTCCGACCGCTTCCCCCGCCCCAAGCATCGCGCGCGGTATCTCAAGGGACGAGCAGAATGCAACGCTAACGACTTCCTGCGATTACACTGTAGCTGTGGACGGGGGGAAATCCGCCTCCAGTTCACATCTTGCACTCCATTCGGGCCGAAACCAGCCGGTTGCTACCTGACAATCTCTCTCGCTCGCTCCCTCGCTCGCTCTCTCTCTCTCGCTCGCTCTCTCTCCAATCCCCCATCACAAAGATGGGAAATGTATCGCCGCTGAGAAACGTGGCACCAAAGCGTAAGCAGACCGCAGGGCGAGGCTGGGAAAACCTTTCCCTCCCGAGGCCCACAGACGACTCTTAAATACCCAACACATTCACCCGCAGACCTCAAGTCACTCCTGTCGCTGCAAGGGTCTCTTGTAGTGACAGAAGTGTAACACGGCATTGCCAGGTGGAAAATATTCCCTTCCAGCACCCGATTAGTACGGCTAGGATGCTTGTAGCGGTAGATAAATACTAAAGAGTATGAATCCTTGCAGTCACGAAAGCTTCAAATCTAGAAATATTCTTGAGATGTTTAGAAGTGGCAGGCCTCACATGGCCGCAGGCCTCACATGGCCGCATGGTGCCGAGACGTCAACTACCTCACCTGGTATACAGGAGGCCATGGGTTCGATCCCAACCATGAAGCCTGTACACTTGGAGTTTGCATGTTCGCCCTGTGGTCGCGTGGATTTTTCTCCAGGTCCTCCGGTTTTTCCCTCCACATTTAGAAATACGTATTTAAAGTATTTGGCTGCTATAAATGTCCACACGATGATAAGCCACTTCGTTGAGCGATCATTTGTGGCCAGGTCGCTTCTAAAAAGAGCTGCATACAGCTCAGTGGGCCTTACCTGGTAAGAATAAAAATTCAGTTTCGCGTTTAGTTTAACTCCGGTGATGCCCGTGCACCACTGGGGAGCACAGGTGATGCTCACCTGAGCCGGTCGGCCGTCAGGATGATGCGTCGCTCCAGCAGCAGCGAGGCGAACACCTGCACGATGTGCCGCGTGCCCAGGCACGCCAGCAGGCACGAGAAGTCGACGTGCTCGAGCCGCGAGTCCAGCGGCCGCCGTAGCTCGATCACCTGCGGTCGGGCGGCAGTGGCGCTCACGGTCACGGCCGCGGCGAGGGGCTCCGGCGCCGGTCGGTGATGGGGAGTCCGTCACCGGCAGCGGAGGCGTAACGCCGGGTTGGTGGGGGGAGGGCACGGTACGTTGTGGGCACACGAAGTGCTTGCCACAAATGAACCACGATGACCTCGCTGATCTCGTCAAGGAGCGTAAACCATCACGTGGACTCCGGTCATCCTGGCAGCAGCGGCTTTTGGATGGCCGTCGAACAAAGGTGGTCACCGCATCGCGCGCTTTCACGTGCGCTTCTGCGGCCGTCTGGGACGCTCTTAAATCATTATCTAGATTGAAACCGCATTTGTTTAGAACTGCTTTTTGTGTTTAGTTTGTTGTCCTTCCCCGCACCTTCGATTAGCACGGGTTGGCTACGTACTGTGCGAAAGAAGTTCAACATACGTACTGTACATTCCGCGGTGCTCGTGCACACAGTGAGGTTGCCTGGTGCAGTGTAGGAGCGGGATCTGGAGTTTGCATGCTCTCCCCGTGGTCACATAGATTTTTCTCCGGGTCCTCCGGTGTTTCCCCTCCACATGTAGAATTAACGTGCGTGTAGAGTATTAATTGTCTGCTATAAATGTCCACGTGATGATAAGCCACTTCGTCAAGCTATCATTTGTGGCCAGGTGGCTTCTGAACAAAGCGCTACATAGCTCCGTGGGGCTTAAACCTGGTAAAATAAAAAACAAATTAGCGTAATACTATATCGTACCTCGTTGCCCGAGCCAGGCAGGAAATTCTTGAAGCGCACGGTGCGTCCGGGCGCGGGGAAGGGCGCGTCGGCGAGCACGCGCATGAAGGGGTAGACGAGCGCTGGGGACATGCAGCGCCGCTTCTCCACCTCGTCCAGGATCTGGCGGAGGGATGGGGGGGGGGTAGGGGGTTAGGGCGCGAGGGAGGGGGTCGACGTTGTGCGCGGGTGCGGCGACAGCGGGCGGGGGGGTCGCCGTCGTCAGGGGCGGGGACCGGCCGTGACGCTTCGCGTGGCTCCGGGCCGGCTCGCGTGGGGACGGTGACTTGAACGTCGTTCCGACTGCCCTGCGACGAGCGGTCGGCTCCGAGAAATCCCCATGAAATAACAAATCTCTTGTCCCATTCCATCCCTTACAATGTGCGGCTCCTCCAAATCGGACCGCGTCTTTAGATGCCATGGAATTTAGACATTTCACAGATCTAAATAGTACGTTAACTGATATAGGTATCGCATGGAGAAACCCCGTGATACATCATGCGGATGCCTTGCTGTGGTGCGTGTTGCCCACGCTGTCTTCATGAAGCGATGGCCGTGAGTGGGGTTTTTGCGCGGAGTCACCTTTGAGAAGAGGGTGAAGCAGCCCAGACGGCTGATGATGCAGTACACCTCGGGCAGGCCCTTCCCCTCGGGCTGCAGGCACACGGTGGCGCAGGGTGTCACGCGAGGGGTCACGGTGTCACAGGGCGGCACCCGGTGGCGCGGGATGACACACGGTCACACGCGGTGGCACACAGTCATACATGGTGGCACAAAGTGGCACACAGTCACACACGGTGGCACAAAGTGGCTTGGTGTGCCACCATGTGAGAGAGCACTGGGTGGTACGTTGAGGAACAGCCCAGGGTGGCGTGTCACGAGGTGGCAGTGTCGAATGTGAAGAGGCAATAAGGAGGCATGAGGTGGCACGGTGTGTAATGGCATCGGGTGGTGTGGTACAACACATCGTGAAATGCCATACGATGCCACGCTGCGAGGCGAGCATGGCGGCGGGGCGTGAGGCGGCGTGGCGAGATGGCGGCGTGGTGTGGGAAGAGGCATGGGGGTATGGGAAGGTTGCGAAAATGCGCGCGGCTGCCGTGGTGCGGAGAGAACGCTGACCGTCAGCCTCCGGCAGTACCCGAAGCGGCGGATGCCGTCCTCGTACGTGAGCACGAACGAGAAGGTCTCACTGCGGCGACACGACACGAGAAACACGCGCGGGCGTTACCGCCACAACAACAACGACAACAACCGCCGTTCGCCAACAACAGCCACGGCGCCTGCGCCACGCTAGGCGAACTTTGTGAGGCCACGGGAAGTGACGGGGGCCCGCCGGCAGGAGGTCAAGAAACGGATCCGGGTGCCGTGGGTTGACCGACCGAAATGGCGAGCAGACGCACGCAGCTGTGCCAACTCTCTGCGTTCTTTCTGCCCGGCAGTCGCTCTCCAGCCACGACGGAGGGCAGGAGAGCGACGCTCGCAAACAAAAAGCAACGCCACAACAAAGATTCCCCCATATAGCCTGTAACAGACTGTAGGGGCAAGTGCTGTTAGCGAGCGCCTATGAAGGCCTACATGGCACACGAGGGGATATTTACACACCGCACCAGGTACTCATTTGAGGCTGAGTCGACCTAGGGGATGCCCAGGACCGGTTCAGATAATCGAACTCGGGTGGCCGGGTTTGTAACGCTACGCCGCCGCTCCCCACACGCACACACGCTCGCGTGACACGCACGCACGCACGCACGCTCGCTCCGCGCGTGTCACGCACGCGCGGAGCGAGCGCAACACGCCGCTTCCCCTGCTTGCCTGGGACACGGCCCTCTGGGTCCCTCCGGGGCTCCGGGTCCCACCACGGGGCCCAGCTCGCGCACGTCGGGGAAGCAGAAGTGGGGGATGACCTTGAGCCTCTCCTCGGCCTCACGCGCCTCCTGGCTCGGCCGCTCGAGCTAAGGGGCCACGCACGCACACAAAGACACAAAGACAGAGACCCCCGGTGTAGCCTTCAACAGACTGTCAGGGCAAGTGCGCTGTTAGCGAGCAGCACCCGTGAAGGTCGCAACGGTGCACGAGGGCGTGGGGGTGGGTGGCCAGCGCCACGCCCCGGCCGCCTTGTTCTCCCTAACGCTGACGTTCACGCACCCAACCAGGTACTTATTTCAAGCTGAGTGCAGTGCGCTAACCACTGTGCCACCGCTCCCCACGTACGCAACACCCACACACAAACAGCCGCCGTTCGCGGCTAAGTGGCGGTGACATCACCACGGCGATTATGCCAGGCTAGGTGCCCTTTGAGGCCCCACACACAAAGACAAGGGCCCACGGCGGTGTAGCCTCACAGATTGTCGGAGACAAAGCAAGGACATACTGCGTGTACGTTGAACTTCTTTCGCACCGTACCTAGCCAACCGTGCTAATCGGAGGTGCGGAACGCAGCTCAAGCGTCTGGTGGGGCTCGCACGCACGCAACCTCCCACGCAACCTCCCACGCGCTCACCTTGGGGAACTGGTAGGTGAGCTGCGGCGTGAAGGTGCCGGGCGGCCCCGGCCCCACGGCCCCCGCGGGCCGCTCGCGGAGCGACACCACCACGAAGTGCTCGAAGAGGCGGCGGTTGTGCGGATCGAGCTGCTCCAGCTCCAGCGTGCGCCCGCTCCTGGCGCGACGCAGCGCCGCCGCCACGTGCACCAGGCGCAGCCGGTGCTCTAGGAACGACGCACGGGGGTGGGGGGGAGGGGTGGCGGTGAGACGGAGATGCAGACGTACGCGGAGAGAAGGACGGGGTGAGCGCGGAGCGACGCGGGAACGGGCGAGTGGGTAAGAGAGGAAGAGGAGGCATCGGGTGAGCGAGTGGGATTGAGAGAGAGAGAGAGCGGAGGAGAGAAACGAGGGAGAGGTAGGGAAGCACGTGGACGTGGTCCACGAAGGGCAGGGAGCGCGTGAGCGGGGAGGGCGAAGGGAAAGGCGGCTGGAGCCACGTACCTCACAGCGATTGAGAGCAGCAGGAAGAGAAGAGCTCAAGACAGGAGGTGGTGAGGAAGTTGTTGTCTCACCTGTCAGCTGCTCGTCAGAGTCACTCTCACTGTCGCTGTTCTCATCTGCCCGCGCACACACACACACAAGTGAACGCAACGTAATTATCCACCGTCACGCACGCGCACACGGCAAAGCAAAAAAGGTTTATGCAATAGAGAATGTGAAACATTAGCACAGCGTTAAGGGAAAATGTATATCACGAAGATCGTCTTGTCGCGACAGACCGATACCGCTTCAGCAATCGTGCCGCGCGAAATTCCACCGCGGCAACCCGACCGCTCAACCGCACCGTTCCATCGGACGTCGCCCGTAAACGCGGCTGGTCTCCAGTCCGGCGTTCTCCGTGAGTCAGCGGCGGACCACGAGTTCACGAGCAGTGCGAGGAGCGGCTTACCTCACCGTCGCTCGAGCGAGGACAAACGCACCGGCGGTGTGACCCGAGGCAAAGGCCACGGGACCCGAGCGCCCTGACCTTTGAGTGACTCTGGGCTCGACACCGACGTCTTTTTCCAGCGCTTCCAGCCGCACCGCGCAGTGAAGATGCTGTTAATCTTCTGCACGGACTGTGAAGTGACACGCGTGTCAGCACACGGACACGCACACACACACGTGAACAAAGGCAACTATCCCCCGTAGAGACTAACAGACTGCTGGGGCAGGTGCTGTTGACGAGCACCTATGAAGGCTGGCACGGCAGATGAGGTGGCCAACACCACGCCCGGTCGGACCCGCCTTTGTCTCCCCCAGTGCTGATGCTTTCATACACAACGCACCGGGTACTCATTTGAGGCTGAGTCGACCTAGGTGAGGCCCTGAAGCGGTTCAGATAATCGTCACCAGTGTTGGCCCTGAGCGGGTTCATAGTGTAGTGCTAACTTCTGTGTGCATGCACACACCCCCCACACTTGTGGACAGAAGAGACGTGTCACGGGACCTCTGCAAAATTCTTGAAGTGGCCTGTCCCACGCACCCTGCTATGAGATCGTTTGTGACGCGAGAGTCAAACCGATACTTTGCCTCATTATCAAGAGCCGGAATTCACACAAATCAGATGCAAAAGCAAGTTGAATGAAATGCGTTTTGTTGCGAATCCATTGGTGCCCAGGCTGGTGGTCGCTGCGACGTGAATGAGGTTAAGATTGAAAACTCTTTTCTTTAGAACTGCTTTTTGTTGTAGTTTGTTGTCCTTCCTGCACACCTCCGATTAGAACGGTTCGCAACGTACGGTGCGAAAGAAGTTCAACATACGTGCATTCTAAATGTTAAAGCATGACACCTTCACTCACCTCCTAACGTAGTGAAACACACAGGGTGGCCCGAAAGCCAAGACACGGGGTGTTATTATATTTATATTAACAAATGACAAAGGCTTACTACAGCAGCATCATCAACATCAGCACACGTGCGTGGCACACCGGGTATCACAGCAGCAGTCGTCGACGGCTTGCGAGGCCGCCGCTGTCACATCGCCGCCTCCGACAGGCACGGCCGGCTACGCACGGCGCGAAAGCGTTCTGACGATCACGGCCGCCCGCGGTGTGTGCGTGTGCGTCACCTTGGGGGCCCTGGCGGGCACGGCGCCGGCGCCCCACTCCTCGTCGAGGCCGCCGCCGGCGAAGAGGAGCGACGAGGGGGAGCCCCGGGCGGCCGCCCCCGCGCGTCCCGGCCGGGGGGCGCGCAGCGAGGAGGTGCGGCCACCCCCGCGAGTGCCCGGCCCGACCCCTCGGCGGCCGCCTCCACCCCAGGGCGGCAGCTGCGGGGGCGGCGGGGACATTTATCCACAGGGCGCCAAACGTCAGTCGGGATGTCGTCGCCGTTGTCAACAGGAACGTACCGTGGAAATCCTCTCGGTCTCGCCGATGTGGGCGCACTATTGGCGGGGATGCCATGATTATTAGCGTCATCGTCGTAGCGTCGATGTTCTAGCGCTTCTGAGTCCCTCCTCATGTGCAGAAATCAACAGGTAATCAGATGAATTCTGCACTTCCAGGAGGCTGCTCTGAGCTGGGCTCTTGTTTGCGCTGACCACGGTCGTGGCTCTGGTGGCGATGGCGTCGTCAATTTCGTAGCTCTTTTAACGACTCAATTGAGCATTGTGGAACCGACAGCTCGATCGCATTAAAGCGTTATCGCAGCGTCGCGATTATTAGAGCACTTGCGGCAGGCTTATGTCGAGTGCGTGGCAGTTGATGAAACTCACAAGCGATTCACACCGGAAGTCGAGCAGAGCACGAAAAACAAAACCCATCGGACGAACATTAAAGTCGCGCAAGTCGCAAAGTCGACGCAGTAATGGTCGTATTGCCAAACTTGACGTCGTATTGCATTGTGAAGCGTGGCGACGGCGCGGTTGTGACGTCGTGGCGGCGCGGTGGCACGGGGGAGGGGGTTGGTGGGGAGGGGTGGTGGGGGGGGGTGGTGGGGGGGGTGGTGGGGGGGAGGTTCGCACCCTGGGTTCGGAGAGGGTGGCGCTGCGGGACTTCCCGGGGGCGCTGCGCAGGCAGAGCGAGGAGGAGTCCTCCAGGCTCGACGCCCACTCCCCGTCGGCGATGTCCTCGTACGGATTCTCGCGCGAGCACGGTTCTGGACAGGTGCGTCGGTGAGGGTTAGAGCCCACGGTAACCGCACAGAGGCGGGGGGAGGGGTGATAAGTCCAGTTGTTAGCGCAAATGCTCTGCGAATCGCAGACAGCGCAGCGGTTTCTATATCCTTGCCGAGCACCCGATATCCCCTTAAGAAGGTTCCCGCATTCTGGGGCGATTGGCCGAATTCTCCCGTAAGCGGGAGGAAACTAAAGTATGCAAGAGAGATAGCCCACGCAAATGAGGAGAGAGAGCCCATAGCAAAAATTAGGAGGTAAGAAAAACTTTTATTCTTTGTGAGGATGAACGAATGGAGGAAACTCCTTGTCTGCTGCAGCTATTTCGCTCAATATCGATCACCCGCCACTACAACAGCTTGCGCAATCGATGCCCAGCTGATCGACATTTAGAACAGACGAATCGCGAATGCTTGGCTCTCTAAATCAGCCTGGTATGTATGTATGTTGAACTTCTTTCGCACCGTGCATAGCCAACCGTGCTAATCGGAGGTACGGGGGAAAGGACAAAAAACTAAAAACTAAAGCAGTTCTCAAGAAATGAGTTTTCAATTGAGATTTAAAAGTGCGCGGCCCTGTGCCCCCTCGCCGGCCTGCCGCACCTATGATGTCCTCGTAGATGTTTTCATGGGAGAGGGCGAGACCGAACTCGGGGCTGTGCGGCTGGAACGGAGGCAAGGGCAGCTCCTGCAGTGGCACACGGGGTCGCGATGGCACCGTACTCGGCTCCGGGGAGGACCTGCACACACACAAAGACCAAGATTCCCCCAACCGTGATGCCTTAACGGACTGTCGGAGCAACTGATGTTAGCTAGAAGAACCTGTGAAGGCCGAGCATGGAACGCGAGGGGGGTGGTGGGTGGCCAGCGCCGTGCCTTTGTCTCCTCAGTGCTGATGCACCAGGCACTTATTTAAGGCTGAGTGGATCTAGCGTAGGGCACGAGCGGGGAATCGAAATCGATTCGCCGGGTTCGTAGCACAGCGCTCTAACCGCTGCAGTACTCTACCCGCACACTCACACACAGACGTTCACATGCACGCACAGACAGAGGGACGCAGGGAAAGAAGGCCAACACGTAGTGAGCCACGCGCCTCCGTGCAGCAAGCGCCAGCAAGGGGTGGGTGGCAGTGTTACGTGCGCATCCTCAAGACACGGCGCAACATGCTGGCAGCGAGCGCTTGCTGAATGGGCTCAATGGGATTTAACAGGAACTTGCCGACAGCTGTTTCCACATCATTCGTCCTCGGTACATCATTTCACGGGTGCAGCGCTTTGTTGGGCACTGCGCTCTGAGTCCCTTGACCCGACTTTGATTCCCGGCGACAGCTAACGACAAGTGGCGAATGATATCTGAAATGCTCCTGGCCCACCTCCAGACTGCCTTCACCGACACGCTGACCAGAGTGGTCAAACAACTCCCATGGCCGACACAGGATGAGGAGGCTTTTCATCCACCAGCGGACTACCGAAGGCTCTAGATCAATACGTGCAACTCTGGTGCCGTGGGCGTTTGCCTCTGCGTGTGTGTACGTGTAGCCAGTGGCGCGACGGGTACAGGATTGCACTGAAATCCCTGGGGTCGATCACACTCCACGGACAACATCAAAGGGTTGTGACATCTGAACCTGTCCTTGACCTCCGATGCATTGACTCAACCGAGTACCACGGCGCAGCGTGCAAACATTGACGCTGCAAAAATCAAAGGCAGCCGGTCGTAATGTTGCCCAGCCACCACACTCTCTACGATTAGCACATCCGATTAGTACGGTTGGCTACGGACGGTGCGAAAGAAGTTAAAAATGCATACGTACAGTACGTACTCTTTAACGCATTCGAGATCAAGGTGTCGGCAAAACCGTCGACGCCCCCGCACCCCGTTAACGCTTCCTACCCTTCCGCAACCTCCGCAATATGCACCGACGGTCTGCCACCATCTGCTCTCAGGCCTTCACCCAAGAAGCACGTGGCTCGGTAACCAGGCCTCCTTCCGCCCAGCGCAACATGCGTCGCCTCATCATGTCTACAACGCTTACCTGCCATGCTCACTTCTGCACAGGCTTATGCTGTCGTGCCAAGGCATTCCTAGCAACCATCTGACGCACCTATGCTCAAACGCCAACAACTTCTCTTTGCACTACTTAGTGAGAGTGCAGCTCCTTATCCGCACATGCATCAAATACCCTTTAATGTAAACCGTGAGCGATCTCTTCCAAAGTGGTTTCAAAAACGCCGCTTGCTAGAGCAATGCGCCTCTTGACCTCCTTCTCGCAGCCCTCTGCATCGTACGGTCTCGTGTGTGTGTGTGCGTGCACGTCATTGTGCGCGTGCCGTGCATCTGCCAGTCATCCCGGTCAGTCAACCCACAGCGCCTGGGTCGGTCCCGTAACCTTTCCGTCAGCAGCGTGCATTCGACACGTCACGTGGCCTCAAAGTGCACCCGGCCTGGCACGAGCGCCGCCGTGACGTCACCGTGCGTGCGTGCCCACCGACGCTCTCTCTCCTCCCTTACAATCGCGAGCAGTCCTGGGCAGGGCGCGGAAGCGGCGGCGGCGGCTGCGTAGAGCACGGGGGGGGGCTGCTGGGCAGCGGCGGCGCCGGAGAAGATGGCGGCGGCAGCAGCGAGGAGGGCGGCGCGGGCGACGGAGCCGGGGGGCGCTGCGCGTCTCCCCCGCCGCCGCCGCCCTCGAACGGACCGGCCCGGTACTCGAACGTCCGCCGCGGCTTCGGCGGCGCGTCCGCGGGTGGGGGCGAGAGCGTGCGCGCGGGCGACGGCGTCGGGCTGGGGCTGTCGCAGAGCGCCGGGTCGGCGTACACGTTCTCCGAGTCCCAGGGCGCGTCGCCGCGCGCGCTGTACACGCTGCCGACGGTGCTGTAGTCCGTCTCGCTCGGCTCGGAGCCGCGGCTGTCGCGGCGCTGGCGGGCGGCCATCGCCGGGGACCCCCGGCGCTCGCGGGAGGTGCCCGGCCCGCGGGGCCCGAGCCCGGCACGCGAGCGCCGCGCCTCCCTCGCGCCGTAAAAGATGCCGGGCAGCTCGGGCACGCCGTGGTTGGGGCAGTCCTGCGCGGCGCGCTCCAGGGTCCGCACGCGGGACAGAACGGAGGCGACGCCCCCTCGCTTGCCCCCGCTCCGCGGCGCCGCTTCACCCGCGGGCGACGCCTCCTTCCTAGTGCCGTCGAGCTCACCCGGAGGCACGCATCCGACCGTCGCCCCGATCGCTCGGGGACTTTCGCTCCCTGCGCCGCGCCCCTCTGCCACGCGGCGCCCCGCGTCCACGTCGCTCGCCCCTCGGCCCGGCCGCATCGTGGGGCTCCCCATCCCCTCGCTGTTCGCGGTCGCCCCCGTCGCGCCGCACCTGCTCGACGCGCGGTCGCCGGCACGCGCGTTCGCGCTCGAATCCGCTATCCTGTCCGACGCCGTACGAGTGACACCCCCCGCTGCTCTGCCGACGGCTTCGCCGCTACAGCCCCCGTGCTCTCTCCGCTCCGACGATTTCCCATTGACGCTTTCCTGCAGTCCGCCGCGGCGTTCGGTCTGCGCGCCGGGCAGGACACGAGCTGCCGCTGCCGGCTTGGGCTGCGGGTGGGCGGGCGTGCAGTACCAGCCCTCCGTGGGCCCCGCTTTGGGTTGGCCAGCGCACGCCGTGCTCGCTCTCACCGCGGCGACTTTCTCGCCTCCGGGCACGAGGCCAACCCCGCCGCTGACATTATTATTTAAGGAGGCGTCCGTGTTCGTGGTTTTGATAAAGAGACACTTGTTGTTGGTTAGCGCCTCCGCGAGAGGCTTGCACGAATCAGACCCTCCGCACGTCCGCGTCCGCACGCCGTCAGCATTCCCGGTAAAGTCCCGCCGAGCGCCCGGGCTCTGAGCTGATCCCGCACGCTCACGTGCGGCCGCTGCTCCAGTCATGGAGCGACCGCATTCGTCCAGCAGCGTCACCTCTCCTCCTCCTCCGGTTGTGGCGCTGAGGCTTTTGTCTGGAAGTGGTGTCCGCTGGATCACCCCGGCGGCTGTGCCGGCCTCACGGCCCGGCGATCGTGGCCCAGCAAGAGGCTCGCGCACCTCGCCTGGTTTCACACCCTCCTCCTCCTTCTTCATCCTCGTTTGTTGCCTCTCTGGCCCTGTCGGTGCTGCTGGCTCCTTTGGAGTGACCAATCCTCGGCCCACGGCGCCCCCTCCGTTCCCCGAGTCGGCATCCCCCTGCCGCCCCTCCCATCGCTCGATCCGTTGGCGGATGACCTCGGCGCGGCCTCGTGCATTCGCCGCTCTCGCTCCCGCCTCCGGCGCCGCCACCGCCGCGGCCGTCGTCGCCGTGCCGTCCCTCGACGGACGCGAGTTGAGCGCGCCACCGTTGACGAGGCCATTCTGACGAGGGGGCGGCCGCCGCCGGAAGCCGCATTCAGCCCCGCGTTCCGCGCTCAGGTCGAAGTCTCCGTCGGGGTTCGTCGGGGTCGTGGGCTCGCAGCTGAGGTCACGCGCCCGAGTCCTGCGCAGCGCGTAACCTCCGGGCGGCCCGCCGGCCCGGCACCCGTCCCCTCTCCGGCCGCCGCGGACCCCGCACACGTCCACCTCGCTGCTGGCCAGCTTGAGCGTGTGCGGCCTGCATTGGGCACGGAGCGCCGAACTCTGGGGCCCGGCAGACGGCAGGCTCAACAGGGACTGCGAGAGAGGCCTGCGGGAAACGGGACGAGAGGGGCGGAGGTCGGGGGTTCGCGAGGTCAGGGCGCTAGGGCAGGAACGCAAGTGTCAAAAGAGAGGTTCCGTTTCCGATGCACTTTTTGCACAACAGGGGTCGTCAAACTCTGAATCTGCGTACACCGACGTGTAAACACAGTGAGAGTGAACATAATCCGTACACTTCGGCTGCTTGTTGTTGAAATCCATTAGGTCTAAAAAATCTATTGAAAATCGGTGGAGGAAAACAATGGGACAGGCCGGCTCCGCAGCGAGTGCGACGGTCCGCCCGCTTGCGAGAGAGAGAGGCTTCGGGCGCGAGCTGCCCTCACCTGTGCACGGGCATGCGGTGCGCTGGCGCAGAGCTCGAAGATGGCGCGCTGCTCTCCAGCGAGGGGACGACCGTGGTCATGAGGTCGCGTGCCGCCTGCGCTCCAACGTTCACCTTGCACGGAGGCGAGAGAGGGATGAGCGATTGCCGGTGGGGGGGGGGGGAGGAACCCTGCAACAAAAAAATAAAAAACGAATGTAACCTAGGATGGACTCTTGATAGTGGGGAGCGGTGGTGCAGCGGTTGGTGCGCTGCGCTACGAAGCCGGCGGCCCGGTTTCGATTCCCGCTCACAGTCAACACCGAATCGGTCCTGGGCCTCTCCTAGGTCGACTCAGCCTCAAATGAGTACCCGGTGTGGTGTGTCAATCATCACGAAGGCGGTCGGGCGTGGTGCTGGCCACCCACCTCCTCCCGTGCCGTGCTGCCCTTCATAGGTGCTCGCTAACAGCACTTGCCCCAACAGTCTGTTACGTCTATATGGGGGATATTTGCCTTTTTGTATACTCCTGTGTGTGTTCGTGTCGTTCTACATGTGTGAGGATGCCATTCAGTGAGTGCGTGTGTGTTGGTGTCTGCTTGTAGACCTTCGCAACTCCGATTAGGACAGTGTGAAAGAAGTTCAACATACATACAAACACAAACATATACTGTACATTTCTAAATGCAATAAGATTTTACATGACCACAGGGATGTCCCTTTATGGAATGACTCGGCCATTTCATTTTAATTTAGTATGTGTGGCGAGCTGCCAGCCAGCCAAATCACCGTCTATAGTCAGTCACCCAACCAGCCACACCCAACAAGGCGTTCAGTCGTCCAGTCAGCCACTAAGCCAGACAACCTTCCCACTGTCAGCCAGTAGGCCAGCCAGTCAGGCAGCCAGTGAGCCAACAAGCCTCCGAGTCACGACCCAACAGCGCTGTTTCCACCAAGAGAGGCGGTCACATGGCACCATTCCTGTCAAGGGAAGTGCTCGCCTCACGACGAGAGACTGGTTGCCAGTTCGGGCATCAACGAAGCCTTGCATCCCTTTGGAATTGATGAAAATGAGTGAAGTGGGACGTCAACCCGCCCCGCCCACCCCCGACTCCACGGGAACGTGGAATTTCCTCCATTAGAGAAAAGCACCGCTCCTCGCCCGTAAGAACCAGGAGACACTTTTACTCATCAGCTTCACAAGCAGCCGGCTGCCCAGAAGGATGGCCAGTAAACCCAACAGCACGTCGCACAAATGCCTAAAGCGAGGCGGTCGGCAAACCGAAATAACAAGTAGAAATTATTTTTCAAACTCGGTAAAAAAAAAAAAACCCTCAATATTTAAAGAGCCACAATGCCACGTGAATACGAGAAGACGATCCTGAATGATAACAATGATAAATAACGTCACGACCAAGCGGTCCGTGAAGAGCCACATGCGGCTCCGGAGCCGCATGTTGCTGATCCCTGGGCCCGAAAGGGATTGTACAGAGAGAGCCGTGTAGAGAGAGCCCTGCAGAGAGAGCCCTGCAGTCAGAGCCCTGCAGATAGAGCCCTGCAGTCAGAGCCCTGCAGAGAGAGCCCTGCAGTCAGAGCCCTGCAGTCAGAGCCCTGCAGTCAGAGCCCTGCAGAGAGAGTCGTGCAGAGAGAGTCGTGCAGAGAGAGCCCTGCAGTCAGAGCCCTGCAGAGAGAGCCCTGCACAGAGAGCCCTGCAGTCAGAGCCCTGCAGAGAGAGCCGTGCAGTCAGAGCCCTGCAGTCAGAGCCCTGCAGAGAGAGCCGTGCAGTCAGAGCCCTGCATAGAGAGCCCTGCAGTCAGAGCCCTGCAGAGAGATCCCTGCAGAGAGAGCCCTGCAGAGAGAGCCCAGCAGTCAGAGCCCTGCAGAGAGAGCCGTGCAGTCAGAGCCCTGCAGTCAGAGCCCTGCAGAGAGAGCCCTGCAGAGAGAGCCCTGCAGTCAGAGCCCTGCAGAGAGAGCCCTGAAGAGAGAGCCGTGCAGTCAGAGCCCTGCACAGAGAGCCCTGCACAGAGAGCCCTGCAGAGAGAGACGTGCACAGAGAGCCGTGCAGGCGGCCTGGCCGCCGCCGTCCCGCCACTGAGGAATACCCCGGCGAGATCGCCAGACACCCCTCACCTTGAGCTGTACGAGCGTTCTCTCACAAAAAAACAGCCACACTTGGCTTTAGATCTGCGCACAGCTGTGAATTAAAATCACGTGCGGGAAAGGGACGTGATGGGGGGGGGACTCAAGGGTGGGAGGATGGAGGAGGGGTAAGGAGCCAGAGAGTCGTGGCGAGGGAGGGAGTGGAGGGAAGAGACGAGAGGATGGAAGAGGGTTGTGGGAGGTGGGACAGAGTGGATTTTAAATGGTTAGAAGGCATGGAATTAATACCCAATTCAGAGACGAGATGAATTGTTATAACCTGCATCAAGAATCGACATTTTTCGTCTCGCTTTTTGCCCGGCTTCGTGTTTTTGTTCTGTCTCGTCCGGAGAGCTGAGCTCACCCCATTAGCCTAAACGTAACAATCGCCGATAATTTTCACGTCATTTTCAGGACTCACAATCATTATTCTACGTATGTACCGTGAGCATTATAATGAATCAATATATTAATAAATAAATTAATCAATGCATTGCGAAATACCTGTTAAAATGAAAGAGATACATGGTGGGGAGATAAAGAGTGGGAGGATGAGGGAGGAGATTAGGAGGAGGATGGCCTGAAGAGATAATCAGTAGGACAAGGACTTGAAGAAGTGTTGTCGGGAGGGACTGGGTAAGAGGTAGGAGACATGGGGGAGGGATGGGTGAGCTGGGAGTGGGTGGAGGGGAGAGATCTGTGACATGTACAGACGGTGCCTGGGGGATTCCTCATGCGATGATCCTTGAACATCCTTCCTGAACATGTGTGGTACAGTAACGCGCGCCCCCATCATCTTGAGCAGGGTCACTCGCCAGCGGTGATCTCTGCCCTTCCTCACGCGCAGAAATGTGAACGTTTTTGCCTCGTGATTTAATGTCGTTAAAATGCGGTCCGTGTTGCTTTTTGAAGAGCGGTAAATAACGGCAAAAGATTCAACATTGAAATGAAACGTATTGAAGTGTCTATGCCCATATGATCGACGTGTAAAATCATAACACACCTTCACTTATAATAATAGGGGGTTTCCCCTTTTTTTCTGGCAACAAAACTGAAACCTTTTTACAAGGATTCATGTCTGCATTAACCACAATACTTGCAGTCAAAATGCAAGCAAAAAACACACTATGATAATGTATGCATTGTCCTTGAAACTGATTGGTCCACACCAGGGATGGCTTTCTTTTGTGCTCGACCAGAGGACGCCAAAAGGCGTACAGCTCAAAGACAATGCTCAAAGTAATGAGGGCTCGGGGTGAGCATCTACATCATTAGACCTCCTTTGCCAGTACCAAAATATAATAATAGGGGTTTCCCCCTTTTTTTCACCTTCACTCACCTCCCAACGTACTGAAACATACAGGGTGGCCCCCGAGTTAGGATACATTGGGTTATTATATTTATTTTAACAAATGACATCGGGTGATTTTATTTATTTTAACAAATGTTCAATCTGATCCTCATTAATATAAACGTATGCATTTTCTTTTGAACTTAATGGAGGACTTTTGTTTTAAAGATTAAAGCTGTAATTTTTGAACATTCATAAATTATGTTTCGTCTCAATGCATTCCGGGTTCTTGGCCGGGTTCTTGTAAATGACGGATTGGAGGTGATTCCACGGGAAGAAGAAGAAGAATAGATATTAATGATCATAGATACAACATTAACTTAAAGAATAAACAATAAAAATGCCAGGTGTTAAAACAAATGAAATGACCCCGTGTGTCCTGAATTTTGGGCCATGCTGTCTTCCCTCGCGCCATGTTGGTTGTCTGTCCAAGCTTTATGGAGGTGGCAGGATGGCTCAGAGTTCAGGGTACGGACTCGGCACACGTGAAACCCTGGGTTTAAATTCACGTTTCAGCCACCCATGGTTAAACTAGGACCTCAAATGTTACCAGCGTTGATGATCTCAACATTGGTGACAATGACTCTGTAAACGTTAATTTCAGTTGACCTCTCAAGCGACTAACATGTCGACAGTCGGGGATTTGGGCTTAGTGTAGCCCCCCTGGTGCAGACAAAATGATAGGTCCCGTGAAGGGATTTCTGTGAAATCACCCTTTAATGAGATGTTCTCTAACACACGATGATGCATGCAGCGTAAGGTCTGATCGTGCATTTCTTCATCTCTTGAAATGACACGAACAGCAAAAAATGTTTAGGTAACTTTGACAAAAAGCCAAAACCGTGAAGCTTTCAAAACACATTTAAGCTTCAGATTAGATTGCGTTAGGTTGTGAAGCCATGATGATGATGATCGCAACTCACGTATTTATTTATTTAAACGCCGCCGTAACTGCGAATATTTGAAAATGGAGTAAACATGCCGCGGGAACGAGCCCCGGTGCTCTTGATCTGTGCGGGGAGATTGACTCAGACAGGAAGGGCGCGCAGAGAAGTGCCACAGTGGAAGGAAACGGCGAGCGTACGAGTTGATACATCGCGTGAACCCAAAGTGTTGTTGCACTGGGATGCCATCCCGTAACTTTTTCACGTGACGTTGACGTGTGTCATTTTGAAGTGAGGGCACATGAATCATCAGGTTGCCGTAAGAGCTGTTGTTTAAGGTTCGCTCATAGCAGTGAGCACCGCTCATCGATGCCAGCTTACCCAGTCAGAATCTACTCTGCAACCTTTGGCGGTCGTGCACGTACACTATGAAGCCGCAAACTCGAGTTTGATTCCCAGCTGTGTCTCACAGCCACGGGCGAAGTGGTGCGGGATATGGAGCCACTTGTCAGCCTGCACTAACACGGTGAAGTGGGGTCCTACAACCCTTAGGACTGACAGCGGCGTGGGGAGGCCTTTATTCAGCAGCGGCATGGGTAGAGAGGGATGTGAGGGGAGACCGAGGCAGGGGTGAGTCCACGGAGGCCGTTTAAGACGATGAGGCCAATCTTGTAGTTGATCCAGAAGATTTTAATGGAGCAATCTGGGGATTGGGATGATGTTAACTACCTCGCCTGGTATGCAGGAGTTTGTGGGTTCGATCCCAACCCTGACGCCTGCTGCTGTATATTTGGAGGTTGCGTGTCTCTCTCTCTCATTATCATCACGGTGGCGAGGATATGTTAACTACCTCACCTGGTATACAGGAGG
Organism: Lethenteron reissneri; assembly: GCF_015708825.2. Taxonomy (NCBI): domain Eukaryota; kingdom Metazoa; phylum Chordata; class Hyperoartia; order Petromyzontiformes; family Petromyzontidae; genus Lethenteron; species Lethenteron reissneri. Next base: position 3,190,296 of record NC_083804.1, read on the forward strand.
TCGTGGGTTCGAACTCGACCCTGATGCCTGCTGTATATTTGGAGTTTGCGTGTCCCTCTCTCTCTCCCCGTGGTCGCGTGGATTTTTCTCCGGGTTCTCTGGATTTTCCCTCCGCATTTAGAATCAACATCACCATGCGTTTAGAGTATTTGGCTGCTATATATGTCCACGTGATACGTCACTTTGTTGAGCTATCATTTGTGGCCAGGTCACTTCTGAAAAAGATCTATATAGATCGGTGGGCTTTACCTGGTAAAATAAAAAATAGTACTTTACCTTATTTACGAGTGCGGGCGAAAAGTCTTATCCTGTACAAGGCCACTATATGAACTCTGGTTACACACGAGTTTGTGTACTAACGTGTGTATGCAAACGTGTTTTGTGTGTGTACTGCCCTTTAAATACGGCAGACGTGTCTTTAAACTAATAGTGCATGGTGCGGTGTGAAAGCCTGCGTGCATTCGCTGTGTGTTTTTGCGAGCGTTATTCCGTGTGTCGTTAGAGTGTGCATGCCCCATGGGATCTGACCGCCATATAAGGCAGCCAAAGCACAGAAACTTTGATATTTGCCCAAATCGAGCAACCCAAGCGAGCAGACAAATTACCACATGCACACACTCACGCATGGTTAACACACACACACAAGTTCATCACACAAATGCCTTTGCGTGCACACAAAAGACAAAAATCCCCCATAAAGCCTTAACAGACTGTTGGGGCAAGTGCTGGTAGCATGCACCTATGAGGGCCGACACAGCACACGAGACTGTGGGTAGCCAACACAAAGCCCGACAGTCTTTGTCTCCCCAGTGGCGATGTTTACTACACACCGCACCAGGTACTCATTTTAGGCTGAGTCGACTTAGGGGAGACCTAGGACCGGTTCAGATAATTGTCACCGGTGTTGGTCGTGAGCGGGAATCGAACTCGGGTCGCCGGGTTCGTAGCGCAGCCTAGCGCTACCCGCTGTGTGCGTGCACACACACACAACCCAAACTTGTGGACAGCCACCGAGAGTAACCGCACAACCTCACAAGGTCTTGCCATGCACCCTCAACCCCAACAGCCTCATTCACAAGACACACAAACTCAACTCAGAACATGCAAGCATAAATACACACGCGTACACTCTGCATAGCCATGTATACTGTATACATAAGTTCGTACATTCATAATTTTTTAAGCCATGTGCCTGTCGAGGAAAGTTTTCAATCGGGGCATATTGCTTGCTATCATATATGGATCAGGAAAAAAAGCAAGGCCACTGATAAATTAAACGGATCAAACGCTGAAAAGTACGCAAAGAAGCAAGGCTTTGTTGTCCTTCCCCCGCACCCCCGATTAGTGCGGTTGGCTACGTACGGTGCGAAAGAAGTCCAACATACATCACATAGATACACGGCGAGATGCACGCTTTGAATTACGCAAAGAGACGGACAAAAGTGGGAATTCATAGACCAGTTACAATCAGAGAGCAGAGGGACAATGATAATTGGGCAGGACAGATTGCTGAAAGGATCGATGACCACGTGTTGAGACTGGTGACTGAACGACAGCCCACGGAGGGAATGTGCCCAAGATGACAACGCCACGGAAATGGAGCAATGAGGCCCGCTTGTGTGCAGCAGCTCGATGGATTGTGGTATCGCGAGGTCAAAACAGAGGGTGATGCCATGATGTTATCCAGCAGTGGACAGATAATGGCGATTGATGATGATCATGGCGAAGGGCTATTCCTAGCATACCCAAGGCTTTTGTGCGTGACTACAGTGAACCGTGCACGTAGAATTAGCATTTACATGGGCACATGTTCGATCGTAAACTGGCCCATGGATGTACACGCAGATTTGTTGACATTCTCCGAGTAGGATATATCAATGTAAAGCTTTGATACAGTACAACACTTGTAAATTGTTGATGTACATGTGCAGCCCTTTGTCAATCGACTGCTGGATGAGGGCTTCCCCATGCTATGTTGGTCACGGGAGTTATTAGACCGTACTTCACTACGGCAGTCAGTGCGGGTTGGTGAAGGAGGTGGCCCAGTGTGGAGATCACGCGCATGGCTGGGTGGGGGGGTGAGCGTAGAAGTACAGGACAACAATGGATTTTTCCGCACATAATTCTTCAAATAATAGAATTCTATGTTAATGACAGCAATGGAATTGTTTCCATTTGTAAATAATTTGTTGAAGTGGGCAGAGCTATTTCCTTAATTGGCAGGACAATTTAAAAAATATTCCATTGATTTTTTGCATGTCCATATTTTCACAGATGTCCCCCCTACCCCCTACCCCAATCGATGTCTGGCTTAACCCCATCGGGTCAAAACTCGCTAAGCCTGAATCGTCGCAGACCTGTGCCAACGTCACCTTCTGGCATTTGCGAGAAATTCCAAAATCTTTTTCCAAAAAAGACGAGATTATGATTGCCCCCCCCCCCCCCCCAAATGAGAAACAAATCCCAGGAATAGATGCCAACCTCATCGAGTAACTGGAGCCCTTTAGTGACACAAAAGGTCACGTAGGAAGTTTGCAAAGAAACGTAAACAACAACAACAACCCTATCTCTGAGATGAGTGTGTTTTGCAACTTCTTGAGATTTTTTTTAGGTTGCTAATCTCATTTCACATAACGGTCGCACTCAACTGATTTACTCTCGTTGTATATAAAACTTACCGACTTTTTTTATTTAGCAAGTAAGGCCCACTGAGCGATGTAGCTCTTTTACAGAAGCGACCTGGCCACCACAAATGATAGCTCAACGAAGTGCCTCGTTACGTGGACATCTATAGCAGCAGCCAAATACGTTAAACGCGTGGTGTCGATTCTAAACGTGGAGGGGAAAACTGGAAGACCCGGAGAAAAGCCAACCGACCACGGGGAGAGAGAGAGAGACATCGCAAACTCCACATATACAGCACGCGTTAGGCTTGGGATCGAACCCACGACCTCCTGCATACCAGGCGAGGTAGCCATCATCTCGCTACCGTGGCGTAAATAACGATCCCGCATACAAGGGGATTGTTAACGACGCCACGCAAGATGTTCCCATATAAAATAGGATCGTTAATGTCTTCAATCATCTTTAGCATTTTGGGGAGGAGGGGGTGGCGGGGGGTTGGGGGAACTTGTCACAGTTAAAGGTGAAGACGACGGAGCCATAGAAGGACCGTTTTGATCGGTAATCACCCATTTCTGTTTTTTTCTCTCCATGGCATCGAACTTTCTTTACTCCCCCCCTCCTCCTCCTGCTCCGAGGAATGCAACAGCTGGCCGGAATAAAATAAACCAACGGCACTCAGGTCCCGCAAAGAATGAGCTCAGAGACAGTACAGTATCGCAACTTTTAGCACGACTTGGAAATTTACAGCGTAATAATTACTGTACGCAAAAGATTTTGGGCTCGGTTTTTTGTTTGGAAAAGTCGCGAGCGCTCACTGACTTTTATTTGTTCACTGTACTTTTAAGGAAAAAAAGGTTTAAAATTTGGGTTGTAAGAATTGGATCGTAAATAATAATAAAAAATACTCGCTCATTTTTACACGATAACACTTCCAGCCAAACTGTGTTCGAGTACGGCAACTTTAATATCCTACAGTGATATTCTTCGTCTTCTCGAGTACTTGGTGTAGCAACATATTTCGGTTTCGAAGCCCATCAAAATGTGAGCCAACGCTTCCAATCAACGTTGGCACGTTGATTGGAATCGTTGGACGAACGTTGGCCCAGCGTGCCATGTTTATTGGGTGACCCGGGTAGCGTTGTGAATGATGCAGGGCCTGATGTGTATGTTGTGTGCGTTGAACTTCTTTCGCGCCATACACAGAGAGCCTCGTCAGATCTCAGCTAGCCAAGCGGGGTCGAGCCCGGATAGCCGCTTGGATGCGCGACAAGCAGAGGCCAGTGCAGCAACGACCAATTGTTGTCCCATACTTCTACGCTCCCGTGTCTATACCCACCCCGCCTTTTACCAAGCCGCAGCGGGTCGTCGTTTGACCTCAACGATACAACTCCCCGTGAGCGTTCCACAGTGCGGCAGGCCCTCATCCAGGGGAGGAGGAACGAAAGGGCTGAACGTGAAGAGCGGTCGGAGGCACGGCGGTCAGCGCACACTCGTGACAGAATTCGTGGTGCATTCCGATCCGCGAGGATGACGATGATGACCACATCGACGACGATGATGATGATGATGGGCTGGCTGATGAGAACGCCGGTCGCCGGAATGTAATCCTGCCTCTTTCCCCCATTGGGAGTCGAGAGTTATTTCCAATCGTTGCCGACCACACTCCAGGCAGATGCATTGGCCTGCAATATCTACGCATGGCGGACTTCGTGTGGTCATGTTACCGTAGGACTCTGTCACGCAGGCAAATGTGCAGCCTCGCTATTGCTGAATTGCTCACGTTGGTCGTGAGACACGTCTCGGAAGAGGTGGGTGGCTGGGGGGGGTACCCACGCTTTATCCCACTAAAGGAGCCGTCCATAAATGACGTCACGCGATTTTTGACGATTTTTGACCCCCCCCCCCCCTCTTCACACGGCGTCACAAAAAGTCAGATCCCCCTCAAAAAACATATTTCCATTTTGAAAATAAAACATGCTTCAAATCGCTTTAAACTATTGTCATTGTAGTGCGTATTTAATGTGGCGCTGCACTCTGATGTTGTAGGAGTGTTGTAATAACAATTAGTGTTGTAATAACAATTACATATTTATTTAAAGTTGCGCATTTTGATGTGACATCACATTTCTCAAACGCCCCCCCTCGTCACACATCGTCACAAATGTATCTGCCTGCCCGCCCAGGTGTGTGACGTCATTTATGGACGGCCCCAAAGGCAACCTGTCACCCCGTCGAATGTGTGCGGTGTGACCATTTCCCGGCACTGTGCTGCTGAGTGGACAGAGTGGGGTGGGCAGTGGGGGTTAATAAACTCGCCCTATTTGTTTAATCTTCCACGCCGGGAGATCGCATCCAGCCGGTGACCTCTGGATCGCAATAATCCCGTTGTGCTACCCGATCACACCACCCGTGGCGGCATCCCAAGCAGTACTCGAGTAGTACTTTAACAGTACAAATGAGTTTGAGTTTTTCTAAAGACGGTACTGCAATATTGTCTCGCTTTTTTGTCGCCTTACCCCAGCAGCTCCGATGAGCACGGTTAAGCTACGTATGTTGCAAAATAAAAGTTCAGCATACATAAGATAGCTTTGTTGGTAACAACAACAACAAGCTCCCAATCGTTCACCTAAGAGTTGAAACCCTGGTCACAGCTGAGTTGTTCCAGACTCGTCATCCTCTTCGGGTGGGGAAATGAACACCACGTGGTGGGATGCGTTACAGCGAGATGTGTCGCGTGGAGATTGCAGCGCCGTGCTGGTCCTTGCCATAGGCACGTGTAATTTCCACCACGTGCTTGGCGGAGGTGGGGGGGGGGCATCAGGGATGAGTAACGCAACACGCCAGACTCTTCTGAGCATTGTGAAGTTGAAACTTTATGTGCTGAGTTTGGGAAACTTATCATAGAAAAGTCCCGTTCTCGAAAAATGTGTTACGGCCATTTGTAACTAAAATTCAATGCTTATTATAAAATGTACATGAACTCATCCCTATCGCAATCCACTGCTGGATGGCAGGCTTTTTCACGCTGTTGGCCATTGGCATTTTTTTTTACCATACTTCACCATTCTGAACAGTGCAGGTTGGTGAAGTGGTAGGAAGATGGGGGGCGAGGAAGACGAGCCGAAGACCGGGTCATAGACACAGCATCACTCTGAGACTAACGCTGCTATAGCCGTGTTGCAAGAATCGAACCCAGGTCAGCTGGTCCACAGTGCAGCGAGTGCGCTCACCGCTGTGCCACCGCTCCACCTAAGCCCCCATTGTTTTGTATGACAAGAATTTCAGGTACTGCTGCAATGATTTAAACGTTCTATAGAACAGAGAGAGGAAGAGCAGGAAGAAGAGGGGGGGGGGGCTCACACGTCACGTGACTCACAATTGCAATATTTGAATAGGAAGCGGCCTAATTGTCCCCCGTGTTTGTGGTGAAGCTGCAGCAGTTATCTGCGTGTAAGCTCTCATCATCATCAGCTGCTGCTGCAGAAGCAGCATACAGTGGTCGTAGCCATGTATGGTCCCGTTACTCGAGCAGCCTCGGGGCCCCCGCTGACTCCAGCCCCCCCCCCCACCACCACCACACCCACCCACCCAAGGGAGCTCTGTCAAATCAGAAATGAAAAATTAACCACCAGACTTTAATGGAAAAAAAAAATCTTCCAGATTTCAATAAAACATCCTCGCTCTCTATTCCGTGGCGCTTTTAAATAAAACGTAAAAAAAGAAAGTTGTATAATTTGGACAATGCCACAAAACGCACGTATTGTGCCTTGCAGTTTAACAGTGCTTAAGTCTGAGTAGTGTGTATATATACGCGTTTTACTGTGACTCATTCTTGAAAGCACTGCAGTGTGTGTACTGAATTATCGCATGAAACTTTAGATGGGTCAGGGAGCAAAATGCAAGTTAAGAGGCAGCGTAGTGACGGGCAAGAGACGTGGGTTTCGGGCCAGCAAACGCGTCGCTATGAAGGACAATGCATGCCCCGCGGTCGACGCTGATGATGGAGCGACGGGCCGAAGGAGAGAACCACACCAGATATGAACATCAACACTGAGGGGCGGGAGCGATGATATCAGCGAATGTGCAAATCGAGACGAGTTGTTCTCTCGTGTGACCTTGTGGAATGGCTACAGCTCGGGGAGGCATTCATCAAGCAGTGGGTAAAGTTGTGGCTGATGATGAAGTTAGATGCACAAAGAGGATGATGATGTGAGCAGCGTACTCTGTAATGCTCTTGTCTGCACAGCAAAGTTAATCATCTGTGTGCAATGTCTTGTTAAGCTCACCATGTTGTACGAAGTTAATTACGACATTAAGACGAGGTTCCACAATATGACCCCAGTGACCCCCGAATTAAATTTGCAGTCACAGCCAACACCGGTGGTGAACCGGCACTCCCCTATCGCAAACCCGCACGTGCCAGCGTGGTGAAGTATGGTCAAAATAACTCTCAACTGCACGCCGTGGAGAGGTCCTCCCATCCAGAATCAGAAGGACAAACGGGCTGCATTGTGGGCACGATTAGCGGGAGGAGGACATGGGCCCAGACATTTCACTCTCCTCACTGCTGGATGAAGGCCTTTGTTCTGGTCACGTGAGATAATCATGATCATACTTCACCATGCTGAGCAGTGTGGGTGGTTAGTGAAGGGGCTGCCCCTCTGGGATATGACTCGCAAACTCGAAACTCAGGTCGCCCACTTTACTGCTCTTCCCCCAAGTGAGAGTTCTCTTTCAGGAGAAAAAAAAATCACTTCTGACCCTGTGGCCAGATTTTCTGTAAAAATATACTGTATCTAGTTCAGTGGTGTACTTTGTTACGATGTAGAATGGTTGTACGACATTTATATAATGAGGGAATGGTGATATCACATCCTAAATGCAAACATTTGTTGCAAATTATTGCCGTACTGCACTGTATGTTTCAATGCAATACATTAGGTCTACGCTGTGCAAATGGAATTGGTGGCATGCAATGTGGTATGAGAACATGAAACCCGATCAAATGCCTCTATCGCAGCGGTCAAAAATGAGTCTGATATCTCAGTATGGCACTCGGAAACGCAATCGCCTCCAGCCAAAGAAGGTCCGGAATTTAATTAAATTATAGTACTGTACTGTACGTCAGCACATGTCTGAAACACTGCCCTCATCTTTAAAATGAGGGGGTTTAAACGTCATTTATTCCTGTCATCACGAGAATGCGTACTCAAGTTGTTACGACAGTTTTTTGTTCGTAGTCCACAGAAACAAGTATGTTCATGCTTGACGAATCGTCGTCAAGAATCCACAATCGTGAACAGAAATTAATCTTGCTATCCACAAATTCTTACAAATAACCAGAGCATAGGTATGTGCATTTCTTCGCGTGTTTATACGTGAAAAAAAAATTACTGACCTCAGGAAATTCATAATTACGCAAACTGCACTTTTACAAACTCTTACAATGCATAGCAAATTTGTTTCGAGGGCTGGGTAGGGCCCAACACATTTTGCAGACGCTCTACAACGTGCATATGCCGTACGATGGGGAGTTTGTAGAGATAACGTCTGTGTCTATTCAACTTCCTGTAAGGAATTCCCCCAGATGAGAGCTGGATCCACTTTAGACACTTAACTACAGTAACATGAGAACCGTCACTCAGAACTTGTAATAACTGAGCTGTGGGTATTTGTTACATTTTGCGTAACATGGGTATGGCACTGGGAAAAAAAAAACTACCTATATTCTTGATCGCAATGTTGCAGAATACAAAATCGTATTAATGCAAAGTATACATAAACAACTATGGAATACTTTCCGCCAGTATCAAAATACCGAATGATAAAAACGGTTTTTACATTTCTGGCGTACACACATTGCTGGTATGTATGTATGCTCAACTTCCTTCGCACCGTACGTAGCCAACCGTGCTAATCGCAGGTAGCATATAAACAGCCAAAATGGTGTTCTCTGAATGCTCGACTTCATCACAGGCTGGTAATGGGTGATCACATGGGGAACCTCAAAGGGTCCATAGCCCTTCTTCCTGTGTTCACGGGTAGCTCTTTGGGGGTCGCCCGTGTGGCACTGGTGATACGCAGCGGCATCGTGTCGAGCGGTCATCACGGACAACACCACCGGCGCTGTCACCACCTCCGTCCGCATCACTTCCTTCTGCCGCCATCCCTCAGCCGCTGCTCCTCCACAGCTGAAACCGAACTCCACAACAGCGCCCTTCCAGTCCCGCCACCTCCGATTGGCACGGTTGGCTACGTACGGTGCGAAAGAAGTTCAACGTACATACAGTAAACGCCTCCATCTGGCTTCACGTCTGCCCCTTGGTCCCCAACCTGCCAAGTGCCCCTCAAAACGCGCGCCCCTCCTCCATCCTAAACACGAGCTCCAAGCTGCTCACCCTATATCCCTGCCCATTAAATTCCTGGCATCTTACGCACGTACGTGCCTTATGCCGTGTGCACACTGCAATCCGTATGGCTGCTCAATGCATAGACATTATTACAGTGAATGTGATTTATCACGAAAGAGATAATTTTGTTCCCAAAGCTCCATGGCTTACAATTCTGCATTTACAAGTATAAACATTTTGATTTAAAGCTTTCGTGACTCCAGGGATTCATATTCTTGGTTCTTTCGGTAAAGTCACGTAGAAGGGAAATAATAAAATACAAATATAAAACAATAAAAATTCTCACGACGTTTCGAATTCAAATGTTCTTGCCGTGGATTTCACACCTGATGATGATTGCTTGTGTTGCAGTCGAAACGTCGTGAGAATTTTTATTGTTTTATATTTGTATTATTTTATTATTTCCCTTCTACGTGACTTTACCGAAAGAACCAAGAATAAGTATAAACATCTTTGCAAATATACGGGGCGGGGTTGGCGCGACTCAATCCCTGTCTGCCCACAAACCTGCGCATGTGGACATGTTTAGGCATTTATGACATTTAATTTTTCTGTATCGACTCAAATTACAGAGATAGCTCTCAAGCGCTCAAGTGCCGGCGCTGTATCTGGCACTTTCCACGGTTGTTACATATCTAAGATGCGATTGCGTGCGAGTGTTTTCCTGAGGGCGCTAGAGAAAAACCTCTCCCCCGCCCCCACCTCTACGCTTTGACAACCCCGATGGCCGTGCGGGCATGGGGCCGTGATCCTCCCTGGATTGTGGTATAGGGGCCGGTGTCACGTGTCTCGATTTCAGTAGCGACGCCACATGTCACGCCGTGGACATCAATCGGCGGAGGTGTCCACGTGTAAGCGTGCGTGCCTATCTCAGCCAGCCTTGGGAGGAACGTTCTATGTGCAATTCATTCCATGCACCAGGCAGTATGTTCGGGCAATGTGTGTGGTAAAAGCGTTGTGGCGATAGAGCGATACCACGACACATAGCTATGGTCTAAGCACCGCGATAATCGTACGGTATAGTCCATTGTGCATAAGATCGTCATATCGTGATGCCAGGTCACGCTTGCATACAAGATGTTATCCTGGTCTCTTGTGTTGTCGTCTGGGTAAACAAAATAAAACTGAAACTCAATACTTGTCGCTTCTTTTTATTTAAAATTTTTATTTTCTGACAAATTATCTTTGACATCACAAGCGTTGGCCGTGAGCGGGAATCGAATTCGGGTCGCCGGGTTCGTTACGCAGTGCGCGAGCACCTATGAAGGCCGGCACGGCACACGAGGGGGTGGGTGGCCAACACCACCAGGTACTCATTTGAGGCTTAGTCGACCTAGGGGAGGCCCGGTACCGGTTCAGATAATCGTCACTGGTGTTGGCCGTGAGCGGGAATCGAACCTGGGTCGCCAGGTTCATAGCACGGCGCGCTAACCGCATCACCACCGCTCCCCACACACACACAGACATATACACACACGCGCAAGCACAGCGCACACACACTTACACAGGCGCTCCTGCATGTAATACGCTCACGACGTGCTCGCCACATATCTCCTGCAGATCACAAGCCAAACGTCGTGCGACATGCCCATCATCACACGCAATATTCATGACGCACGCACACGCAGCACACACAGCACGCTCAGGGCGAGAGTCGACACGTCACGTGCACGTCGCTGGTTCGACACGCGCGCCTCACGACCCGACACGTGATCAACATCACCGGGCGACTGAAAGCAGGTCGCGTTTCAGCAAGGGCCCCGCTCTCCTCCGAACGTTCCAGCTACCCTTGCTCGTCCATCCTCTTCGGGGCCGTCCATAAATGACGTCACGCGATTTTGGACGATTTTTGACCCCCCCCTCCACTCGTCACACGGCGTCACAAAAAGTCAGATCCCCCCCCCCTCAAATATGACGTCACAAAGCTTTGCCCCCCCCCTCCCACCCAAAACCATATTTCCATTTTGAAAATAAAACGTGCTTCAAATCGCTTTAAACTATTGTCATTGTAGTGCGTATTTAATGTGGCGCTGCACTCTGATGTTGTAGGAGTTTTGCTATAACAATTAGTGTTGTTATAACATTCTATATTTATTTAAAGTTGCGCATTTTGATGTGACGTCACATTTCTCAACCCCGCCCCCCCTCGTCACACATCGTCATAAATGTCTGCCCCCCCCCCCCCCATGTGCGTGACGTCATTTATGGACGGCCCCTTATATCAAGCAGAGAATGGAGACTTTCCCTCCGGTTCCTCTCCCCCCTCCTCTACGACTGCCTCCTTGCTGCCTCTATTTATCCTCCTACTTTGATTGCAGTCCCTCCGCATCTCTCTCACCTCCCCCATCTCACAGGCAACACGAGGCCCGTGACACGTGGACGATCGGTGACCCGACTCACACCGGCGGATATTTGGGAAAGGCGACGTGGGTGCGATTTGCCCCGCGCGGAAAACATTTTCGGAGGGTGCAAACAAATGCACATTAGAGGCAGGTCGCCAGCAACATTTATATTTTAAAAATGCCTTCCACTTCCCCCCAAGAGCAGTTTCAAGTTCTGTCCCTGTGAGGACGGACTTTACACATTTTATCTCATGAGTCACGGCTCACTTTCAAATCGAAGTTATTATTTTTTAAAGCACGTGACTTTGACACACAACGGCATGCTCTTCTTCTGAACGATGCCATCTAGTTCCCCGTTCACCGGTTGCGGTTTGCTGTCCCCGTTCGCAACAGGTTTGATTTTGCACGCGAGCGAACGAACGGGCGCCAGCGTGAAGGATTTGTCAAACGCGTGCCACCCGACCCAGTGCAGAGCCTCTCTCTCTCTGGTTGGAAGACGGGCGAGGGATGACGCTTGTCAGAGAGGGTCAAGCGGGCAGTGTGAGATTGGCTGCCAGTGGCGGCGTGAGATCACCTGGGAGTTCTAGATTTGAAGCTGTCGTGACTGCAAGGATTCATACTCTTAGTTCTTTCGGTAAAGTCACGTAGGTAAAAAATGAAATTATTGTTTTTATTTTTTATTTATTTTAATTAGATTTTTTTCCTACGTGACTTTACCGAAAGAACTAAGAGTATCACCTGGGAGGACTAAACAACAACGGTGGTGTTGTGTTTATGCTTGGAGGAGGGGGGCGGGTGGAGAGAGAATAGCAGGAAGGGAATGTTGTTTTGTGAGGAATCGCTACGTTTCGCCGAGTCAAAATCACCCATTTTTTTCACGCAGTTGAAATGCGCGACTTGCAATCGAACGCACCCAATGTGGAAGCTTCCCGTTAAGTGAGCTCCCCCCATCTGATACGTACACGCGAGACGCACTTCAGGCGCGTGCGTCTTGACAGGTCCGCCGCTCTGAAACACGCAGCCTGCTTCACGGGAGAATACGAACCGTGGAGGCTTCAAAAGCGCCGAAGTAGAGTAATGTGTGTGGGTGCTCGCCAGTCAATCCCCAAATGTGCTTAAAAGGTCAATCAGGCTCCCCTCCGTATCACTTCCAACGCCACGGTGCGGACACTGCGCACAGCACCCCACCTCAGCGCACACCCCCACCGCCAGCCACCCTCACGACTACAGCTCCCATAGCTGGGCGACCCCTGACCTCTGACTGTCGCCATGGTGAGTCTGCCCCCATTCCCTCCAACATAATCCATCCCAGCAGCTGCATACCGAGAGCTCATGCGCACAGAATCTTTACTTGTACGCGGAGTGGTGCATTTTTGACGCATTCCATCCATATGGAGAAGCGTCTCTGCATTTGCTTTGTCTGTGAAGGGGCGCTGGTGTGGGGGTGGGTGACAAGATAGAGTTGTACTTTTTTTTCATGGATTTAGCAAAAACTCTACAACAGATTACAGAAGTTTGTCCCACATACGCTGTTAAGTATGTCAAGATCAACCCACGACTTCTCGAATTGTACGTATCCTAGTCGCCGCAGTTATTTATTGTTAATGGAAGCTCGCTTAATTAAATTTGATACTCAACACTTGTGTCACAATGTGGAACTTTTCATGAAATAAGCTAACCCCCTCGCTTACTATAGAAAGATATTTAAGAGAGAAAATTACAAATTGAGTGTAACATTTGTAGGCATTCAAAATATTTAAATGGGGCACACATGGACAGGGGGGAGCTGTGGTGCCGCGGTTAGCACACTTAGCTATGAACCCGGTGACCTGTGTTCAATTCCTAGCCGTGGGCCCATTTACCCTTCACCAACTCGCACGAACCAGCACGGTGAAGTTATGGCCAAACAACACTGACATGAGGTGGGCAGGTCTTCATCCAGCAGTGGATTAACAGAGGGGGCAGTACATGATGTATTACTAGACTTTGATTACAATAATGTCTGAATGTAAAAGCATGCAGCAGCAAAGAAACGAGGAAGAGCTTCAATGGGTTCTGCTGGTTACGAATCATTAAAAGGAAATGCAGTTGAAAAAATATGTAACGGAAATGCAATTGCTGAATACTTTACCATGAAGGAAAACTTGCTGCCTGTGTTATATGGAAAGCTGTGCATGTTATTAAAAGTGGTGCGATATGCAGAGATTGAGGTGGGAACGGTGACACAGCGATCACGATAGACCATTGTGAGCTTTGATTACTGGTCACGGATAAGATCAGTGGCTAAGGGCGCCACAGTGGCTAGGAGATGTTAGCTCCCCTCGTCTGGTGTACAGGAGGTCGTGGGTTCGATCCCGACCCTGACGCTGACGCTGCTGTATCTTGGGAGTTTTGCATGTTCTCCCCGTGGTCGCGTGGAGTTTTCTCCGGGTCCTCCAGTTTTCCTTCCACATTTAGAATCAACATCACACGTTTGGAGTATTTGGCTCCTATATATTTCCACGTGATACGTCGCTTTGTTGAGCAATCATTTGTGGCCAGGTCGCTTCTGAAAAGAAGCTACCATAGCTCAGTGGACCTTACCTGATAAAATATAAAATAGTTGAGTTTAGAGTGCAGTCTGAACTGGTCCCTGGGCCCCCACTCTGTTAATCAACCCGCACCAAGCAGGGTGGTGAAGTATGGTTAAACACCCCCCCCCCCATCGTATAGTGTGAGGAGGCCTTCATCCAGTCGTCAGTTGACTTAAGGGCTGTGAATTATTGTCAATATTAATAAGCAGATAACACATTGACACCTCCCAGGTGTTAGACAATACTTTGCATCGGTGCTGAAGTAACCGTGGAAGTCGATGTAGCGTTTCCATTCCACTTGTATTTCCACTCTGAGAGAATAGAACAAATAAAGTTGACGAGGCTTAAGCCCTTGATAAGCCTGCGCCGTGAACGCTGTATGTTGACTTGGGTATCAAATGACACAGCAGACATCCAGGGAGGGAGGCTTGTTGACAGGGAAAACGAATTCCAACACCTGGGGAATATGCTCATGGGCAGCTCTGAGCTGTCGGCAAATGTCCTGGCTTCCAAGCAGGATGAGCCTTTAACGCCATTGCTTGTGTAACATTGGTGTAAAAAGTTGCCTGGCGCGTCGTCTTCACACACACAAAACAAGTTCTGTCTCGTCACGATCGAGTCGTCTCGTCTTCTTCATGCTTGAAAGACACAGCTCAACCTGAAAGGAACACCTGCGCCAGATTGAAATAGCCCAGACGGCTGGGTGAAGAATACACGTTCGACTGTGCGAGGAGCTCACGGATATTGCAACAGCGAGTGGGAAATCCTCCATCACGCGAGGTCGTGCTGGATACAACGTGCCCAAAGCAGCTGCTGCTGCTGTTCAGCCAACAAAGAGGGTGCCAAACGGGCATGGCACAAGGGTAGAGAGCAGAGTAGAATGTCTGCCGCGTAAATCATCGGTGTTCAACCCTGCCTGTTGTTAAGGTATTTTGTTGTTGTTTTAGTTGTTGTTGTTGTTGTGTGTAACTGATGTTGGGTAGAGCTGTAAAGATTCAATCCCGAGCTGCCGCAGAATTTTCAGTTGCTGTAATTGTCACACTTCGGGGTTGCGATCAGAATTGAAACAATTCTTGAATCTGAAGAATTATTTCAATTCTTGAATCATCGGAGGCATTGTTTGTACCTCCGGTGACTGATCGCAAGCGTCACGTGAACCAATTACATACAACGCATACGAATCAAAGTTAACCAATTCGTACACAGGCACACACATTTAATCCTTATCACGAGCTGAACAACTGATTTTACTAATTGAGGAATCGATGCTTCGTGCAGACAGCGTCATGACTTGCCCGTCTCGAACCCATAACCTCATCAGCGGGGCTTCATCATTCTACACAGCCTGGCGCAAAAGCTGCAGTGAAGTCACGCCACTTAGCAATGGATGGGGTAAGCTAGCTGGTGTTGTTGCTGCTGCTGATGCTGATGATGCTTTTGCATGCGACTGTGTTGATTCGCGTGTCCGTGATTGTGCAACGTTATCTTGCGTACGGGTTTGCGTGGACGGCATTGCGAGAGGATTGTGAATTGGGGAGCTTGAGGGCGTGCGGTGTGGAGCGGTGGTGCAGCGGTTAGCGCTACGAACCCGGCGACCCGAGTTCGATTCCCGCTCACGGCCAACAACCGATGACGATTATCTGAACCAGTCCTGGGCCTCCCCTAGGTCGACTCAGCCTCAAATGAGTACCTGGTACGGTGCGTAAACATCGCCACTGGGGAGACAAAGGCGGCCAGGCGTGGTGTTGGCCACCTACCTCCTCGTGTGCCGTACCGGCCTTCATAGGTGCTCGCTAACACAGCACTTGCCCCCACAGTCTGTTCAGGTCATACGGGGTGTGGGTATTTGTCTTCGTACGCGTGGGTTTGCGATTGTGGCGTTGTCTCCGTACGCCTCGCGTGCGTACGTGCGAGGTTTTGTGTGAGGATTTGCAGGCTTCAAGTATATACATGGGATGCTTGTGTTGCTCATCAGGGAGCTCCACCGGCAGGCGAGGAGGAGGCTGCGTTGGCTGCGTCACGGAGCCACCGCGTGCCCAGGGCAGCAGCTGTTCGGGCCGGACAGAAGGAGGACTCGGCACGGGGCTCGGCACCGGCTGGAGGAGAGATGTCAGCTGATGATGCGGCACGGCAGGATGCGGAGCTAAGAGTTGGGACTTACTCAGGGAGTATGGATTCCTGCAGTCACGAAAGTTTCTCATCAACACTGAGTGGACTTGCCGGTAACTGGCAACCAGCGGTGGTCAAGATCGGCCTCTGTGGAGGAGCAGGATGGTCGTGAAGGACGCTGCTGCTGCTGCTTGCTACTGGGCAATTGGAGGCATTCGCCCTCCAGCAAGAGCGGAGGGCAGAGGAGAGCGACGCTCACAACAACGGGCGGATAAAACGCAGCGAGTTGTCACAGTAGTGAGCCACAGGTGGTCGTGCATCTTGCCAGCCTCATCTGAGTGAGTCATCGCACGGCAAACTGGGTCTGTGCCGTGAACCTCCTGCCAGCAGAGAGCCTTCCACACGCCTCACGAAACGGCCTCAAGGTGCACCTAGCCTGGCACAAGCGCCGTGGTGGTGCCACCGCCACTTAAAGGCGATTGGTGGCTGCTGTTGTAGTTATTGTGAGCGGTGGTGCAGCGGTTAGCGCTACGCTACGCCACGTACCTGGCCACCCGAGTTCGATTCCCGTTCACGGCCTCCAACACCCAGTGACGATTATCTCAACCGGTCATGGGCCTCCCCTAGGTCGACTCAGCCTCAAATGAGTACCTGGTGCGGTGCGTAGTAAAAATCGCCACCGTTGGGAGGCGGGCGGGGACGGGCGGGGGGAGGGAGGGGAGAGACAAAGGCGGCCGGCGCGTGGTGCTGACCCACCAACCCACCCACCCTTCGTCCGTGTGTGCCGTGCCGTGCCGACCTTCATCGCAAACGATCACTTGCCCCGGCAGGCTGTGTCGAGGCTACACGGGGGAGCTTTGTCTTTGTCGCGGTGTGTAACGGTAGCTCCTCCACGCGCGCGCACCGCCTGTGTCGCGACATTCTTTGCGCGCCTGGCGTCCATCTGGGGACCTGTGTACAGTGCGCTTTGTTTTTTGGTGGTGGTGGTTTGGGTTTTTTTAACTCCATTTAAAAAGTGCACTCTTCGTGACAACAAACGACCACGGGTGCGTCCGTCCAGAGGGCACAGCCACTCGACCCAGACGCGTGGTTCACCCGGCTGACTCGCCCACAGGCACTGATAAACCAGCGAAAAGGCCACGTGGGGGTGCCACCACCTTAGCCGGTCACCCAAACAAACAAACAAGCTACACAGCCATTCACTCACAACCCTCACCCCCGTCGACCTGTGGAAATAAAGCCGCTCAGGTACATCTGTGCCGTGTGTCCACTTCACTGGGCAAGCCACCTCAACATCAGCTCCCAAGCGTATTACCCACACATCGTGAAAGCCACCTGGATAACTGAGGCGCGTTGTTGTTCAAACCGAAGCATCTGGCCCCCGACTTCCCAGCCACCTCGCCCGCTGGCTACGTGGCCGGCGAACCATCATTCACACGGCCACTGAATCTGAAGCCCTACCAGGAGTCATCAGCCGTTGTTGATCCCCAAGCAGCCAGCTATGAGCCATCAGACCATAGTCTTGGTCACATCTGGCTTCAAGGCAGACGTTGCAGTTGGCAAGGGTTAATAAAGGCCTTGGCTATCGAATGCAGTCGAGGATTCCAAATGTCCCACCTAAATTACTGCGGCGTAGCAGATCGTCGGAATGGCTGCGATGGGAGAAGGGATCGTCTCCGTTGCATATCCGACCGCTGTTTTATTTCATTAACGGACTGCTCTCAAGACGGCAGGAAAACGACTCGATTATATAAATAAATACGACCAGAGAAAGTTAATGACACTTCGCTTCTGATGGGTGGTCGCAACGACTCACGAAAGAGTACTCAAAAAAGTTGGCACCGACTTAACGCCGAGTTTATTTTGAAAGCCTCATCACCATCAGCCTCAACTCGAGCGGCAACGAGGGGGTGGTGCGCGTTTCCCCAGCGTCGTTCTGGTGGTGGTGATGACATCACCGTGCCCCAGCGGTGCGATGGAGCCAGAAAGGGCCTGGACCACGTTCCAGTACTTTTTTTGGCAGGAGCAATGTACTTGGTTCGGAGCACTTCCTGAGAATATCTCTTCCTGGAAATTGTTTTTTTGTCCTATCGAGTACCCGACATCGGCGAAGACCGAGTTAAGTAACGCTTACACACACACATAACTAAACAAATCACAAGATAATTCTGAAGCATCAACTGGACAAAAAAAAGTGTATACAAAGTCTCCAAAAAGCATAACGTTGAACAATCTCTATTTCAGTTTAATGCTTCAACAGCCTGACCCACTTCTGTTGCGAGTCACAATATTTAGACCGTAAACTTTACCAGTGGTTCCCAACATTTCTCCATCCACGGGCCACTGTCAGTGGAAGAAAAATCATGATGCGCAACAGCTCCACAGACCACAGGCGGTCCAGTGACCGCAGGTTGTGAACCACTGATCTAGAAGATGCCCCCACTGCCGGTATTTTCGCTATAACTGAGAGTGCTCATGAGACGTGACTTTGTGAAGCGTGTGGTCACAGCACGCCCCGGAAACTGCCTCTTACAGTGCATGGGCCAGAGCAGACATTGGTACCACCTAATGTCGTAGGCCTTCATCCAGCAGTGGATTGTTCATGGATGATGATGGTGATTCGGTATTTTTGATCGTATAACAGTATGAATATGTGCTATTCATAAAAATAAAAACTCGGTCTTTAATTTCTTTACAAGGTTGTTGTTTATATTGGTGTGCCAACATGTAGAAGAGAATGAGGCCAAATACCCAGATACTGACTCAATATTTTCAGCAGTAAAGTTAAATAACGTTCCTAATGAAAATGCGCAAAGACACGTTTGCAAGAACGATTTGGGGCTCAAAGGACTTACGTGTTGTTTTTCCTGCATTAATCAAAAGTTATGGAAGATAATTATCAATCCAATCACAACCTCATTTATCGATTAAGTAGAAATATAAAATATATCATCAGCATAAATTAATCGTTGGCTGCGTCAACTTTAGGATGATATTATATGTAAACAGTTTTGTTTTCCTTATTTAAATATAAGGGAACATCACCGCATATGAGTTCTATACTAAGTGGGTTCAATATTTGAACCCGCGTTCATACGTCTCATTCCTCCTGGTGATACCAATCAGGAGGTGAATCTCACATCATGATTCTTGCTGGACCACTCTTTTCAAAATCGCCTGAATTTGTCCCATCTCATCAGAACTCTGAAGTACTTTCCAGGTTGAACCTGCAATGTACTTGGATGGTTGACCACCATGTACACACAGGTTGTCATAGGCAGCTATAGGGCTATGTAGTGGGCAGCAGAGGGTAGTACAGAAAAATCCATGACGTATTGTCGTGTTGTTCTATGCCCAAGCGTCTGAGCCTCTCTACCTCCAACCCACACTGACCAGCGTGGTGAAGTATGGTCGTATAATCCCCACGACCCACGCGGCATGGAGAATCACTCATCCAGCAGTTGACTCACTAAAGGGCTGTACATGTAACGCATCAGTCGTGGTTACTATAGTCGATCCCAAGGATACGTAAATGATTCTTTGGGTTGTAAATCATAATCGGGTTTCACGGTCCAATTGCCGCTGGCAATCCATACGCTCACATAGCATTGTAATCAATGTGCTGGAGTTTTTGTAAAATCAACATTGATTTTAAAGACCCTGGCTATGTTTTTGAAACTCACCCCAATGAGAACTATTAGTGATCCACATCACACCACATACTCCGAAATAATTATTTGTATTCTGCCGACAACAGTGGTGGTAACAGTGGTGGTGCTGTCCAATTGGGGGCCCGAAGCAGACATTAAATTCGTTTTGGGAGAGGGCGGGAGGGAGGACATTTAATTATGTAAAATCCTAGTGAGATGACATAAGAGATACAGTATAGAGAAGAGTCAGAGATTTAGTGAGATAAGAGACATTTAGACAAAAAATAGAGATGTAGTGAGTTGGAATGTTGTGTTTGTTTACGTTAATCATTGACTGTTTATGAGGATTTTAATTTGATGCATCCCGAATCTTTTTTTAATGAATTCGAGGCCCCTTGAGCTATTCGGGGCCACGTGCTTTTGCTTTATTTGCGAACGCGCAGACTCCGCCACTTGTCAGTAACAACAAATCACCGCATTGCAATTAGAAATGACTCCACAATACTTTAATAGTAAATATCCTAACCTGGTTTGAAATACAAATAGAACGAAGCATTTCACGTAGCTGCTGGCTGTAGCATTTTTGTGCAGCGCCTATACCCTTAACAAAAGTCTCCCGTATAGCCTTAACAGACTGCTGGGGCAAGTGCTGTTAGCAAGCACCTATGAAGTCGGATGGGGGTGGGTGGCCAGCACCAGGCCCGGCCACTCCCGGGATCGATGCAAGATATCATTCACCACTGATGTGGTTAGCCGGGAACGGGATTCGTACTCGGATGGCCGGCGGGTACACGATGATGAATCACCGCTCCCCCGGCCAGATGATGTCTCCACCCAGGTGTCAAAATACCCGTCCCATGTGCACCAAACTGGTCGCTTCAACTCTCCCTTGATCCGCAAATCACGGCAAGTGTGGGGGGGGGGGGGTTATTTTTATTTCTCAAACACAGTTGCTATGCACGGGCCCGAAACGTCAAGCGGGTAAGCAACAAACAGCACGAGCAAAGGTAAGAGTTAACACGTTTCTTTCACTTGAGCTTTAAAAGCTTGGGGGGGGGGGAGACATTCCAAAGTCGAGCAGTGCGAGTGATCATAGTAATGGGTGGAGGAATCAATGAGTGAAGTTAACAGGAACGGAATCCGCGGTAGTAGCGATAGAAGAGTGATACGGAGACGACTCAGTGAGTGCTGGGTCATCAGGCCATCGCCCTGACTGCTTCACAATTACATTGCATTCTAATACAAGTGCAGTGAGGTATGGGCTGGGTGCTCTATTGTATGTATGTTGAGCTTCTTTCGCACCGTACGTAAACAACCATACGAATCACATATATGACTGCAGCTCGAGCCCAACTTCGGCGACCGTGTACACGTCCAACGTGACCCAGAGTCCCACGTGACCCAGACTCCTAATTGACCCAGAGTCCCACGTGACCCAGATCCTCACTTGACCCAGAGTCCCACGTGACCCAGAGTCCCACGTGACCCAGACTCCCACATGACCCAGAGTCCCACGTGACCCAGACTCCCAATTGACCCAGACTCCCACGTCACCCAGACCCTCACTTGACCCAGAGTCCCACTTGACCCAGACTCCCACGTGACCCAGACTCCCACGTGACCCAGACTCCCACGTGACCCAGACCCTCACTTGACCCAGAGTCCCACTTGACCAAGACTCCCACGTGACCCAGACCCTCACTTGACCCAGAGTCTCACATGACCCAGAGTCCCACTTGACCCAGAGTCCCACGTGACCCAGACTCTCACTTGACCCAGACCCTCACTTGACCCAGAGTCCCACTTGACCCAGAGTTCCACTTGACTCAGAGTCCCACGTGACCCAGACCCTCACTTGACCCAGAGTCCCACGTGACCCAGACGCGTCCGTCTCATGCCCCTTTTCAGTCGAAGCTGACCTCAGCGTTCACGCGTAAACGTCTCTGGAACTCCGCTTGTGATGGAACGCGGCACTGCACTCACCTCTTTGCGGAGAGCCGCCGTGGGATGAGCGGTGAGGATCCGAGGAGGAGGAAGATCCTTCAGCCCGTCATGCACATCGCATGCACACACGGCCCTCCCCGTCTCCCCTCGCCCCCCTCTCTCCCTCTCTCTGTCTCCACCCTTGTTGTAGAGTTTACTAGTTTTGTCTCTCAAGCACCTCCTGGCGCTCTCTCTCTCTCTCACCAACTTTCTCGTGTATTGTAACTCGCTCACAATTCTATTCCTCTTTTTAACTATACCCACCCACCCTCTCTCTGTCTGTCTGCCTTCTTCCCCGTTGCTTTGCACCGTCTATCCCAAGTTGTCTCTCCCGCAGCCACCCTCTCTCTCTCTCTCCCCCCAGCTGTGTCTCTTCCCTCCTGCTCCTCCTCCTCCTGCTCTGTGTGAGTGAGCAGCAGAATGCTGCGGAAACTTTGTAGAGTTCCATCTCGCCCGGCCATAGGCTGCGCCTACGCCAGAGGACCCGCCCACTCACGTCGGACAAAAGGAACGCTCCTCGGCATCACCAAGTGTCAGGACACACTCTAACACACACACACCGCTCAGCTACCTCGACCAGACCACCTTGCTCTCTACTTCCCAGCCATCTACCATCATCAGCAGCAGCAGCATCGATTACATCATTGTCATCATCCACCCCTTCCATCATCTACCAACTACATTATTATCAGTCATCTACCAGCTCGAAAGTCTTCTTGATCATCAGGTTTTTTAGTCATGTACCATCATCAACCATAATGATACCATCATCATCAACCACTGTCGTCACTCATCTACCACATCGACATGTCATCTATCACATAATCTACGACCATGAATCCCCTACCAGCTCCACCGTCATCTCGACTATCCTCTCTCTCGTCTCAAATCATCTATCCCCATCGTCATCAGTAATGTTCTTAACGTCATCCTCATCCACATCATCATCATCAACCACCATAATCAGGCATCTACCGGTTCTACCAACATCTTGAATCATATACCATCACCACCACCATCAGTCACCTACCATCGTCACACCATTTACCACATCATCATCACCAACCCCAGCAGCAGCTTCAGCAGTTGAGGAGTTTTGGGGGTCCCCCCTCCCTCGGAAGACTGAGTGGGTGCTTTAGAAAGTGCAGTGTTTGTACAGATCAGAAGAGAGGCGATGTACATCTCCCCACCCTCCCCATTAAAAACCAAGCCAGATTCCCCTGGGGAATTGAAATCATCATCTGGGCTACGCGACACGTTTGCCCTGTTGCTGTCACTTCAACACGCCTCCCCCATCGCCACGTGTGTGCGAGAGACTTCCTATGCAGGGAGAAAGAGTGCCTGAGGATCCACGGTCACATCACTGTAAGTGGGACGAGCTGCTGGTGGGGGATGGGTGGTGTGCTGGGGTGTTTTGGAGGTTGCTTCGGGGTGGGGATGTTGGGGGATGGATGTTGGTGGTGGTGGTGGTGAGACGGGGGAGTGATGTGGAGCAGAGGGCGAATGGGAGAAGGAACCACAGCCGTTGACGAGCAAACGCCCTCTTCAGTTTTGTTCCGGTAGCGGTTTTTTCCCCCATCAATGAGTGCTAAATCCCATCCTTGTTACATCCATTTATTAAACTGTTATTTTTTTTATTTCACCAGGTAAGCCTCAATGAGCTATATAGCTATTTTTCAGAAGCGACCTGGCCACAAATGATTGCTCAACGAAGTGGCTTATTGTCATGTGCATATTTATAGCAGCCAAATTTGGAGGGAAAACCCGGAGTACCCGGAGAAAAATCCACGCGACCACGGGGAGAGAGACACGCAAACTCCAAATATACAGCAGGCGTCAGGGTCTGGATCGAACCCACGACGTCCTGTATACCAGGCGAGGTGGTTAACATCTCGCCACCAGGGCACCCTTTTATATGAGGTACTCCTGTGTCTTTTGCCAGTGACATCTGTTAATTTATCAGTATTTGTTTTGCAAGCCTGGCTCTGCTGATGGGACCCAGAGTGTCGAAACGAGCCAAGAGTTTGCTTGCTGGAACACATTCTGCTGCACAGACCACTTCGGATTGATTCCATATTCACTTTATATTTAGGGCCTCAAGATAAGTTCCATTGTACAAGTAGTTTATACTAGTTTATCACATTACCAGTAACGTGATATATTTAAAAGGTTGGCTTTTGTCAACTCGTTTTATGCGTCTGCCATTGTGGGTTATGCACAATATCTCTTGGAATGCATTTGCTTTTTATTTGGCTGCATTGTTCATGAATGTGGTTCTACAAATTAAAGGCATGTGGTGCGGTAGGTTTTGTAGTAATTAGTGGTGGAGGTTTTTTTTTCCCGGACAAAGAGACTACACAGTAACACACAAACAAGGAGTAATTGTATCTGTAAGGCACCTCCTACGACAGAGGATCTCTTGAACATGAGGGGAGGTGTGGGGAATGGGAGACGAGAGAACAGGGAGTATGGCGGGTGAGGTTAGGCAGGGAAAAAAACAAGCATTTTAGGGGTCAGCGAGGAATGGGGAAAATTAATGGTAAGGGAAGGATTGATCGAGGGTAGATGGGTAATGAACTGCGTCAATGGAGGGAGAAAATAGGGGTTAGGTGTGTGAACTTTAGGGGTTATGGAAGCTTGGTGGTGTTTCATTCTTCACCTGAGGACGGCTGCTTGCGTTGTGGCCGAAACGTCGTGAGAATTATTTTATTATGTTTCATTTTTATTATTGTATTACTTCCCTTCTACGTGACTTTACCGAAAGAACCAAGAAGAGGGTTATGGAAGGTTTCGGATGGAGTGTGGACAGGGCTATGGCGAATGCTGTGACATGGATTGCAGACGTGCTTGATATTCTGAGACAGAAAGATGAACACAGGCATCAGAGACAAATTTCAGTGCAGTTCTGGCATTTTCCCCACGAATGGCAGGAATTCCCTTTCTGCCAGCTTAAAGGCCCTATTATCTCACCATGACACGCGTTTACTGCCAAGGGGCTTTGGAAGGTATGTCATTGAATTGAGAGTGAATGTTTTTCTGTAATAACCAATCAGTTATCAAATTACTTGGCGACAATGCACGGCCAGTAGTGCACAAGCACAAACAAAATACGAACAAATTCGTCAAAAAACAGTGTGGACTTCAAGATATAAATTGTTTTCCTGAAATGTCAGTGCTGTAATTGACAAAAACCTTTATGTTTTTGGTTCGTAATCAGCAAATGCTTCATGAATTGCATGTTGTATTGCTCAAGTAGACAACTGAATGACAGAACGGTATTGAATTTGTTTTAAACAATACGTCGAGAAGTCTAAAATATATCAACGTTGCATGTCTGGCATTCAGAGCCACCACAACTGCGGCCGCCATCTTAGGCAGGGAAGCCCGCCGCTCGTGCACGGTGGCGCGTGACGTCATAAACCAGTGCAGCGCGTGACGTCAAAAAACATTTGGAGAGCATGACGTCATCAAGCAGAGCCTCGGCGTAGCGTCATCAAGCGCAGGTTTTGCCGGAGGGGGCCCAGAAGCAAAAGCTACGCGTGATGTCATAAACCATCAAAGCGCGTGACGTCATTACGCAGACCTCGCGTGGCGTCATCAACTACAGCCATTACAAAAAGCTACGGTGACGTCATCAAGCACAGCTGCGGCTGACGTCATAAAGCAGTGGCGCGCGTGACGTCATAAAGCACAGCTACGTGGCCAGCCACATGCAATTACGTTCCTTATCCGTAATGGAGTTTTTTTTGGGTTAATTGACATCGCAACTCATTACATAAACACGTCGACATATATCGTAGCCGTAGTTCACAATCCACTAGCTGTGTACTGCGTATAGACACGCTGTGTAGTCTTGTGTTTGCCAGCACGGTTTGTTCTCGCACGCAACCTCTGGGCTGGTTTCCACATTCCGGGACTCATTAGCAATACATTCGTGAGGCTTGCTAACCAAACGCTGCTGCTGCTGGCTAATCGGATATCATCATCATTATTATTATTGATTCTACTAATAGCAGTCTTAAACAAACATAACGAGCACTGGCTCGAATAAGGCTTTTGGTATGCGGTGTGGTAGGTTTTGTAATAATTAGTGGGTGGATTGGAGGGGGTTTGTTTCTTCCTCTTGGTTCTTTCAGTAAAGTCACGTAGAAGGAAAATAATAAAATAATAAAAATGAAACATAAAATAATTTCACGTCTTGGCCACAACGCAAGCAGCCGTCTTCAGGTGGAGAACAGGTCTGTCGAGAAGGCAGAGTCTGAATGCAGTCACGAAAGCTTTAAATCGAGGTTTGTTTCTTGTTGATAAGAAAACTCCCTCCACGTCACGGG
The DNA here is from genome assembly GCF_015708825.2 of Lethenteron reissneri. NCBI lineage: Eukaryota > Metazoa > Chordata > Hyperoartia > Petromyzontiformes > Petromyzontidae > Lethenteron > Lethenteron reissneri. Next base: position 3,216,319 of record NC_083804.1, read on the forward strand.
CGCCCCCTCTCATTGTGGGCACCAAACGATAACAGCGGATACGACGGGAAGAATGTTTGTACGTGGAACTTCTTTAGCACGACGACGACGACGACTACGACAACAACACGTGGCAAAAACACGGAATCGTCGTGGAGCGATGAGAATGTCACTGCGCCTCCACACCCGATGGATGAGATGCTGGAATGAATGCACTCCCGCCAGGCAGTGTGGCTGATGGGTTGGAGGAAACAGATCAGGGATATTTAGGAGGGGATTTACCTCCTTATTTCTTGGTGTGGAATACATTGAGATCCTGGAAACTCATACCTGCCAACTCATACCTGTCAACCCATACCTGTAAACTCATACCTGTGAACTCATACCTGTCAACTCATACCTGTCAACCTCATACCTGCCAACTTATACCTGTCAACTCATACCTGTCAACCCATACCTGTAAACTCATACCTGCCAACTCATACCTGTCAACTCATACCTGTCAACCCATACCTGTCAACCTCATACCTGTCAACTCATACCTGTCAACTCATACCTGCCAACTTATACCTGCCAACTCATACCTATCATCCCATACCTATCAACTCATACTATCATCCCATACCTGTCAACTCATACCTATCATCCCATACCTGTCAACTCATACCTGTCAACCCATACCTATCAACTCATACCTGTCAACTCATACCCGTCAACCCATAACTATCAACTCATACCTGCCAACCCATACCTGTCAACCCATACCTGTCAACTCATACCTGTCATCCCATCACGGTTTACCCCGTATTATTGTACAGGTAAATTGAGTTTTCAGGTCCATATGGCGTTCAGACGTTTCGATATGGGCAAAATCTATTTGTTTGTGTTTATCCCTTGTGATGGCACTTTGTAGGATGAACGTTGCGATGTATAAGGGCACAGGGTGACCAATAAGGTCTGAATTTGTCTGTAATAAGGGAGGGCACTGATCAAGATCTGCATTCCAGAAACAACCTCGAGCAAAAGCAAAACTCAACCATCGCGTTATCGTCATCGGAATTTCCGACTATAATCACCCACAAATGTCTGTCCGTCCCGCGCGTGACGTCACTCTACATGAGCCCCTCCCGCGTGACGTCACTGCAAAAGAGGCATCCCTCCCTCATTAATAATCATGAGCGGGTGACGTCACTCCACATGTCGCACCCCTCCACAATAACAATTAGCGGGTGACGTCACTACACATGTCACACCCCTCCACAATAATCATGAGCGGGTGACGTCACTCCATATGTCACACCCCTCCACAATAACCATTAGCGGGTGACGTCACGCCACATGTCGCACCCCTCCACAATAACAATTATCGGGTGACGTCACTCCATATGTCACACCCCTCCACAATAACAATTATCGGGTGACGTCACGCCACATGTCGCACCCCTCCACAATAATAATTATCGGGTGACGTCACTCCACATGGGGCAACCCCCCCTAATTAATAATCATGAGCTGAACATTTTATTTATATTTCCGATTTACTGCAATCTACACCCGTCCTTGGGCGGGCAAGAAAGCGAGTCAGAGAATAGTTAGTGAGACTGGAGGAGGAGGAGGAGGAATCCGATGATCTAGAAAGCTCTTTGTTATCACGCACGTTCAGCAGGGGGCGTGGGGGAGGCTGTCGATAAAGTTGTGCGGAGGGCGACGGCAGCAAGCGGCGGCGTCGTCATCGCGAGCGCCGGGCGGGTGGAGGAGGAGGAAGAAGAGGAAGGAGGAGGAGGAGAGGAAGGAGGAGGAAGAAGGAGGGAGGAGGAGGAGAGGAAGGAGGGAGGAGGAGAGGGAGGAGGAAGTAGCGGCGACAGCGGCGGTACCGTGGAGTCCGGAGCCGCGCGCGTCCGCCTGAGTTCACCTTCATCCCAGGTGGGTGGCCTACACACAAAGACAAATATCCCCCGTATAGCCTTAACAGACTGTAGGGGCAAGTGCTGTTAGCGAGCACACACACACCACACAACCCCCACTCATTGAGATCAGCCTCCCAGGGTCTGCAAGAGGAGACATCGCCACCACCCCCCCACACACACTTGGAACAGGGGTCCAAGGGATCGCCTCGCCAAGGCCGCCAGCAGACTACCCAAGTGACGTAACGAAGACGACGAAGATCGACCCCACAACAGACAGACTGTTGTGGGGCCAGGTGCTGTTAGCGAGCAGCACACGCCCGACCGCCTTTGTCTCCCCAGTGGCGACGTTTACTCCACACCACCGCACCGGGTACTCATTTGAGGCCGAGTCGACCTAGGGGAGGCCCAGGACCGGCTCAGATAATCGTTGTCCGTGAGCGGGAATCGAACTCGGGAGGCCGGGTTCGTAGCGCTAACCGCTGCGCCACCGCTCCTCCAGCACGACCGTAACCACCAGCACGTGGCACGGCTCTCCACGTGGTCACGGATTATTAGAAGACGAACTTTTATACCCCCCCACCCCCCCCCCCGTGTATTTTCCGTCTCGCTATCCGGTAGGTGTGTGTGGTGTGTGTTTGTGAGTGGGGAGCGTGATGGCGATTATCTGAACCGAGCCTCTTCCTCCCCTATGTCGACTCAGCCTCAACTGAGTACCTGGTGCCGGTGATGTGTAGTAAACGTCGCCATTGGGGAGACAAAGGCGGCCGTGCGTGGTGTCTGTACCACTGTGCCGGCCTTCATAGGTGCTACTCGCTAACAGCACTTGCCCCAGTACCCTACTAAGGCTACACGGGGGACCTTTGTCTCTCTGTCAGCGAGAGAGAGAGATGAGAATTGTGGAACTTTATTGATACCGGGCAACAAGAAGCTTGGGGTCAAAGTTCAAGTTCTCACAACTACCAGTGGAAGTTACTGCTCAACATCCCGACTGTGAACTCTACACTCGAGCGGTCCGCAACACGATCGCCGGGCGCGGCAGTTTGTGTTGAGTGTTGCTGTTTGCCCCCCCCCATTCCCCTGCGCCTCCGATTGGCACGGTTGGCTACGTACGGTGCGAAAGAAGTTCAACGTGCAGGACACACACGTGCAGCTACCAACACCTCCCTACCCAATGATGCCCCTGCATCTTAGCTGCCAAGTGCCGCGTCTCATGAACTCCACCACGTGTCTGTTACTCTTGTGTTGAGAACTTCTTTCACACCGTACGCAGGCAACCGTGCTAATCGGAGGTGCTGGATTGAGGTCTTCCTGCGGTGATGCCGGCACCAGAGCCGCTTTCTCCCATTCCGTACCTGTGGCCCCACGGTGACAACCTCCCTCCGTCGTGGTTGCATCTGCACCACTCTCTGGCTACGTTCTGCCCTTCCGAGTCCCTTCCACCGATGCTGCTCCCCTGGAATTCCTAATGTTCCTAATATTATCTGCACGCACATGCGGATTTATTAAATGTCGGATATTTATCGTCTAGTTGCTTTGTTAAAAGTCCCAATTTTCCGAGACCTTCCAGCAGCACAGACTCTACTGCTGCCCCTGAAACGCCTCTCCTTGAACACTAAAATGGGCACTGACGTTTACCATAAACACTTCCACCATGGCGTTTGTGTTTTGTTGTCTGTGCTGTCGGCCCCGCTAAGCCCTGGGTGTTTGTCCTGCCCGTGAGGGAAGCTGCGGGCAGGTGAGCGTTTTCGATTCCTGCTCACGGCCAACACCAGTGACGATTATCTGAACTGGTCCTGGGCATCTCCTAGGTCGACTACGCCTAAAATGAGTGCCTGGTGCGATGTGGAAACATCGCCAATGGGGAGACAAAGGCGGCCGGGCGTGGTACCGGCCACCCACCCCCTCGTGTGCCATGCCGGCCTTCATAGGTGCTCGCTCACAGCACTTTCTCCAACATTCTGTTAAGACTATGGAGGTGGATCTTTGTCTCTGTTTGCAGCAGCAGCAGCAGACCGCATGGAGGCTGAGTGGGAGCCGCCCGTCTGTACCCTCTGCCGCTCAGCTGAGCAGGGCCGCCGCCTCCTGGAAAGGGTGGGCCGCCCGCGCCCCAGCTGGCCCCCCTCTACAAGACATCCCAGCCGAGCCCCCCACCGGCATCCCTCCCGGACACCTCCGCAGCCCGCCAGGGGACCCTTGCGGCAGCAGCAGCGTCCCATCACCCCGCAGGTAATGGAGCTCTCCTCCCACAGCACGACGTGTGTATTGTGTCTTGTTTATTCACGACCCGTCAATCCCCTGCTAGATGAAGGCCTCCCCGCGCCGTGCCAGTCATTGGCGTTGTTGTTTGACCAGGTTTACCACGCTGGTGTTGGTACCATTTGGTGAAGGGGAGCGGAGGACCAATTCAGGTGTTACCACTCATATTATCCTTGGATAGGCAAACACGCACTCTCACTTATAGGTATGGAGAGATTAACACACCCCCTTCCCTTCTAGATTTTGGGTATTTTTTTAAATGTATTATGTCCCAAACCTGCCAGGGCTGTACGTGGCCGGGAGATGGCAGTACAGCAAAATGGGCGCTTGCACCCATCTGCGCGATCCTTTGAATGTTATCTCCTCCCACGCACAGCCTCTCTCTAATAATTGCTGTCTCCTTTGATACGTAAAAAAACTCGTTACAAATGGATTTGGCCAAATATCTCAATCCACAAAACTTCCAGAAAGAGAGTCAACTCATGAATGCTTCTCTGCTTCGGCCAATAAGTGGCAGATGGCAGCAAGACCTGTGTAACATTGTAATGCTTCTGTTCAATGTGTGTGTGTGTGCGTGCGGTAGTGTCGCGGTTAGCTCAGTCCGCTACGAAGCCGGCGACCTGAGTTCGATTCCCATTCACGGCCAACACCGGTGGCAATTATCTGAACTCGTCCCGGACCTCCCCTAGATCGACTCAGCCTCAAATGAGTACCTGGTGCGGTCTGTAAACATCGCCCCTCGTGTACCGCTGCCGGCCTTCATATGTGCTGCTCGCTAACAGCACTTTCCACAACAGTCTGTTAAGGCTACATATGGGGGGAACTTTGTCTTTGATGCTCGGACAGGGTCCACTCCGACAATGTGGAGGTGGTGCATCTGGGGAGCTGGACTCCGTGTTCTCGTCGCTGGCAGACGTCCTGGCCCGCGCCTCCTGGCTCTGCGAGGTGACTTCCCGCATTTGCCTAGTGCTGCGCTTCCACGACCACTGGCAATTATTTCTCATGAATTTTTTCATTTTACGTATTCGCCACGAATACGGTGTGTTGCAGATTACAGGCTAGGCGAAAACCCTCCCTCCAAATCACCGCGGATCTTTGAAGTTCTGTTGTGTTGTTGTTGCATACATATCAGGCACTGATTGGCTGGATGAGGTCACGTGGTCGTTATGGAAATGCAATCATTTTTATCCCACAAAAATTTCTGCATTTATGTGTATCGTGTTGTGGAGATGTTAAAAACAGGAAACTGGATTCATATTTATGTAGAGGTTAACACTCACTGGTTATTTAAAACGTAATTCACCTTTATTTTCTCAATATGCCTCGACTTATTTTTATTCTTAAGCTGAGCAAGAATCTTTCCTATTGTTTCTCCACCGCTACCAACGTCGTGCCGTTTTCATGATCTGCTGTTGAATCTTAACAATCTGCCCCTTCTTGTCTTCCGTCCATGCTCTCGGTGTCTCCGCTCTCATGACAGCGCGCGTGCGAGACGTCCGACGCTCGCGATGCCGAGCACATGGCACGATACCACGGCATGGAGCCGTCCGTGGTGAGAATGCCTGTAACACGTCATAAGACACACTTTTAGAATAGTTGTACTCCGATTAGCACGGTTGGCTACGTACGGTGCGAAAACGTTCAACATGCATACAATAGTTGGCTGCACCTGCCTGGAAATGCCTGTGCACAAATACACACCGCGACAGACTTACCCGCTGACACGTGTGTGGTTGACAATGACTCGATATCAATGACCTCCTTGTCGTCACGTGTTCACTTGTCAAGCAGGATCCTTGGGAGCTCTGTGCTGGACACCAGCTTCACCCAGATGAGAGACCCAGGGGCCAGGCTCATGGACATGTGCAAGGACCTCCTCCCAGAAGTGGCCACTGACATTGTCTTCACCGTCAGCCTGGGAGACACAGCCTTACTCGCACCTAACCACACAAGAGTGTCTTGGTCCACTGGACTGCACGCACTTTGCTTTGCAGTGTTTTAAGTTAAATCAGCGTTCGCTCCTGTCACTGCACCAGCGGTGCGAGATGCTGATGATGCATTGGCAAAAGTTAGCGCCGTTCACAGGAAACTCATGGGCTAGCCAATCAAACTTTTAAAAACAAATATTTTTAAATTCAATCAAACTCAGAACCATATAATACTTTGGTGAAAATCAAACTTGTTTTTAAGTAATGTATCATGTTTATTGTATGTGCCATTAGTTATTTCCGCCTCATATTTTTAGCATGCCGCACGACCGTGCAATGACAGTTTGAAGGCCTGCACTTGTATCTACTGAACTGTCACGTGGTTTCCTCCCCGATAGCTTTGTGACATGGAGCTGTGTGCAGCAGGCTAGCAATATGAATGAAGCACAGATAGGCGCACAGCACAGCGGATGGGCCGATTGTGCCTGCAAAGCTGAAAAGCAGCGACTGTAAATGTCTTCAGTATGATGTTGTATGTGCTTAGTAACCAGCAGCAAGCTTCACCTGCTTTCGTTTGGCTTTAAAGCCATGTTTTTAAAGCCATATTTTGATGTCATATTTGGAATCGCGGCCCTCTTCAAAACCCCCAGAATTCAAAACGTAGGCCAAGATTTTTTAATATTCAGACGTTGCTGTTGTTACCAGGATATACTCGACAAGACTTGTAGCAAACTTCACCTTTTTTGCCATTATATAACGTACGTTGAACTTTCACACCGTACGTAGCCAACCGTGCTGATCGGAGGTGCGGAGGAAATGACAAACCTAACGCATCAGACATCTGTTACAACCGGATATGCGTATGCGTTTTATAAACGATAGCCATCGCTTTTGCCGCTATTATACGAAGTTGAATCGTGTAAACCGGCCATCACAGTTGCCCCCGACATGCTCATGATGGCACTCGTTGTTGTGTGTGCCAGCGTGTTTTTGCACTTGTATTTTAAAAAGAGGGTTGCAATTTCCATGCCAAGTCGCCGTGTTCCTCCATGCAGCTCTCAGAGGGGGGTGGCGGCAGGTGGGGGGGGGGGGGTCCAGAGTTCGCTGGCTCGAATCGCCCTCTGCTTCTTAATGCACGGCAGGGAGGTAATGAAACGGATACGCCGAAGGATAATTATTTGCGTGAATTTAAACAAACCCATGACATTGTAAAAACCGTTGTGTTTACATATTATTACCAAACTTTAATTGCTCGTTATTGTTAAGTTTGCTCGTTGCATAGTTTTTTTCTTAAGTAAGCCAGAACCACATGGTGCTCAGTTGGAGGGGGGGGGGTGCGCAACTTTTGCAAGGCACGCGTTTCTATGTTGATATCAATAGATGTGTTATTTTTGTCAAAACTCCCGAAAATGACACGACCTTTTGGACATTGCTTAACCATCTGTCCATATTGACATTTTAATGCAAATTTTCATTTCTAGTTTTGCTTTTTGCCTTACAATGCCAGTTAAAACTAAAATTATTCCATCTGCTCCTGGCAACGATTTCCTTAACCCTGCTTGAAATTATAGAATTCGTTTATAAGGATGTTTTTTTTTAACCTCAGGATTTAAAACTTTACAAAAAAATGTTTCCATGATTTTACCAACCTTAATCCTACCAACTGGAGCCCTCCAGGTATGTTGCTCGGAATTTCCACTAATGCCAAAAACCTTCACTGCCAGATGATAAGCTGCTGTGCTTTTATTGATGTTTAATAAACGTATATGGATCTCGTGCAATTTACACTGAATAATTTCAACCAATATATGAAATAATTTCGTATAGTCTTCTTGGTTCTTTCGGTAAAGTCACGTAAAATGGAAATAAAGTAATAAAAATAAAACAATTATTTCCATTCTACGTGACTTTACCGAAAGAACCAAGAAGATGAATCCCTGCATTCACGAAAGCTTTACATCGAAATTTCTTATAGGTTCTAAAGGGTATTTATCTTAACTCGGCAGTGCTGTGGCAGCGTGCTCTACTCGCAATCGGGGGTTGATAAAAAAAAATGAGTACCAATTTGTGGTAAGTCAATATGAATATCCTGTGGAGATATCTTCTCCCGATATAGGAATGTGGCATTTCCCACCACGTCCTGGGCCACTCGTGTAGACTCGGTCTCGGTGAAGGCACTTGAGAGAGCGTGGGTGCCACGTGGCCATTCGTCGTGGATCCGGGAATTGGGGGGAGGGAGGTGTGAGAGGAGCCGACGGGAGAGGATGGGGGTCGTCATCCCGGACACATCGCTCCATTGTCGCGACGTTATCCATCATGCGCCGGAGAAGGCTACTCGGTGCGATTCCGAGCCGGAGATTTCATCTCATCAAGGTGAGACCGGGGTTGAGGGCTGGTGTTGATGGGGAGGGGCGGTTGGGGGTCAGGTAAGGGACAGGTGTTCTAAAGGTGTCAGGTGTCACCTAACGTAGCGCGACACGAGGGCGATGGCGTGACGGTGAGCGCACTGCGCCGTGAACTCGCCCATTTGAGTTCAATTCCCGGTCACGAATTCCATCGGTGGTGAGCGGGGATTCGTTTCAGCCGGGGCTGTCAGTGGAAGCTATTCCGTGGTATATTCGGGCCTGGTGATGAGTGATATCTCAACCGGGTCCTAGGCCTCGTCCTCCTACCTCCACCCACCTTCACCAGCCCGGACTGACCAGCGTGGCGAAGTATGGTAAAATAACCCATCATCCGATACGGTGTGTTTGCCAAAACAGGTTATAGCACATCTTGCGTGAAAACAATAGGACGCCACAGCAGCTATGCGCTTTTAAATGTAGATTGAAAACTCATTCTTTAGAACTGCTTTTTGTGTTTAGTTTGTTGTAATTTCCCCGATTAGCACGGTTGGCTACGTACGGTGCGAAAGAAGTTCAACATACAGTAATCACTGCAAAATAATACTTTCAAAGTCAGGATGCAAACATGTGATCATATTAGCAAAGTCCACGCAACCTTTCCAAGTACAGCAGAGTACAGACAGAGCTTCTCCAGTATCTGGGAGAGTACAACACGATTTGTAAGTGTCGAACATCTGAATGCGAACCGAATCAAAGTCACAATATCTCCCTTGCGCTGCGTGATCTCCAGCCAGCAGTTGAAGTTCTATGTTCCCATGACGGGGTCCAGCTAGGCTGACCACTGGCATACATTAAACAACAAAAGTAGTTGAGTGTTTTATCTACCCCCAAAAGGATGATGTGCTGAGACAACACGACAAAGGCACACATGACCATTACTACTCGTTTGATAAGATTGGATACATGAGTTAGACCCTGGGGTTAAGAACTCTCATCCACACTCTGAGCCTCTTCGTTTATGTTGATAAATTGATCATTTGTGGTGATGATGATAAACTTAATGGCTCTGTAATTAAAGCCAAAGTCTTCCACTCTTGTTGATGGCCATTCTGACGTTGGTTCTTTGGACACGTTATTAGTGGTTGTGCAGCTGCTGCTAATGTTGTTTGGGAACATTGAGGTACTGTAAGTATTGTGGTATTTGTGGCGGTAATGAATACGATGTAACAATAGGTTAATTCTGGCTGTCGCCTGATGATGCTCGTAATTACTGACGAAATGTCGTGCTCGCATTGTAAATATTGTGGCTTGTGCTATAATAGTAACGAATTGGCATGTTCTGTTTCCGCGACAAACCTTACTAATTGGCTGTGTCGGGTGGTGGCGGGTTTAAGGACACATTTATGTTTCGCGATCTAACCCAAAAAACCTATATTATTAAGGTTTTGCCCTTTCTGGAAATAAGATAGGTATTAAGATATCCAAACACCAAATATAAACCTTTGGCGAGGCGTCAAGTCTGCATTAACCACACGTACTTGTGGCAAAACATGCGAATAAACAAACTGTGATAATGTTGGCATTGTCTCTGAAACTGATTGGCTTAGGGGCCGTCCATAAATGACGTCACGCACCTAGGGGGGTGGTCAGACATTTGTGACGATGTGTGACGAAGGGGGGGGGGGGTTTGAGAAATGTGACGTCACATCAAAATGCGTAACTTTAAATAAATATAGACAACACGTTCTGCTTAATGAAATATACTTTTTAATAAATGTTTTCTCTTACAACATCAGAGTGCAGCGCCACATAAAATACGCACTACAATGACAATAGTTTAAAGCGTTTTGAAGCGTGTTTTATTTGTGGGGGGGCAGAGCTTTGTGACGTCATATTTGAGGGGGGGGGTCTGACTTTTTGTGACTCCGTGTGACGAGGGGGGGGGTCAATAATCGCCCCAAAAATCGCGTGACGTCATTTATGGACGGCCCCTTTAAACCTATTGTTCTTTTTTTGATACTGACAAAAAAAAGCGTCCCGTACAAATGCGACGGTGATCTCCTTTCCTGCCCGCCCGCCCCGCAGGAGTTGGACGCCTTCCCCAAGCTCCCCGAGGGCCTCCGTGAGACATCTGCCCTGGGGGCAGCCGGTACTGACCACACTCCTCCCACACGTTCACGTCTCACGCGAAACAATGTAGTTCTAAAGAAATAAGTTTTAAATCTCGGTTTAAAAGTGCATAGCTCCAGTGGATCCCTAATATCGAAAGGAGAGCGTTCCAGACGGCCGCAGAACCGCACCAGAAAGCAGCGACCGTCTTTGTTCAATGGCCAGCCAACATCCTCAAGCAGAACGTGGGACATTTTAGAGCCTGAACTTCAAAATAGATAATGCGCGGTGCGAAAAACATGTGGGGTGTCCTGTGCTGGAAGATCGTTCCAGACGGCCGCAGAAGCGCACCTGAAAGCGCGCGATGCAGTGGCCGTCTTTGTTCGATGGTTAAACCGAACGCCGCTCCGAGATGACACCGACTCGCGGGCTGCCACCTCCTTGGCTTTCTCCCTCACCTCCCCCGGTACAGCCACACTCTGGAGCATCGCCTTCATCTCCCTGCTGCTGCTGTCCGAGTTTCGGGAGTTCCGCTCCACACACATGCGCTACTCATTCAGGCCAGACCACGAGCACAACGCGTGAGTTCGACACCCTCATTCCCATACGGAGAGAAAGGGAATGGGACAATATTTTGTCTGTGTGTGGCACGGAGAGTGAAAGGTGTCGGAGCAGAGAGACGCACACACGCATTAGAGAGATTTAATACGTGTTGTGGTAGAGCTGGTGATGGAGATCGATGGTGATGCTTCAGATGGTGGTGCTGCATGACAGGCTGAAGAAGCTGGTGATGATAGCCGTGTTTGATCGTTCTACTGATGTTGCTTCTGATTTGTTCTGCTGTGGTAAATAGTGGCCGTGATTGTGGCGCTGATGGAATAGTACGATTCGGATGGCGGCGATGTTACTTGCGTGGTGGACGGTGACTCGGCGCTGACTGCACTTTGCTAAATTCCATACACGTCAGTGGCCGACGGTGCCAGAACATAAGTCCATCGCAAGAGTGTAAGGCCAGGGTGGGGCGACGTCAGGGCCGACATTTGCCATGTTCGAATATTACCTGCAAATTCCTAAATCTGGATTGTACAGAGCAATCATTGCCCCCGATTGGCAAAAGAATTCCCCAGGTCACTCTTGCACAATGAGACTACCCTGGTTTCTTGAGGTCTCACTCTGGTACAACAAAATGAACTTGAACTAAAGCTATACATTGGTTGTTTGGCCACACCACCCCCTTCAACTTCAATACTAGAGGGCAGAAAATATCTACGTGTGCGTTGATGTGCGTTGATGTGCATGTGTTCCCAGGTCACTGCTCATCAATGTAGACATCACAGTGGCCATGGCATGCAAGTGTAAGCATTGTCACGTTATTATACATCCATGTGTGATGCACACAGCTGAGTGTCGATAAGTGATATTGTGGATGGGAAGATACAATATCATTTTTTTTTATATAAAAGATGTTTCGGGTGCAACTCTCGGGGGTGGAGCAGTGGCACATTCTTTCGAGCGCTGCACTATGGACCTGGTAGCCTGAGTTTAATTCCTGGCCATGACGAACATCGGTGGCTAGTGATGTCTGAACCAGCCGCGGGCAGTTTGGCCCATCGGCCTGCAAGCATTTGCTTGCTTTTGCAATGCTGCCAGAAACCATTTGCGCAAAAAGCCAATATCTTGATCAAAGCCGGACTCTGTACGCAGAGCCAGTTTTCCCATTGGTGAACCCACCCTAACATGGTGCACTTTGTGTGTCAACTCGCGTGTTCGGAACACAAGGGCTGATGAATGTTTTCGGTTGCGGGCCACGTAGACCATACTAGGTGCTCACGTGACACTTTCCCCCAAAAGTGACACAGTTACCGTCGTATTTTGGCACCTGTCCTCCCCTTCAGATATAGGAGGGGATGCTGTGGACCTCTTCGGTAACTATGCAGGCTCACTGAACGAGGAACCGGTAAGCATTCGCAAGGTCTCATGGCAAAGACAAATACAAAGATCCCCCGTATAGCTTTAACAGACTGTAGGGGCAAGTGCTGTTAGCGAGCACCTCATGGCACACATACACGTCTCTTATCCACGATAGGATTTCCCCTGGGCTTGTTGCAGAGCAGCCTGTAACTACACACCAATATTGTCTCATTTGGTTTATCTTTCTGTCAACCCCAACTTAATCCTGATTCCCACCTGGCAGAGGGGCACTGCCCTCCAGATCAGGCAGCAGCCACCGAGCAGCTGGGGTGTAAATGGGATGTTGGCTTCGCTGTCCAAGGAGGCATCACGGTCTTTGAATTGACACTAAGATGTAGGAGACATAAGGTGGTCCGGTGGTTCAGAGGTCACACATAGCACTGGGCCGGCACCACCGAGAACCTGGGCTTGAATACAAGCAAGCCATCAATGAATAAAGTTTGGTCTCAGATGGAGTGTTTCGTTTTTGTCCTTCCCCCGCACCTGCGATTAGCACGGTTGGCTACGTACGGTGCTGAATAAGTTCAACATACATGGTCTTAGCCCGGTCACCAATGACTGCTCGTAAAAAAATATCATCCGATTATATTTAGTTCTACATGCATTGGCTAAAAATTCCAGCTCTGGGAATGAAGCATTGCTCTGACTGTCATGCGACGGGCTTTACTGTCGCGTGTAAATCCGGCAGGAAGCCGGCATACGTGGTCTACTCTGCTTTGAACGACGCCACGGTAGTTACCTGTGCACCACAGGTGTGTGTGTGCGTCAACTCAGGTGTGTGTGTGTGCGTCAACTCACGTGCGTGTGTGCGTGTCCATCACCGCCCACCTCCCAGGCCTACTTCGATCTGAGCGAGAACCAGCGGAGGTGGCAGGAGTGAGTGGAGCCCAAGTGACACGCACCTTATGAGCACCTGTACCCTCACACGTTCTCCACCCTATACCCTGCAAACACCTGTATTTATTTAGCACACCAGTATGCACCGCACAGCACCACACCTGTAAGCTTAACACACCTGAACGCGCCACTGCTGTATGCACGCACACCTTCATGCACCACACACCGTGCTCCTGCAGCAACAACAGCGGCCGCCATTCGGCACCAAGTGGCAGCGATGCTACCACGGTGACTGTACCAAGCTAGGTGCACTTTACATGCTGCACCCACCTGTCCACACCTGTCCACACACCACCCTCTATCGTGTTCTGTCTTCCTGCCTCCTCCATCGCTTTGTCCCCTCACTGTGTTCTTTCGTGGCACTCTCCCTTGGTCCCCGTGTCTCCCTCGCCGCCCGCACTCACTGATCCTGCCCCCCCCCCCCCCGACTCACCTCCCCGTGCAGGAGAGTGCAGGCTCTCAAGGTGCGCCTCGCTGTCGAGCAGGGCCTGCATGACGTGCTCTTCAAGGAGGGCTTCAGCGAGCGCATGCCGCCCAGGTGAGGCCTGAGCCGACCAGGTTAACCACCCGGGTGGGTCACCCAGATGAGTCACCTGGGTGAACGACCCAGGTGAGCCACCTGGTTCAGCCACCCAGGCAAGTCACCCAGGCTGGCCACCCAGGTGAGCTACCCATGTGGGCCACCCACATAAGCCACCTGGGTGAGACACCCAGGTGAGCCATGTGGGTGAGCCACTCGTCACCCAGGTGAGCCAGTGGGTGAGCCACTCGTCACCCAGGTGAGCCAGTGGGTGAGCCACTCGTCACCCAGGTGATTCCTTCTGACGATACGCCACGGCATGCGTGGTCCTGTAAATGAGAATTCTCACTCTTCCCAACGTAATCGGTGACGGAGCCCCCCCCCCTCCCCCCATCGCCGACCTCTGACCCCTGCCCCGAATTCGTTGCCCCGGCACAGGGAGGAGAGCAGTGGGGGGGAGCTGCCGGACCGCGAGCCGGACGCGTGCCGCATCCACGGCACGCTCATCACCAAGAAGGTGACGGACGCCGGTGGACGTGTGGTGGACAACGCGCAAGGCTGACGGAGGGGTAGGAGGGGGGGCAGAGTACGAACGCGGACGACGAGCGGTAGCCACTTTGTTTACGTGGCGAGCGATGCTCGTAGAACACGTGGAGGAGTGATGCAGAGGGTGAGCTGAGTCAATGCGTGGGGGCACGTGGCAGAGTTATGAACAATTTCTCTCTCTCGTTGAAGACAGGCAGGTAACATTATTCAGATTACACCCGGTCAACGCCATTGCAATGTATAGCACCATGGGGGGTGTATGAACGGGTGCGTGTGTGGGAGCGACTGGCCCTGGGGTGATTCATTGTCCTCCCGCACGTGTTTTGATTCAGATTATTTTCTCCAGGTGCCCGGAAACTTCCACATCGTCCCCGGGAAGTAAGTGCACGCGCAAGTTCAATGTAGCGTCTCCCATCTCATCTCACATATCTTACATCTCATCTTCTTATCATCTCAAATATCATCTCTCATATCTTACATCTCAACTCCCATCTCATCTCACATATCATCTCCCATATCTTACATATCATCTCCCATCTCATCTTCCATTCCACATCATCTTACCTCTCATCTAATCTCCGCTATCATCTCCCGTTTCACCATCTTCCATATAATTTCCTGTTTCATCTGCCGTACTGCAACATCCGCACAGCGCGTGACCTTACCGTGCCCTTCACGCTCACGCGCATCTGTGTGCAGGTCACGGGGGCACCGCCACGGACACGCGCACATCCTGCACTACATGTTGCCCGAGGAAAGTGAGTATCCTCCACGCACCTGCGATGAGCACAGTTGGCTGCATTCGGTGCAAAGAAGTTCAACACACACGCACATCGATGACCAACCTCAGCGGGTGGCTCATGGGGTTACCCCACAGCCCCAGACAGTGATGATGATGAAGTTGGTGGTAATGAAGGTGGCGAGGTGGACGATGGTGGTGGTGATGATGAAGTTGGTGGTAATGAAGGTGACGAGGTGGACGGTGGTGGTAGTGATGATGATGAAGTTGGTGGTGATGAAGGTGACGAGGTGGACGGTGGTGGTGGTGGTGATGATGACGATGGCTGTGGTGCCGTGCCACCGCAGGCTTTAACTTCTCGCACCGCATCGACGAGCTGTCGTTCGGGCAGCGCGCGCCGGGCATCGTCAACGCGCTCGACGGGGACGCGCGCACGGCCACACGAGGTGCCCACCATGTGCCCACCACGTGCCCACCACGTGCCCACCACGTGCCCACCACGTGCACAAAGATCCCCCGTATAGCCATGCACACTGTTGGGACAGTGCTCTTAGCGAGCACCTATGAAGGGCCACATGGTTCACGAGGGGGTTGGTGTGGCCAGAACCATTCCCTGTGTAGTTCCGTCTCCCCGGTACTCAATTTAAGGCGAAGTCGACCGAAGGATTGTGTCAGAATGGGTTCAGATATGTGTTCAACGATTTTAACGTGTGACCGAGAATCGAACTCGGGTGGCCGGGTTGTTAGCGCCGCTTCGCTAAGCATGCCACCACCGCTCGCCGCACCGCACACGTAAACGACTCGTATACCTGGAACGGCTCTTGCGCGAGCATTGCAATGCCCATCATCAAAATTGCTACCGCCCCACAATTGCGCACGGCATGCGCGAACGGGTTTTCAGTTTCATTTATTAGGTATAACCCTGTGAGCCATGCGGCTGTTGACTCGGATGCAACCGCAACAAACAAAAACATGAACAAGAGACATCTTAAAGTGTCTACACGCAACAGAAAAATCCAGGAAAAAAGAGCAAAGTCTTCCAGAAAAAACACCGTATTTTAACGCGGTGTGCAAAAATTCCAGTGGGATGCAAGTCAAACGATAACAACCATAAGACAATTTAGATTAAAGGTATCAGTCTAACTCTGTACTACAACAAACAAACATGGCTAAACCAGAACGTTTTCAAAATCACCAAAATAAAGCTATAAAAACAATGTAACAGTGATCATAGGAACTTGAATGTAAATTGATCGCAGCAGTCGTTGGGGGTGGTGGTGTTGGGGGTTTGGGGGCTGCCTGCCTCATTGCTCCACCTCATCCACCTTATCCACCTCGCCGTCTGTCTTCGCAGAGATGCAGAAGTTCCAGTACTTCCTGCAGGTGGTGCCCACGTGCGTGCGCACCCGGAGCGCACACGTCGACACGCATCAGTACTCCGTCACGGAGCAGGTGGGGATGTTCACTACCTCGCCTGGTACACAGGAGGTCGTGGGTTCGATCCCGACCCTTGACGCTCGGTGGCTATTTTGAGGTTGCACGTCTCTCTCTCTCTCTGTGGTCGCGTGGATTTTTCTCCGGGCTTTAGCCCTACATTTAAAATCAACGTGCGTTTAGAGTATTTGGCTGCTATAACTTTCCACGTGATAAGCCTCTTTGTTGGGCTATTACTTGTGGCCAGGTGGCTTCTAGAAAATAGCTACATAGCTCAGTGGGCCTTATCTGCTAAAATAAAATAAACACTGTAGTCTCTCTGCCAAGTTGAGTACTCTACCAGCAGCCGGTGGTGATCTTTCCCGAATGTGCGTTGGACCTTTTTCGCACCGTACGTAAGCCGACCGTGCTCATCGGAGGTGCGAGGGGAAGGACAACAGTCCAAACACACAGACACACACAAACCCCAAAGTTAAATAACGCACACGTCCCATACATTCTCCACAATAAAGCGTAATGGTTATTCAGTGTTTGTTAAAGTGTTTATCGTAATAAGGGACCCACCTCTTACTCTTAGGTTTTTTCGGTAAAGTCACGTAGGTAAAAAATAATAATATTAATAATAATAAAATAATAATAAATGAAAATAACTAAATTAAATCACGACGTTTCGGAGGCAACACAAGTCTCCGTCTTCAGGTGGGACCGTCACAGCCAAATTTACTGTATCAAGTGATTTACTGTATCAATTTCACTGTGACGGTCCCACCTGAAGACGGAGACTTGTGTTGCCTCCGAAACGTCGTGATCTAATTAAGTTATTTTCATTTATTTTTATTTTATTTATTATTATTATTATTAATTTTTTACCTACGTGACTTACCGAAAAAACCTAAGAGTATGAATGCTTGCAGTCACGAAAGCTTCAAATCTAGGACCCACCTCTCTTGAGACAAATAAACCAGGTCCAAGTCAGGCAAAAGCCACCTGTACAAAATGTTACGAGGAGGACCGGACAAGCAGAACTTGCGAGTTTACTGTGATGACATGACTCCCGCCTCTCACACCCCCTTACCCCGGGCAACCCTTTCACTGCAGCACGTGGTGGCAGACACTGACTACTCACCAGGCCGTTACCGCAGGCACACCGTCCCAGGTAACGTCACACGCCCACACCGCCCACAACGCTGAGCCACCTTGGCCTCACGCTTCCTTCCACCCCACATCCACCCTCCATGCCATCACCATTCTACCTCATTGCCTCCCTCGGGCACACCTGACATCCCACCATTTGATCCATCCTGCATCAAACCTCCCATCTCCTGCAACAGATGAACTGCACTGCCTCGATGCCACCCAATAACTCGCTCACCAACCCCAACCCCACACCCTGCCACTAAGCCCAGCCGACAACATCCCTCAGTCTGCATCCCATCTCCATCTCACCCTTCCTCATCCCATCATCTCAATCCTACCACCCATAAATCTTGACTTAAAGCTTTCGTGACTGCAGAAATTCATATTCTTTGAGTCTTTCTGTGAAGTCACGTAGATGGGTTCAAAGAAAATCATAAAAAACCACGACGTTTCGATCGCAACACAAGCGTTTGTCATCAGGAAGAGGGAGGTAGTTAGCTTCCACCCATCTCACCAACCGCAGACCAGCCCCATTCCACCAGCGGCATCGCTCCTCCATCATCCCGCCCCACCTTGATCTGACCACCTCAATCACTCCTCCATCATCCCACTACCTTCGTCATCTACTCTCCATCCCACCACCTTCATGTCTCCTTTGCACACACCCTCCGTCTCATGCCACCCCCAATCACCACGCCCACCATCCCACCCTTTTCTCCTCTTCAAATAAAAAAAATTCCATCGTGGTACATTTTTGGATTGGGCTGCCCCCCTTGCGAACGCGTCAAGCCACTGTCGTCGTCTCGCACGCCGAGACCGTGAGGAGGACCCCCCCCCACCTCACCCCCAGCCTCCGCTCGTGTCGCTGCTGTGCGCGTGTCGCAGGGATCTTCGTGCGCTTCTCGTTCGCCCCGCTGCGCGTGCTCGTGGCGGAGGAGAGCGTCTCGTACGCGCACTTCGCCGTGAGGCTCTGCGGTCTCGCCGGAGGCATCTTCCAGACCTTGGGTACGCGGGAGGGGGGGGAAGGCGGCTCGAGTCGTGGTGGCCTCGTCCGCTGGCGTGGACTCCCCCCAACCCTCGCTCTCCTCTCGGTCTCACGCGCGGACTGCTTCAGCTCGACGAGAAGAGCGTGCTTGCTGAAATGAGTTTTGCGTTGATGATCACAGTGACGCCACGGGCGATGCGTTCTCATCGCACGTGGGAAGATAAGCAAGGTTGAGGCTGGAGAACGCTCGGGTGACTTATCACAGGCAAGAGACAAGTGTCGTCGGCATTGTGGGCAACCCTCCTCCCACCACCCGGGACAGCTCCGGCTTAAATGAAGCTCTGATCTGCAGAGGACGTTCCCTTTACACAAATTGAATGCACTCGGCATTATCAGTCTTAGCATAATCACTTTTAAAAATCCATCGGATGATAAAGAGTTTTGTGCGTGTTTATGACCATAATAAAAATAATCTATTTTGAGCAAGAGCATGTTAAAGGCTTACACGCACACGCCTAATACACGATTAGGATTGTTTTAATGAACACATGGCGCACGAGAACCATCGAGACATCAGAGAACCTGGCCTCGAACCGAGGATCAGTCTCGGTGACGCTGCCATGGGACCCCCCCCCCCCCCCGCAGGGCACTCGGTCGGCCGTACAACGAGCGTCTATGAACCAACACGAACTTGGTGGCATGCCGTGAACTCCGATGGTGATGCTCGCAGCGGCGGCAGATATTGGCTCAGCCATCGAACGGACACGGCGGTGACCGCTTTCAGAACCCACTGGGGAGCTGTGCGCTTTTAAATCTCGTCTTGATTTGAAGCTTTCGTGACTGCAGGAATCCATACTCTCTGCCTCTTTCAGTAAAGTCACGCAGGTAGAAAAAATAACAAAAGAAAACACGTTTCGGTCGTCCTGAAGACGGACGCTTGTGTTGCGACTGAAACGTCTTGTTTTTGTTTTGTTACTTTTAAATCTAGATTGAAAACTAATTTCTTAAGAACTGGTTTTTGTGTTTAGGTTGATGTCCTTCCCCCGCACCTCCGATTAGTACAGCTGGCTACGTGCGGTGCGAAAGAAGTTCAACATGTCCAACAACTAAAATTCCCCGTGTAGCCTGAATAGACTATTTGAGCAAGTGCTGTTAGCGAGCACCTATGAAGGCCAACACGGCTCACGAGGGGGTCGGTGGCCAGCACTACGCCCGCCTGCCTTTGTCTCCCCAGTTGTGATGTTTTACACACCACACCAAGCACTCATGTGACGCTGAGTCGACCTAGGGGAGGCCCAGGACCGATTCAGATAATCGTTACTGGTGTTGGCTGTGAGCGGGAATCAAACTCGGGTCGCCGGGTTCGTAGTCCAGCGCGCTAACCGCTACACCACCGCTCCCCACATATACACACACGGCGTTTCTTTGTTACTCTGCCCACTCACTTTCCCCTCGGACTCCACTGCAGGCGTGGTGAACTCTCTGCTCAGTGGACTCTGGTGGCTACGTACAGCCCACACGCGTGCCAAGGAGCCTCTCGCTGCCAGTCGAAGCAGGACAATAGCGAGCCCCTGCTGGTGCCAGCACTGTTGCAGTCGAGGTCGAGAGGTCACCACCGCCGCCACCGATCGTGCCGTTGATGCGACCACACCTCGCCAACGCTTCCGTCCTTCTGTACGACCCATCAACTGTTGTTGGGAGTCAACAGCTGACCCCCAAGGTACACCAGTTTTACTCATCCAGACCTTCTACACTGCTGGTGGGATTTTGACACAAACATTGCACTACCAGTGGATTTCACCAGCGTCGTGGATACATTACATTGAACGTCTTCTCTAAAGCCCGCCCATATATCTTGTGCCTGATGTACACGTCTAATTAGGTAAAGTTGTGTCATCATGAAATGGTAGCGGGCCACTTGCACACAATACCATCGTTTTGGGTACCATCCGTGGCATGTGCCGTCTGTATTGATCAAGTTGTAGGAATGTCTGCTCAATCTTGAGAATGATTAAGATATACCATTGTGTGTATTATTTAACTGTGCAATAACTCCATGAAGATTGTTAACTTTGCGAGATGAAAAATAAACGCAGATTTTAAAACAATTCTTAGTAGGCTATAGTAACACAGGAACTGTCACGCAGACGAGCAAGACAATTTCAGTTACAGATGTTTAAATGACACAGGTGCCCATCCCAGCTGTCATCACGGAGTAGAGGTTAGGTTTTTTTAATATAGTACTGACTTTTCAGCAATTTAAGCCAATTTTTTATTTTTTTTAAGTCATTTTATTTTTAAACCAGGGTTTTCAGGTCTTTCATTTGCATAGTGTTACGAACCATTCAGAATTACAAAAATACACAAAAAACATTAAAACAGTTATTATATTTTATGAGCTGGACACAATACTGCATGTTCTATCAATCTTAGTTTCTTCATCTATTAACTGTTCAGTGTTTAATTTGGCAAAAACGTACACTTAAATTGTCAAAAAAAAAACCCTCTAAAGTAGGCATGATTAAAAAAAAACTTTCACATTACAGGCAACTGCTTACAGTTGTGTGGGAAACGGGTGCCGGACATCCAGACGGGAAGTCCCCACTCGTGTGCGCCGTTAGAATCACTCTGCACGCTCAAGGCAATTTTGAGAAGACGCTGCGATAAGCATGTTTTGTTGTTAGGTTATAAAGTAAACATTGTAAAAAAAAACTGCATTTAATGTTTTACATTGTGAGAGAAAGTTCAAGGGCACGTAAAAAGTAACTTTGTTGTTTCCACAAAAAACCCATATTCAGAATTAAAGTCTGTAAAAGTCAATGTACAGAAGTTAAAAAACCCTCTAGTTTAGGGGATTTTTAAACAGTTAAAGAGACACTAAACTATTATGACATTGGCTAAATCAGAAACCTGATGGTGAAAGTGCTTGAAGCTGGAATATACCGAGAAACACAGAAATATAATTCGTGGCAGGTGTAATTAATATGCGGGACAGGTGCTTTATATATATAACATTGTACGATAATACTGTTAAGGTTTTCGAATGAATCGTGGTATATCCATCTGCCATTTAACTTCACACATAGCTCTTGTTTCTCTTGGCATATATTATGTGGCATATGCTGCTAAAGTAGGAAGCGCCGAGTAAGACGAAGATGCTAATCCAGCCCTCGTACGCATGCAGTATAAATCGAATATTTTTTATTCCACAAATGAATATTGTTTTGCCAATAAATCAACCATTTCTGTAGCGAGCACAATTTTAAGCGAAGAACACACTTTCGATTTTTGGTGAAAAATATATAACGTCCACAGCTCGTGGCATAGAAACAATAAACACTTTGAACGCCGCAACAATAATTAAAACAACAAGTGAAACAAGTGAGACAAAACAATACTTCAATTGTGAATGAAAGTGACTGTGTGGGGCGGTCTACAGCGAGGGCAGCTGATGACGCGACGCTTACTGCTGCACGTGTCACAAACGGTGTACCGTCAGTCTCAAACGAAACACTAAACTTCTTCGATTAATTTTAGAAGTCCAATTTAACGATTTCCATTCGGTTAATGCATTATTCGCTTACGGTTCACGGTTACAAAGGTAACAATTGTAGTGTTTACCACCTGGTGATTGTGGCAGATGTTGTACGCGTGTTGAACTTCTTTCGTGCCGTACATAGCAAACCGTGCTAATCGGAGGTGCAGAAGCATGTCATCGTTTGAAGTGTCATCGTTTATAAGGTTATCAACATTGCAGCGTTGCACTGACACATGGTCATTGACAACTTGCATCTATACAATTGACGTTGTATTCTACTCCTATTGTAGTCATTGCATTGTTACTGTTTGGAGTGCATTGTTTGTTATTGCAGTGTTATTGTGCGTGCGTGTGCTTTATTTAAGTGTTATTTCAGTGTTAACGTAGCATGATAATGTGAAGAGCTGTGAATTTTGTTGAAGTAACAGCAATGAGGTGGTTACAGCCTATCCATCTTCATTGGCAGTTGTATCACCCATCCCACGGCGAGCAGCAAGCCCGTGGGCTGCACCCGACTCCAAGGCACGCAGCAGCATCAGCAGCAGCATCACGGAGCGTGCGTGAACCATTTTGATTTCGGCATGAACACTCACTAAATTTAGACTTTCTTCCTTTTCGATTGAAATGATTCGATTCAACGGTTATTTGAGATTTCCTCCAATCATTATTGGCATGTCACTTGTTCAAAAATGTATTTGTATTCATATTCATGAGCTTAAGTCCACGAATAAAATGGATCATCTCTGAAGGGCGTCCAATTGGAGGTAATGAACACGTGCTACTATCGTGGGTTTCAATTGTGGGCACGATTAATTTTAGCTTTAATTTCGACATAAGCAATCTGGGTAGGCTATAATTGTAACCCACTTTAGCTCTTGTAGGTTTTAAGAGAGATTTAAACCATATGTTTCAGAGGCATTGTGAATTGATAATCTTCAGATCAGATGGAACCTCTTTCATGTAACTTTCTTTCACGTGAGAAACTGTATTCAACTGAAAAACACCATGCACTCCCGATACAGCATAGAACAGCCGTGACCATCGCACAGCGTAGCGATGCGAGTCGCTCATATGAGTGGGCTCTTGATGGTGTGTAGAGGATGTAGATGTGAGAATGTCCTCCAGACAAGTCGTGGTGCTAGAGACCAAACAGCTTTCAATAGGTCCTGTGAACCAAAGGGCGTTCCTTAGAGCAAAGTCACTTCTCTTCTCCACTGCCCTATACTATATTTATTCTTGGCTCGTATAGATAAGCCATGATAATATTCATCTTCTTGGTTCTTTCGGTAAAGTCACGTAGAATGGAAATAATAACATAATAAACTTATATTTTTATGTTGTATTTTTATTATTTTATTATTTCCATTCTACGTGACTTTACCGAAAGAACCAAGAAGATGAATCCCTGCAGTCACGAAAGCTTTAAATCGAAATTTAATGATATTGTTGTACTTCCAATTGGACAATACCTTGCTAAAAGGATGGAACCAATGTGAACATTTTACGTCTCTCAGCTTGTGAAATCAAAGGCTAGGTGGAATATGAAGCCATTTTTCAACCTCGGAATCAGTTCTTGGAGACCAAGATTTTGGCCACAATGAGGCATTTAGGTAGTTTACTTTGTGATAATATATTCGTGTTAATATCTGGCAGATCATCGCGTGCAGTGCAGTACATTCAGATCGTTTTAAGATTCCTTATGGAATTGTTGTAAACATCTGAGCTTAAAAATGATATTCAGTACATTTTCATCCCAACTGTCAACTCTTAATTTAGTGTCATTTTGAATAACGTGAGCACAGCTTTTGACATGATGTACTGTATATGGAATTATAAAGTGTCCTGTTGACCGCAGTTTAAAATACCACGTTGTCTTCTCGGAACAGAATTTTGGAAAACCGGGTCTCATATGTCCCCAGGTCTCAATTCCTTCTGAAATACTTATACATCAATCGCCCTGTCTCTACCACTTTCATAGAATCACCCCATTCCATGCCTTATACTAACCTTATTTATTCCACTAGGCACAATGTATTTAAACAATGAACTGAAACTCAGAAATCTTTAATGGATATAAGCACAATAGATAAATAAATGTCCCTGTGCCATCAGCAAATCAACGTTCTGTACTTTAATGGCATTCACAGCCTCCACTGCTTGCACACACACTTAGACGGGACACTTACACTCACCACACCACCCCAATTAGCCCTGGTTATGGGCAAGCCTTTGAGTTACTATTGAAAGCATGAAAGTGAGATAACCCAATAGCTCAGAGGCCCGTGCCAGGATTCTGAGCTAACTCCGCAAAGATACTGGCGTCCAATCCTGACCAATCATTGTGTGTAAACAAGTATGCGTGTTAAATCATTTTGATCTGCTCAGTGACAAAAAAAAAACTGCATCATAAAAAGTGCTCGTGGTCTGTTGGCTTGAAGCCGGAGTGCCCGACTCGCAATTGGAAGACGGAGAGTTAACAGTTTGCTCGTGTGTCGACTCGGCTTATGAAATGTGGTAAGCCCTGGAAGGTCCGAGGGACACTGAACACACCCCGCTGGTAACACGGGATGGCTTTAGAAGGCCTGGACTGGGTTGGCATCGAGTGATTCGGGGAGGTTTACATTGGCTTGGGGTGGTCTGTATTGTGGGAGCCAGTAATCTGTCAGCTACATGATGTATGCCTTGCAACCATACATGTGCTTCTGCCCTAGTGTGTGGTGCCTATTGACGTGCACATGGTTTACGGGCATCTACCTGTGTGCACGCGGATATAATGCACGTGCGTGCAGTGGAGTATGCACACAGTTACTCATGCGCTGCGTGTGTTGGTGAGTGTAGGTGTCAGTCTGTGACACGACAATGGGTTCCCATGCCGCGATGTTTAGGATACAATGTTACGGTCCAAGCAACTCGGGGTTCAACTTCTAGTACAGGACACTGGCGAACTTTACTTGGGCTTCCCCTCGGGTCAACTTGGCCTGAACTGATTACCTGGTGCAGCAAGTGAACATCGATCGGCAAAGAAAAGACCAAAGTGGTCAAGGCTGCATATTGCTTGCTTCACTGCCCTGGCCTTCATGAGCATTCTCTAACAGCGCTTGTCCAAACAGTATCACCGAGGCCAAAAAGGGCATTGTGATTGATGCGAGTGCACATGTCATGAGCACGTGTCATGAGCACATGTGTGCATGAGGAGTGTATGCATGCACGTGTACGTCGTGTGTGCGTGTGTGCGTGCGGCTCATAACTCATCGTGCCGCATGAGAGCCTCCCCAAAGTCTGTGGCCTGGCTGCCCACAAACAGGTCGTACTTAGCTATAATCTCCTCCCTCGTCAGATTCCCATCCTGTAAATAGACAAAACGCCCATCAGCAACACGAACAGCATAACATCAATCGTCAATGCAATGGCATCGATGCTGCAAGCCCATCCCCTAACAGTTTTGACTTCAATGTGTATGCAAGTTAAAAAAACAGCCCCTGTAAATTTTGTTTAACATTGACACCTGCATTGACTCACGTTTCACTAGAATGCACAGAGGCAAGTTTCTAGAAGAGCTTTTTGCATTTTAGATTTAACCTTCATTCAACTCCACGTCAAGTTAAGAACAATTACAGAACTACAGACAACCGCCAAGGTAGCATTTCCCCCGGTCCCCCTCTCCGCACCGCCCTTCGTCCCACCTGGTCATCGTCGCACTCATGGATGAGGTGCTTGGACTCGGCCTCGGCCTGGTCGTAGTCGTCGGGCAGGATCCAGGCGGCCACCTCGTCATGCCCCATCAGCCCGTCGCCATCCGTATCGCGGAGTTCCGCAAACTGCTTCCGCTCCGATTCCACCCACTCGGAGTCGCCCTCCTCGCTCTCCTCGCTGTACATGTCTCCTGGACGCGCACGCGCACACAAACACGTTCTGCGTTAGGCGTGGGTAAGCCGAGGAGAGGTGGGTAAGGGAGGGACACAAGCGGGAGCACGTGATACTTGTGAGTAAACATACTGGACCCGAGACGGGCGCATGCAGCAGCACCTGCTGGTCCAGTGAAGGCCACGTGTAGCTACGTATACTACACCCGAGAGGGAGAGATGTGTATGTGCTGCATTAGGGAGGACGCATGCAGGTGGGCGTTCTGGCGCTAGCGAGGGGCACGTGCTAGGTTAAGGAGGCGCTCATACTCCTGCATGTGTTGGGTTAGGAAGGGACAATCTCAGATGCATGTGCTGGCTTAGGGAGGAACGTGATTACAGATGCTGCGTTCGGGAACGACTTGTGCAGTTGCACGTGGTCTGCATTCTGGTACACACAAGTGTATTCTCTACGACAGGGCAATGCGTCCGCACTGTGGGTCCATATGTGCCATGGGTTTAGAAAACATGTGATCTGCAGGTGGGTACGTGCGTGTACAAGCACTGGCTGAGCGTAGACGTGCAAGTGGATGCGCCGGTTTATGAATGTGTGTGGGGTTGTCAAGGACACAGCGGTGTCCGTGCGTGTTGTCTTGCATCCCTCACCTATGTACTCATCCACGTTGATGAAGCCGTCGCCGTTTTTATCAATGTCTTCAATGGTTTCCTGAAATCAGAATCCAGGCTTCGTGTTAACGAGCTGTACGTTGCCAAGAGGTCCTCGGAAATTATAAGCACCACATTTTATTTGTCCCGGATAGCCTCAATGAATTGAATCTCAAGACTCTTATTCATCAGGGTCTTGGCATTGGGATGTTTGGCCAATTCCATATTAAGGAGTGGTTTATTTTGTACATTGGGAGGCAATTAGAGCATCTTCAGAAAACCAATACACACGAGGAGACAAGACGCAAAACAAAGGTTTACACAGATGGACTAAAATGATCCGATTGCTGTACTGGCACCTCCTGGCCACCTTGAATCCAGCGGGATTGCAACTTTCACGAACCTGTACGATTCACCGACCCTTGCATCAGAAGTGCTAGATCACGAATAGGGATTCGCCAACCAGGTCAGGCACAAGTTTCCAGGTGTATTCCTCCAGTATAAATACATATTCTGATTCTGTTTGCCTGTGATTTTTAAGCTTCACTGTATTTTGTGCGGATCTTTCTAAGCATCCATGCACAGTGCGTTGATTGATGTCTCCAGGTGTGTCGGTGATGTCTGATGGTATTACTTTCAAGCTGGTGTTTGCGAGTTTGCGGAGAATGCTAGTGTTGATATGTGGTAAGCGTCACTATTGTGTGAGCCAGTCTATTTAGAGATGCGACCCAACAAGCACATATATTGTTAAGTACTGCGGAGGTGTGTCTGACAAGTGTCTGCATCCAATATACTGTCAGCTGTATCACCAAGGCATTCTAGTGATATCGCTCTCATACTACCTCAAAGTAAAATTATAGATATTGCTTTACATCAACACAGCTGTAGGAAGAAGAAGACCAAAGCACACTATGGATGCATGTCTGATTATGGTTTTCAAGTCCATGAATGAAGCTTATGAACATCTGTCAAAAAGCCTGTAAAACAGCCTGGATATGTAATCCATCTACAATATATTTGTTTTTTGGGCTGCATCTTCCTTTAAATATTTGTACATTTGTGCTCGTAAAGTGTCCATGCGGTGGGTGGGTGCTGGTGAGCGTCAATGTCAGCCGCCGTGTTCCATTGTGTCGGCATCCATTAATACTTTCAAATGGCGCAGTGTATGCTGCAGCTTAGGCTAAATATAGGCAGCGTTGATGGCGAGCACCACTGCAGCGTGCGCTTGAGTGCACATGTTCAACGTCCGCTGGAGTTGTCGGGGGTGGTGGGAGCAACACGAGGGCGCTGGTGAGTGCGAGCGTCCGGTGCAGGTTCGCACCGTGACGACGAGGTTGCGCATGTGCGGGTGCTCCTCGGGGTGCAGGAAGGCCGCGTACTCGTTGCGTGATGCCCGCCCATCCCCGTCCACGTCCGCTGCCTGGAAGCGGCGCTCGTCCCGGAGAACCATCGCCCGGTACCCGTCCGGGTCCTCGGGGTCCTCCTCTACATCACCACCAACGAATTGCAAAATAATCGATTGTCACGAACAAGATTCGTTGCAAGAATCATTTTCATAACAATAAATTTGAAATCACGCATGCCTATTTACTACAAATGCAATGTGCTTAACATTTACTGAACTGGGCTTTTATAGAACAATAATAATTGCCCCCTACTAGCAGACTGTTTGTTATCAGGCCAAGTTCTGGGTCACCTTGCGCCCACAGAAACAGCTGTCACTGACTTTGGGTGCCTTTTCAAGCGCTACGAGACGCCCCGACCTATAGGAGGGTGCAATTTCAAAAACTCATTATTATTACCATCATGCCACTAACATATGAACCAAGTATGTTCGTGGCATATATGCAAACACATTTTCACACGAACCGATAGGTGAATGTGTGGGTATATTACAATAATAATGGAGAATTTGTAAAGCACAAAGTTTTCATTAATTCTCAGAGAGAGAGAGAACGATTCAGAGGCACAGGAAACCACAAACATTAAAGCAGACAGAACACAGCCGATAATTGGTCAAGCTTTGTTGTCCAATGTGGCATACGGTGCGAAAGAAGTTCAACATACATACATACGTAACTTGCTGACCCGCCCCTACTGGCCATCTGTGAATAAGAGCTTCATAGCTCATCGGATTCCTCCAGGATAAAAAAAGATTCTGATCAAGATAACGATTTACTCTGGGATGTTTCGTCAAACTCCATTAATGAGTGTTTATACATGCATGCGTGCGCGGACGTGTCTGCGGACCGGCGAGGTAGCTGTAGGTGGCATTCTTGTACTCGGCCCAGTTGACGTAGCCGTCACCGTCCAGGTCGTGGCTGCTCCACTGCCGCTCCGCCTCCTCCAGCACCCAGCGCCGCTGCGAGTGGCGGATCCACTCGGTGAGCTCCGTCTCCGTTACCAGCCCGTCCCCGTTCTCGTCGATGCGCGTCACAATCATCCTGGGATACGGTCGGCACGGGTCATATGCCACACGCGCGGGTTATGCAATTCGTAGACAGTTAAGATGAATGTGCAGAACTGAAAACAATTCATGGGCTGCAACCTATCTTTCCCATCATCATCCTCCTCTACTCTATTCCACTCCATGACAGCATCTGACACCTCCTGTTAAATCTCCCAGTCCACCACCTCTCAATGGAAGGTTGCTTCTCTTGTCTGCAACTCCCTCCCCCTAGCAGTGTGCGCTGCCGATGAGTGAATGCCTCTCTCAATCACATAGATTGTGGCAAGATGAAGATACCTAATGCAGCCGCAAACACCAAACGGTGGATCATGGTAACTTTGCACTAACCCA
Organism: Lethenteron reissneri; assembly: GCF_015708825.2. NCBI lineage: Eukaryota > Metazoa > Chordata > Hyperoartia > Petromyzontiformes > Petromyzontidae > Lethenteron > Lethenteron reissneri. The sequence goes on from NC_083804.1 coordinate 3,245,918, forward strand.
AATATCCATTTGAAGGTGGTGAATTGCAGATACACTGCCTCAAAGCAATTGAAAACGCTAAATCACTTACAAATAAATCTCCAAAGATTGCACTTCACTGACCACACAAAAGAAGCGAGTGAACTGTGTTCAGTTCTTACCACAGATGTCTTGATTGTGACCTGGCACGTAACTCAGATCTCCCGCCAGCGTCCTAGCTCGGTTCCCTTCCCTAGTACGAGTCTGGCAATGTGACTGCATTCATTACCCGCATTCTACAGCCCAGCTGCACAGTACTCGAAGACCCACTGCCATAGCCACCTGCCGTTCCCCACGGGCGCTCACCCCAAACGCTCCTTGCTCTCCTCGGGGCTCAGCTGGTCGAAGGTTCTCGCCTCCTCGGCGCCCAGAAACGCCTCGTGGTCGAACTCGTGATCGTGATCGTCGTCGTGAACGTGCTCGCTCAGCGGCCGCTCGTGCACGCGCGACGACCGCCTCTCGTCCCCGGTCGCGGCCGCCAACACCGCTGTGATCAACGTCGCCATCGCCAGGGTTCGAACCATAGCCGCCGAACGCAGGCAGCCGGGGAGAGCCATCGCCGAAAGAGTTTCTGGTGCACGCAAGCACGCATACATACACACACACGTTAGTAGAAGTGCGTGCTGAGAGTGTGCGTCAAAACCCTGGCTGGGAGTCGACTCAGCCACCATTCGTCATCCTCAGCCCTCATCTATTCACCGATGAAGCCCCCAACCCCCACAATCCATCTCCTGCACACGAATTGTTTGCATTGCTCCATCGCTGTGCTGGTCACCCTCCCAGGGCACGGTCACCCCTCCTTCGACCGTCATTCCATCACCAGTCTCGTCCACTGGCTCCGATTCGTATGTTCCTTTGTCCACTTTTCAGTGTTTTGTTCCACTTGCCCGACTAGTGGCAATGTTTTCCCCACCACGTCACAGCTGGGAAACTCGGTTCATCAGGCCCAATGGTATGCCGAACACTACCCGAACATTGAACATCGTCTACATATTACACACCACCTACACTTTAGCTTAAGTCATTAACACATTCAAGTTAAACACACACGCGTTAGGTTACAACGTCAAATTACGGCACAGAATATTGCGGAAGATGCTCCGGAAAGTGAGACACACTCAAAAGTTGTGCCCGATATTAATGAAGTGACAACTCTGGTCACACACACGCCGGATAAGACACACTACCAACTTTAGCTTTAAAATACGGAGGGAAAGTGCCACTAATAAATTAATTATCTATTCTATTTAGGATGTAAATAGCGACCTTTCCAGGGCGAAGGGAAATTGATGCCCATTGCAATACGCTAGAGACAACTCGTCAGCAAATTCCATAGAGTTCCGCATGCAGCTTCTAGAGTCAGACTCTTGACCCCCATTGACAGCTCTGGGGTCAGTGGTGGTAATTCCGCGTTCCTATGGCGGAGACGAGTGACCAACAGAACAAAGGAAGAGATCCCCCGTACAGCCTTAACAGACTGTTGGGGCAAGTGGCTGTTAGCGAGCAGCGCCTATGAAGACCGGCACGGCACACGAGTGGGGGGGGGTGAGTGTCCAGCACCACGCCCGGCCGCCTTTGTCTCCCCAGTGGCGATGTTTACTACACACCGCACCAGGTACTCATTTGAGGCCGGGTCGACCTAGGGGAGTCCCAGTACAGGTTCAGATAAATCGTCACCGGTGTAGGTGGCCGTGAGCGGGAATCGAACTCGGGGGGTTCGCCGGGTTGTGAGCGCAGCGTGGCGCTAACCGCTGCGCCACCGCTCCCCCGCCACTGAACACCCACAAATAGACGTGTAACGATTCGATTCGGCGAACACCGGAACGGATCGAATCGTGCCCGCCAGGCCGTGTCGGGGTTGGTTCATGACCGGCTTAGGGCGGCAACAACAACAACAGATGTTTACACATTCGTCCCACTACACCATAATCCACAACGTCCCTCGCACTCCCGATGCGACCAGCGCGCCGCGAGATGAGAGTTACCGAAGCGAGAATCGATTCACGGAAATTTCGTTCGACGCCGGATGGGAGGGAGGGGAATCAATCGTCACGAGCCTATCGGGAGCAGAATTTAAAACAGGAGCGCCGTCTTCTCGAAACAGCGACGTGGCGCGACGTGGCGGCCGCTAGCCGTCTGTACGACGCGAGCGAGTGGCTGAGCGAAGACCGGGGAGACGGGGGGGGGCATCAAAGAGCCGCGCGTCCCTAGTTGCTCACAGCGGCCGCACGGAGACGCAAACTCACCCAGCCGAGCCGCGAAGAGACCAGGCCGGGGGTGGCGTGACGTCACCGCGGCACGGGGCGGGAGGGGCGGGGCGGGGAGGGACGTGGACCAATGGGGAGCGCGAAGTGAGGCTGAGGACACGCCCCCTGCCAAACTCCACCCCTCCCCCACCCCGCCGCGCTGTGTCGCTCCTATTGGTGGTGCGGTGCCACGTGTCGTCCGCGGGGGGTATATAAGGGAGTTCAACGGGCGACCTCTGGCAGTAGCCGGGCTTCTGGTGCAGTGAGAATGGGGGCAGGTCATCGGTGGACACGTGGAAGTTGGGATCGTCTAATGATACGGACAATTTAATTGGTCTCTCGGCTCATGGAGGACCTCGCCACGGTTACAGACCGGGCACGATCCTGTAGCATGGTGTTACATTCTGTATTCATGGCAGAAGACAAGAAGTCTGGAGTAATGTCATGGGAATTTATTGACATGCCGCATCCGTTGAGCATTAGCTTGTCCTCGTGTTACTGCGGTGATACATCGGGTGTAACATATTATTGATTGGCAGACCTTGAACTCTAGTGGTTAATGCCTGATGCTGTACATCCCCACTCAAAGCCAGCCGAGCAGCATAATGGAAATTAAAGTTGGCAGCATGGCTGCATGCATAATAGGCTAATTTCATGTGGGGAATCAACATTGCTGCTTGCGTCTGCGGCGTTTTCCGTGACTTTATCGGCAAATTGTTCACGGACACGTTTTATCGAGCAGCTCTACGAATTGCCGTCCATAATCTACTGCTGCTTGAAAGGCCTCCACAAGGAGTATTGTTGGTACATTTGCGTGTAGCTTCATATAAAAGTGCTACAACCCTACAATTCTTTGCTCATGCTATCATTGGAAATGTCTCCACTCTGGAGCTCGATACAGCCCCTCTGCAGAGTAATTGGCCTACACTTCCACAAAGAAAGAAAAATACCGACACTTTCTCGCAAACATGATCAGCCAATCAACTACATGTAGTGTCCATTTACACCGCTGAGTGAAGAGGCAAGGGGAATCAAGAAACATGGCTCATTGTTTGGCGTTCGGAAAATGATTTTATGAGGGTGGTAATATCACAAATGGTAACAGACACTGCTCGGGTTACACACAAGAGATGCAGGATAAACATTATGGGACGTGACTGATGCGATATGTTAACAGTGCAACTAAATATTTTTTCACATTATAACATTCATTCTCATGCTTCCTACAATGGCATCTGGTGCTGTCGACCTGTCCATTGGTGTGATGTATGACAAGATGCTGTGTTATGATGCCTATGTGCGGTGGTGCAGCATGTGGTGGTTCACGCAAGATAATGTTTGGTCGGATGAATAGCAGGTGTGCACGAGTTGCTTCTTTGATCAAGTGCTTTCTGGGCACGAGTTGGAGGATCACATACATTTGTGAAACACTAAATCTTCTGGGCAGGCTGGCTGTCATATGGCCATCAGATGGTAATATGGCAAAGTAGGCTTGTGAACTCATCTGTGTAGACTTTTGGATGTTAACCCCCCTTCCATGTGTGGGTTTTCTCCCACATGGACAGCACTCCTGAAAGAGGAATTGGCCTAAAATGCCAAAGTAGAGTCCTCTTGAAAAATGTTATAATTAATTACAACATAAAATGGGGCAGGAGAGACCTGGACATTGGGGCTCACTGATTATTCAGTTGCATAAATGTGGTTGAGAGCCATTAGCCGTGCACACAGTCAGATGTTGGGTAGCATATGTGTGGTGCGAGTGGTGGCGTTGGCGTGCGCGTGCAATCAGACTTAGTGACGAGAAGCGATGTTGTGTGTACGTGGCATGAGAGGTGAAGTGTTTGCATAATCAGACATTGGATGGCACGAGCCCATATTTGGTTGCGACTGCCAGCTGGGCCTGTGCTGCGTGGCACAGGGACAGCAGGTGTGCCATCTCCATCTCAGACTTGGACAGCGTCACTGCCTCCTCGAACAGCTGCACTGCACGTGTCAGGTTACCCCTGCGCACACAGAACAAAGCATCACCCACCATGCACTGTTTCCAAAACATCATGCCAATACACAAAACCATCAACAACACACCACACCATCACCACTACCAACCCATCATATCAACACTGCAACATGACCAATGCTAACATAAAAAACAAGAATACCAATCACCTAAACGTGTAAAAAAAAATCACACTACATTACCCCAATTCATAAAACGCACACCACACCACAATCATCAAACCATCACAACATAACATCACAATAAACAATGACCTACCAAAAACACCGCATACACGAAGTTAACATGTTACACAATCACACCGGCATAATTCAAGGGAGATGTCAAATTAATATCAGAGCGTGTCCACTGATAACACGGGGACTGGTGCATTCCCTCACCTCTGAACCTCAATCGTGCCGAGGGTCTCGTAGGCAAAATCGCACTTGGGGTCGATCTGAATGGCGCGGGAGATGAGACGCACGCCCGCATCCAGATCTTGCCTCCACTGCAGCTGCAGGAGTCTGAAGCACAATCACAACCACATCCACAGTCACCACCACTGCCACGCAATATAATACCACATCTACCAGCACAGCCATTCACAACTGAAAATGATACTGTAAATTAAAGTGAAACTAAATAAAACAGGATGTTGTGATGTATTTTAGCAAGCTTGGCGATGTGTGTATTGTGTGGTATGTGCCGATGCGATCGATATGTGTTGTAGAATGTATGACGCGACTACATTATCATGTGCGGTCCATCATGAGGTGTTTTGAGGTGTGTGATGAGGTACAGGAAGGTGTGCGCACCCCTTATGCACGTAAGTGGTGGCGTTGTTCGGTTCCAGCTGAATGCAGGAGTCGTACATCTCGTCGGCACGGTCAAACATTTGCTGATCCGTGAGGGCCTGGAGATGACATAACGAATCATGTTATCACACAAGCAAACACCACCACAGGCAAACAAGTATCATCACAATACCACCACGCATTAGATCACACATGAGATGTCGTCACGTTTACACCACGATAGCACACCAAGCAAGTCAACACTCATCACCACGAACCATTGCGTATAAGAGGTGGAAGCAACAACGAGTAACTTATTAACAGGTGGCTATTGAACGCATGCCTTTTGATTCCAATAAGCCCGCGAAGATGAAACCTTGAATACAATAGGCTATATATTGACGCATGCCTTCACCAATCGACCCGAGGTGAGGCCCAACACAGGTGCAGATACTACTTGCCACTCACGTCATCTGCCGCCAGGGATCCAATCCAGGTCACCGTGTTCGCATCGCAGTGCGGTAATCATACTGCCACCACAACTTTGGCGCACACACTTTTCACACACACACACTTTGCATGCTCGTGGAAGCACTGCCCCATGCGGACACACACACACACCTGTGCGTAGAGCGCGTACGCCTCGGCACAGCGGGGGCAGTCGCGGATGAGTTTGTCGAATGCCTTCATGGATGCTTGGATCTCCGAGGGACTGGAGTGGGACAGTGCTGCCCGGTACTGCGCCAGCACAGTGCACGGACAGTGGCATGAGAGCAATGTAGCAAAAACAAAGATCCCCCCTATAGCCTTAACAGACTTGCACTTAACAGAAGTGCTGTTTGTGAGCACCTATGAAGGGGCTGAGTGGCCAGCATCACACCCGGCCACCTTTGTCCCCCTAGTTGTGATGTTTACACACAGCACCAGGTATTAATTTGAGGCCCAGTTGACCTCGGGGAGGCCTAGGACCGATTCAAATATTCGTCTCCGATGTTGACCATGAGCAGAAATCAAACTCGGGTTGCCAGTGTGGTAACATGGTGTTCAGAGTGGAGATTGTGAATGTGCAATTCGAGCGTCTGGAGCTGTTAAGTGAGCTGTAGTGATGAAGAGCGTGTCGAATGTGGAGCTGGTGGGTGTTTGGTGAGTGAGATACAGTGGTGATCAATGTGTTGACCGAATGTGATGGTGATGAATGAGGTGAGTGCGGACCTGGTGAGTGGTTGTGGTGGAGAGTGGCGGTGATAGCGAGCATAGTGTAATCGTGGTGAGTGTGGTAAGTGGCGAGCGTGGTAATGAGTGAGGTGCTCACCTGAGCGAAGCAACGCTGGGCGCGTGCGAGGGGAAAGTCCTGCTTGAGCCGTACGCACTCCTCAAAGTCAGACATCGCCTCGTCCACGCGGTCCAGCAGGATGTGCAGCTACAACAAACACACCCCGTTGCATCACCCCACACCCCGTCACTCTCAAGCCACACCTCCCCACATCACACCAAGTCACGATCATTTTAAAGAATTCTTTTCATATTCATCATGAAACTTCAAGCTCTTGCCAGGCAGCCTGAGACACACACAGCCTAGGTATGTAACAACAAGATAAGAGCTGTTTGTGTTCTGGTTGAATCTTCCTTTAACTTTACAATTATGCAACCACACCAACAATATTACCATATTCTCGAGATATAAGACGCTTTTTCTCGTGTTTTTTAAAGCAACATTTGGTGGGTGGATCTTATAATCCAGTAGGTGTGTGGGTGCCAGACCACGTGTAAAACTATATTGACATGGGCACAAGTTTGTGGTGCATCTTACTTTTCGGACGGTCTTATAATCCGAACAATACAGTAAATTGTGAGATAAGGGACCACTACTGCCACCACAGACGTGATAGTAGTAGTGCCGTGGGGCTGTCACCTGTCCGCGGTGGTGGTGCACGTCGGCGTTGCTGGGGTCGAGCTCCAGGGCACGGGCAAAGTCCTGCACGGAGCGCGCCACATCCTGCGACTGCATGTGCATGCTACCGCGCTTGATGAGGGCGTTCACACGCACCTGCGAACAACGTACATCAGATTCATAACACGCACCACGCTCACGGACGTGAAAGCAAGGGGACTCACAGAAACAGTGGCAAAGAGTCTCCGAGATGTAAAGAGAACAGAGAACAAAATATCCAAACATACGAGCGGGTCAACACACAGCATACAGCACAGCGTTGTGTAGTGCTCTAAGCTACATGAAAAAGGCCACAAACTGAAAAGGCCAGTGGTTGGAATGTCAACGTGCCGTGAAAATGGCCCATTACCCAAAACTTCACCTGTTATATTTTTTTAAATATTAATTGCACGGTGTTATTGTTGGAATAAAGAGCTCACAGGCAGAGTACATATAATTATAACTACCCAACCAGCCCTGAGCACTAGCCTGGCCACTGACCAACCTTAGTAGCCAACGAGTTACTATTAGTATGAGCTCTTTCAATAATCATAACTCTCCTCTGACCCGATATCTAGAGCTCAGTCAGGTCCCATTAAAAAAATGTGTTCACTTTTCAGGTTTGGTGTTCACAGCGCCTAAACAAGCACAGTGAATGATACAGTAACAGAGGTGCAATATGCTTGAATAAACAAACACACAAAGCCACATCGAGTGAGCAACCATGGATGCACGAACACAAGGAACTGACATTGACACACAACAACGGGAGGCATCACCACCTTAACTGGCACGTTCTCGCTGTCGATGAGCTGGTCGAGGTCGACCTGTGCGGCCACCGCGCTGCCCGACAGCAGCTGGAAGGTGGCGCGCAGCAGCTGCGCCCTGGGCCCCCAGGGGCCCTCGCCGGAGCCATCGCCCAGCTCCTCGTCGCAGAGCGCGATGACACACGTGTAATCGCCGGCACGCACGCGCTCGCAGGCCCGCTCGTACGCGGAGCTGCACTCAAGCACACGCGCAGGAGCAAAGATGAAGATCCCCCGTATAGCCTTAACAGACTAAAAAACTTAACTAAACGATTTTTATTTTAGCAGGTAAGGCCCACTGAGCTATATAGCTCAGAGGCGACCTGGCCACAAATGTTATACATTTACACGTGGCTTATCACGTGGAAATGTATAGCAGCAGCCAAATACTCCAAACTCATGTTTCTAAATGTGGAGGGAAAAATGGAGGACTCGGAGAGAAAGCCACACGACCACGGGGAGAACATGCAGACTCCAAATATACAGGCCTCAGGGTTGGGATCGAATCCACGCCTCCTGTATATGAGGCGAGGTAGTAAACATCAAGCCACCATGGCGCCCGGTTGAGGCAAGTGCTGTGAGCGCATGTACACGCACACGCGTACTGCACACATGAAACCACCCAAACGCACGCAAGAACACACTAGAGCAGCCTCCAATCATCACCAGGTGATTATCAATGCCCTTATGAGGTTTAAAGCATTGCTTTGTTGAACTTAGTCATTGGATAGCAAGTGTCCTCAAGTGTCCAGCAGTATTGTTCACAAATGTGCTATGCAGAGGCTAACCCTGATGGGTGCCAGCCTGCTGAGAATACGCCCATCTGCAGATCTTCTCATGCTACTGAGATGCACCTGTTGTATGGCTAAAGCCACTAGTTTTTCCATCTCTATGTAGATGGAGAGGATGCATAAGTGTGCAACATCTTGTCAGCGCACCAACCAAGACAGGAATTGATCATTCTTGTCAGTTATGGATGAATCCATAGACCCCTGAACCTTCAAAGCCACTCCATCAATTGATTCCACACTAATTACATTAACTTCACAAACTTTAAGCGTAAGATCACATTACATGTACAAAAGCTCTCAGCCTTATCCAGACCACCAGCTCAAAAGAACCGAACATGTAGTTGGTTTGTTGTTTAGGCCACTTACTCGAATAGTTGAGAAAATCTGGCTCTCCAAATGGGTAGCAGTGAACCAAAGACACAACTGTAGACTGGTTTTGTCCCGATTAGGCCTCGTCAGTACAGTCATCAATGTTTGAGTTGGTGGTTTAATTGACAAAAAAGACACACATTCAATTCTTTTGAACAGGGTGGTCTGGATAAGGCTCAGAGCTTGTATACATGCAATTCACACACACGCACTTGTGTTGTGTGCATGTTGTTAAGTCAGTTGAAGGCAGTCGCCCTTTAACGGAGGGCAGAGGAGCGATGTTTACATCAATGAGCGGAGCGCCGGGCGGCTAAACTACCTACAGCAAGTTGGCATAGTTGGGGGTACAGCTGGTACATCTGCCAATCATCTCAGTCAGTCAACCCATGACACCTGGGTCTGTACCGTGACCTCCTGTCAGCAAGCCTTCGACACTTCACATGGCCTCAAAGTGCACCTGGCCTGACACAAGCGCCGTGGTGATGTCACCACCGCTTAGTATCGAATGGCCGGTGTTGTTGTTAAATATATTTGTTTTCAGCCTGCAATAAAGTTTCCGTTGCGATGGGATTTTCTCATCATATTGGCTGCAGGGCACACCGGACAACACACCAGCCAACCTGGGAGCGCCATCCTGGATGGGGTTTGTGCCATCGGTCTCGGAGATGAGGGTGGGGTCCTCGTTGAAGGAATTGAAGTAGGATTGCACGAACTGGGCTGAAGGAAACACTGGCTCACGGTCCTGCACAGTGAATAATAATAATAATTGCATAATACCGTCAAGTGTCACCATACCCTCATCATACCATCACGTGTCATAAAACCATTATGGTTCGAATACACACATCACAACACACAACATTATATAGGACACTGCATTACACGCCATAAGCAACACTTTATACGCACTGTGTAATACATTTCAAACCATGCACAATTACCCACACTGATGTATTACACACGAGCAGAGCCCTCACAATAGCAAGTGGAACCCTGTGTAGACAAAGGGCCCTAAAGACAGGGAGGTAGAGAGACACACAAAGACACAGAGACAGACACGTGAAGCAAGATGAACACGGAAACACACAAAAGAGGAATAGACACGCACACAAAAAACAGGGAGAGATATACAAAAGCAGACAAGGCTAAATACTCGAAAATAACTTTGCGTTCTTTAAATGTAAACGTGCACCATGCATACATAAAAATAGCACTGCACAAGAGGCACATCATGTCATGACACACATTATGTTCCATTATACAAAATAGTGGAGTTGTCTAGTGTGAGATAGTGTCATAATTCTGGGTGCTGTGGTACCCCACAATGTTTAATGATGTCGAAGATTCCTCACACAAGGTGGTGTGCCCTACAGGGAACACCACAAAATGGTACTGTGTATTTGTGGGTGATGCGCTAGTGCTGTGTGTTGGTGGGTAGTGCGCTAGTGCTGTGTGTTGGTGGGTAGTGCGCTGGTGACGTGTGTTGGTGGGTAGTGCGCTGGTGCTGTGTGTTGGTGGGTAGTGCGCTGGTGCAGTGTGTTGGTGGGTAGTGCGCTAGTGCAGTGTGTTGGTGGGTAGTGTGCTAGTGCAGTGTGTTGGTGGGTAGTGCGCTGGTGACGTGTGTTGGTGGGTAGTGCGCTAGTACAGTGTGTTGGTGGGTAGTGCGCTGGTGACGTGTGTTGGTGGGTAGTGCACTGGTGACGTGTGTTGGTGAGTAGTGCGCTGGTGACGTGTGTTGGTGGGTAGTGCGCTGGTGACGTGTGTTGGTGGGTAGTGCGCTGGTGACGTGTGTTGGTGGGTAGTGCGCTGGTGGCGTGTGTTGGTGGGTAGTGCGCTGGTGCAGTGTGTTGGTGGGTAGTGCGCTAGTGCAGTGTGTTGGTGGGTAGTGCGCTAGTGACGTGTGTTGGTGGGTAGTGCGCTGGTGCTGTGTGTTGGTGGGTAGTGCGCTAGTGACGTGTGTTGGTGGGTAGTGCGCTAGTACAGTGTGTTGGTGGGTAGTGCGCTGGTGCTGTGTGTTGGTGGGTAGTGCGCTGGTGCTGTGTGTTGGTGGGTAGTGCGCTGGTGCTGTGTGTTGGTGGGTAGTGCGCTGGTGCAGTGTGTTGGTGGGTAGTGCACTGGTGACGTGTGTTGGTGAGTAGTGCGCTGGTGACGTGTTGGTGGGTAGTGCACTGGTGACGTGTGTTGGTGGGTAGTACGCTGGTGCCGTATGTTGGGGGTAGTGCGCTAGTGCTGTGTGTTGGGGGTAGTGCGCTGGTGCAGTGTGTTGGTGGGTAGTGCGCTGGTGACGTGTGTTGGTGGGTAGTGCGCTAGTACTGTGTGTAGGTGGGTAGTGCGCTGGTGACGTGTGTTGGTGGGTAGTGCGCTAGTGCTGTGTGTTGGTGGGTAGTGCGCTGGTGACGTGTGTTGGTGGGTAGTGCGCTAGTGCTGTGTGTTGGTGGGTAGTGCGCTGGTGCCGGGTTGTACCTTGTATCGCTCACGTGCCCGTTCGCGGCCCAGCTCCTTAAGAACGCGATCAGCAATGAGCATGGACTGCTGATTCTGAAATCCCTCCAGGATGCACACTGCTGTGATATCTGCCAAACCAAACCACATTAAACTACACCAATCCGTACCACAAACCAGTCATGTTTCACACCACAACATAGGAAAATCACAACTCTACGATTTTACAGAAAAAGGTATGTGAACGATGTAATTCTTCACCCCCCGTGATTCGAAGAACGGTCACAATTTAGGGGTAACGATTTAATTAAATAATCGATTCTTCGCAATTTTTTTTATTTCTTTTCACATTTATTTAGTCCCATTTGTACAGTTCTGACTATTTCATTAGCCTAATTGTACCATATAAATATACTTTGCTGAAACGAGAAATCAGTTATTCTCACGCAATTTTAAGCATGTATTAAGGGCGCGTGTAGTGTAAGCCTGTGGTGCATATGGTGTGTATCTTGCATGCATTTGCCTTTGTAAAACAGTGAGGAGCTTAAGTTATCAGCCAGTTATCCCAGTCAGTTAACCATTACATCTGTCACGTGACCTTCTGTCAGCGAACATTCCAACGCTTCATGTGGCCTCAAAGTGACCATGCCATTCTCTTAGTGGTGAATGCCGACTGTTGGGATGTCTATGTGTGTACTGTGTGTTGTGTATCTATGTATGTATGTATGTTGAACTTCTTTCACACCATACGTAGCCAACCATGCTAATCGGGGGTACAGGAGAAGAACAAACCAAGTACAAAAAGCAGTTCTAAAGAAATGAGTTTTCTATCTAGATTTAAAAGTGCATAGCTCCAGTGGTTTCCGAATATCGGAAGGAAGCGCGTTCCAGACGGCCGCAGAAGCGCATCTGAAAGCACGCGATGCAGTGATCTTCGATGGCTAGCCAGAAACCACTGTGAGGATGACCGGAGTTTGCGCGATGGTTTATGATCCTTGACGGGATTACCAAGGTATTGTGGTTCATTTGTGGCAAGCATTTTGTGTGTAATGAGTGCAACCTTGTTGTGTGTGTTGTGTATACATCTCATGGTGTGTGTGTGTGGTGTACCCTCCAGGCAGAGGGCATGCCTGCCGGCCTGCTCGTGCACGCGTGCTCGCCGGTGCAGGGCCTTCACGTAACGCGGGTGCAGCTCCAGCGCACGGTCACAGTCAGACAGCACGGCGTCCCAGTCTCCCTGAGAAACAATCAGAATCTTTATTTAGACTGGAGGAATGTGATGATCTATAAATCTCTTTTTTACAAATGTCCAGTCGGGATGGGTCAGAAATTTACAACAACAAACAATACCAAAAACACGATAGGAGTGCAACGTATAGGAAATAAAAAAATCACAAAAAAATGGCTATTTATTTTACCAGGTAAAGATCATCGAGCTATTAAGCTTCTTTTTCAGAAGCGACCTGCCCACAAATGATAGCTCAACAAAGTATCTCATCATGTGGAAATTTATAGCAGCCAAATCTAAATAATCGAAACAACATTCCTCAGTAACACTCCCTCACGAACAGAAACGTCAAATTAAGAAACTGAATTGGCGGTGGTGCACTAACATGAAAGGAATTTGTCAATACTAATCCATTTTAATGTAAATAAATATAAACATTTGGCTCATTCTTCAGGCATTAGTGTAGTACAAGTGGAAGTGTTGATGACGTAGCCCCACCATCTGTTGCAGGGCGGCCGCGCGGTTCTGGTGAAAGGTTGCGAGTTCCTCTTTGGTGGCACCTACACCCAGGGTGATGGCCTGGCTGTAGCATTGAACAGCGTCCGCAAAGCGCCCAGCCTTGAACAGTCGGTTCCCACGATTCTTGGCGGCATGTGCCTTTTCCAGCGGGGTCTGCTGCAAAGATAAATATCCTCTGTGTAACCTACGTAGGCTGTTTGGGACACGTGTTGTTATCGAGTGCCTTTGAAGGCCAGCACAGCGCATTAGGGGAGGGTGTGGCCAACACCAGGCCCAAGCTGTCATTGTCTCACCAGTGATGATGTGTACGCACCTTACCAGGTATTCATATGTCAGGCTGAGTCGACCTAAGCGAGACCTGGTCGCGTTCATATATTTCCCATTGACGCTAGCCTCGGTCGGGAATTTGATTCGTTGGTTGCTCAACACGGGCCCTTGTCACTCCACTTCAAATTCACTCCCATCACCTGAAGTCGCTGTGTAGCAATGCCACACAGGCCAACAGCTGAATAAGAGACATTTCCCCCCAGAACTCGCTTGGTGCATGTACACCCATAAATGTTATTGTAAGAACAATGACCGAGCCGGCTAGAACGGTTTGCGCAGAAGCAGTTCAATCTCCTGTGGTGGTGGCCAAGTGGCACACAGCACAATTTGTGAAGGTGTCCCTATCAACAGAGGTGGTGCGTCGCCGCAGAACCTCACCTGGTAAAAAAAAAAAAGCATACTACAAACACATCGCATAGCAGACATCGGTGGGGAGGCATTTGGGGTTGCAGTAGCAACATGCGTTCAATCCACCTTCTCCATGGGATTAAGTGAATTCGCTCGCTTTGTGGAGCCAGAAACCCTGATCTCTGCTGCCTAGCGTCACGCGGCTCCATCCAACATCCCACGTTTGAGTGCGGCCAATGCGAGAGATTGAATAGTGGCGGCGTGAGTGACAGCTGTGGTAAGAGGAAATGGCTGTGGGGTTGTGCTCCAGGCGAATAAGAGTGGCGTACGGGTGAGCGTTTGAGTTGACCTTGTGGTTGAATTAAAATAAATCACCGCTGTGGCAGAGATGCACAAGCACGATATAAAACTCAACCACGATATAAAACTCAACCAACGTCTTAATTAGCACTGCTTTGTAATATCAAGTATCAAACAGGCCTAACGCCGAACGCGATACTCTATATTCTCATTCCGAAGGTCGGAGTACCGAGACGATGTTAATCTTCCAGCTAACGCGCTTACCCTCCCGCCTAATGCATACATCTCGCGCCTAATGAATTTATCTTGAGCGCAGTGATCCTCGAGGCTAATGCCGGACAATCGCTCAAACACCCGCGTGACACGCCGTCTGTGTTTGACCTTACAGGCCATTCCTGAGTCCCAAGGCTCGTCTCACCGTCTGTCACACTGCAGCCCGTCTCACGCCTGACACCCTCCACCGAGTCTCCCGTCTGTCACCCTGCATCGCATCTCACGTCTGATACACTCCACCAGGTCTCACGCCTGTCACCCTGCAGCCCGTCGTCTCATGCCTGTCACCCTGCAGCCCGTCGTCTCACGCCTGTCACCCTGCAGCCCGTCTCACGCCTGTCATCCTGCACCAGGTCTCACGCCTGTCACCCTGCAGCCCGTCGTCTCACGCCTGTCATCCTGCACCCGTCTCACGCCTGTCACTCTACGCCCGTCTCACGCCTGTCATCCTGCAGCCCGTCCTCTCACGCCTCGCCTCGCCATCCCAACACCACGCACCACCGTCTCCCTCCTCACCTCATCGCCGCTCTTGCCCGCCTCGCTCTCGCTCTCCTTGGCCTCGCCGCCCCCCTTGCCGCTGGGCAGCGAGGGCGGCCCGGGCGGACTGGCGCTGCCCTCGGGCTCGCGCCTCTTGCCGAGCGCGCGTCGCCGCCACACGAGGTACGCGGCCGCCCCGACCACGAGCAGCGGCGCGCCGACCGCCAGCGCGGCGCGCCAGTTCCAGGCGTGCCCGGGGCCCGAGGCGGCCAGCGGCACGGGGTTCGGGGGGTGAGGCGCGGGCACCAGGGACACCGCGGGGCCCGCGGGGACCGCCACATCCAGCACGGGCATGGAGGCCGCCATGCTGAGAGCGAGGGGGGGGGAGGGGCCGGGGCCGCGGTGCGTGATGGGAGCGCGAGGGGGGGAGGGGCGGGGAGGGAGGGGGGCGGGGAGGGAGGGGGGCGTTGTCATGGCGACCACGTTTCTGGGAGGGGGCGTTGTCATGGCGACCACGTTTCTGGGAGGGGGGCGTTGTCAGGCGACCACGTTTCTGGGAGGGGGGCGTTGTCATGGCGACCACGTTTCTGGGAGGGCTCGACAAGGGGCCTTGTTTTTGTTGTTTTGTCTCATGGCGTCAATAATTATTCAAGGTGGATGGCCCTCCTTATTCTTTATTGCAAAGCTTATTTACTCACGCAAAAAAAGCCTCGGCGAGTCTCGTGACGGCCTTTTATGAGGGTCATGCCAAGTTCTCACAGTAGGGGGCGATGATGTTTTGTATATTCCCATTGAGGTGACATTTAATATTTGGCAAATTTGACCCATGAGATTGGCACATAATGGCCTCCTCTTGCGAATGATATGTTTCATTTGAACGGTGAACCTCGAACAAGCGGCGAACAATGGAGACGTGTAATGGAATGGCAGCCATGGGAGAAACAATTGGCAAGATATCCTCCGTGAAGATTAAGTTATGAGATTAGCTCATGTGTGGGGAGCGAGATGGCCTGTGGCTTCGTTGGACCGTGGGGAGTGGTAACGAAGTGGTGATCACTTCATCCAGCAACGGATGGAACATGGCTGATGGGTCCTTTAGAACTGACACAATGAGCATTATTCTCCTCGGAGACATGGATTTATTAAACATTTCAGTTACATTGTGAAACATTTTAGATTTGCTACCAGTGCAAAAAATATATATTCGAACCTCTTTTTCTCACCTTTGTGAAAGGCATATTTTTCCACCCAATTTGTTTAAAACATTGTAATTCATCCACATTCATTTGAACTACAGTATTGCCACAAAATAAACGGAAATAAATATTTCCAGACATGGCGATGAGATAATCGGTGTTAACATTACAGAATCTTGCAAGAAACTACCCGTTATAAAAAAAATATACATCTTGAAAATGTAATGTCAAAAACAATGGATCAATATCCCATTAAATTAAAAAGCACTCAAACAGAAAGTACACAGATAAACACGTACCATGTGCACTGCTACAATTTTAATTTGCGATTAAAATGAGCGTGTTGTTCTGGCTAGGCTTCCCATGCCAATACCACCAAGTTAAAACTACAATCATTTACCAACGACTATTATCCATCCACTGTTATAAGGCCTCCCCAGTCATCATACCATGAGTTAATTTGCTTTACACTATTCAAGAGGCCTTCTTAAGGAATACAAATGGCACTCTCCAATTATTCAGTTGAGCAAGTGGAGTGTTTTATGCATACTTAGTAAGCCCTTAGAGCTGGAATGAAACAAACGGAGCACGAGTGTTGAATTCACAGCTCTAACATAGTGATGCATAATGGTACCACTTGTTCAGAACTGCCAACGCAGATAAGCACCAACTTTGAATTCATTAATTGTTTTTGTGTGCATTACAAAAATGTTTCTCAACACCAGGATTCCAAACCACATTCAGTGGAATAGGCTGTGACATGCACATTAACGTACGCTTTTTGAGCCAAATATCCACCTCAATGTAATTTGAAAATATCTTACAATGTATCAGATTTAAATCCTTGCTTTAAAACGCATGGGGGGGGGGGGGATGTGGACAAGCCCATTGCCCAAAACGTCATTAATTTATTTTTTAATATTTTACAATTAGCTGCATGTTTACAAAAAAGTGTCTCGTGAATGGTAAACAGTCCAGTAAACATTAGAATGCATTGTTGATTGCGATTATATTGAGAATTACTATGATACAAACACGCAGGAGCCCATTGATGTGTCAATACTAACAGAGAAACCTGGTAAACTTGTATTTTTGGAGACCTTTTATAATGTAAAATGGTTTTGACTTTAATGCACAATTTCAAAGTCGTAAGAATCGCACGTAATTTCAGCTTCGGTTTGGCAGAAGTCGGCGTGCCATGTAAATGACACACCATAATCAAACTGTCATGTACAACTGTCATGTGCAAACTCATTTCTGTTCACAATAGAAAGCTTAAAAACCTGGGTAAATTAAAACAATGTAAATTTCAACTTGTAAACAATAATGAAGAAAATTAATCCTAGGAATGTTACAAGGATTATGTCATCACATGTCTAGCTAATGCCATGTCGCCATAAGCAGTATCACTGTTTCGTGGCCGTTGCAGAGCAGCATCTCACGAGCACCCTCTTTGCTGTTGAGCAATAACAGAAGCACTAAAATTAAAGCCTATCGGTGTTGCCATGGTGTCATTTATCGCACACTGGAATTGCTATCCAGAGGTCGCTGGTTCTATCTACCGGTGCAGCAGTAAAGGGAAAAAAAAAGCTTTTTTTTAAGTATCCCTGTCCACCCAGCAGTAAATGGGTACACAAGTGGCAGGTCACAGGAAATAGGGGAACGTGTGGGTGCTCCCACCTCTTCAAAGACATTTGGCCATGGAAGCGTTGGCCAAAATGCCATCGAGCGCAGTGTTCTTCATTGCAAGGTACGCGGGCCATTGGCGGACCCTGGTGGCCTGTAGTGCGGCACCTAACGTGCGGCCCCCAACATTACAAATGTGAAAACACCCCACCATGCGGTCTAAGCCAATGGTTTCAAATGTGTCGCAGTCCTCACACTTGTCTTATTGGCGAAAGTACCCCCCCCTCTCCTCTGAAAACTAATGAAGAACACTGACCTAGAGGGTCTATTTACAGCTCCTTCTACTGGACTTCCCTCGAATGCAACATGGGAGATGCACGTGCACCTTCTACAAATTAAAGATCAAAGAATCGCCGTCCTGCGACTTTGGCGAATTTCAAACCATCAAACGCGTCATCGACGAATGCGCCATCCATGTACATCCTAGCGGTGTTGCTGCAATCCATGCAGCGTCTACTGCCCTCTTGCATTGGTTGCATTCAACTGCCCTAACTGGAAACCATTTCACCAGCTGTGTCGTGAACGGGAATTTCAGGGCTGCACCTTTATATTCAGGGCGAGTGAATGCTGCAACGAAGCACAAAACTGGATTAGTCTGCACACACGTTTCCTAAGGCTAATTGTTTAACTTAAATTCCTCAATAAAGCATGATTAAATGTTATCAATATTGTGGCATTTGGTGTCTTCAGTGGAGATGAACATCGCTTCTACTTCTTTTTATCGCTTATTCTCTGTCAATGCCACAAGCTGTAAATAACATTTTGGTGAAGATGAAATTAAAGACTTAAAAATATCACTTAAATCACTAATCTACATAAAAACATTTTCCTGGGGGATTGGAGATTGAAAACATGACTGCATAAAGTATCTACACCTGTCTCACTACAGTGGACATACCTTTTCATATATTTAATTAAAATATGTTCATGTTTGTTTCAACCTCCAATTCATTTGATTACTTTCTTCTTCTCCTCATATAATTGACAGGGACACTGCACATCATGTTCGTTCCTCTTCCAATCGCAATGCATCCACGTGGGAAATGTAGCTTGTATGGTGGAGACCATATAAGCGCAGAAGCCAAACCAAAACACATGTAAAGCCATGTGCAGAAACAAACCTACTGCACATATCTACCTACTCAACTGAGAGATCAGCACTTAAAGTAGGTTTTAAAATGTTCATTCATTAAATAGAATGCGAATACCATGCTGCCATGTGCTCTTGAGCAACGGCAAGTACAAAAGTCTCCAGGTTACAAGACGCGTTTAACCAAGACTTTTAAAGCAAAAGTCGTCTTACGTGATAGGCGCACCTGAGACCAGATTTGTACAACTTACAATTTGGGGTGCGTCCTACACTTTGCGGAGATTCTTTAACTCAGAATATGGTACTTATTTTGTTAGGAGATAATGTACGTATGTTGAACTTATTTCGCACTATACGTAACCAACCCGGCTGCTAATTGGAGGCACGGGGGAAGGACACAAGCTAAACAATAATAAACAAGACGCTACAGTCGATTTCTCCCTGAGGATCCATGTTCAGCCTACGACACGAGTCCTCAGCCTCCGGGAATAATCTGGCTTGAACAGAGGCTGTCTCGTCGATGTTCAGGATAAAATGTGTTTTCTCTTCACACTTAGGATGAACATAGGAACTTAGGGTGATCGTTGCTAAGCACGTTGACGACGGAAGCTGTAAATTGCCGTATTTGAATAATTTTTGTATGGGTTTGGAAAATGTGGGGCTGACGTCCCAATCTGGCTAGCACACAAGCAAAGTTGTTTGTGGTGGTGTTGATGATCTAATATTCATGATGCTGTTTTTGCACCATGCTCATGGCTATATTGATGGCGCTTGCGATGGAAATTATACTGTGTTGCCGAGTCATGCGTTAGTGTCGACAGAGCTGATGTTAACAGTGTTGACTGGGTTTGTGATTATTGTGATGGTGTGGTTGGCGGTGCTGAAGACGTGGACTGTGGCGACTGAGGAGGAGATGTGGGCTTGTAATCCAAGTCACAGATGTGCTTTAACTCCTCGGCCGAAAGAGCCAAGTCAGCGACAGCCGCGCGGAACTCCTCCAGAGGACACAGGGTGGCGCTGCACTGCGGCATGCGGTGCTCCTGCAGCAACACCACGCAACAGCAAACCACACCATGTCACACAACACACATCACACCTTCACCGCACACCCCAGTGGCGTCGACAGTAATTTCGATCGTGTAGCGCGAGCCGACCGACTGTCGCCAACGGTGATGAGCATGCGCGCGCATTTGTGCGGAGTGGATGAAAATTGTGCGAGCATGTCAGCAGGTGGCAGCAGGGTAGTGCTGAATCACTTTCACTAGATTAAACTATTTAAACTTTTTTATTTTACCAGGTCCCACTGAGCTATATAGCTCTTTTTCAGAAGAAACCGGGCCACAAATGATAGCGCAATAAAGTGGCTTATCGTGTGTAATTGTTTGGCAGCCAAATACTCTAAAGGCCTGTTTCTAAATGTGGAGGGCAAATCCAGAGGACCCGGAGAAAAAGCCACACAACCACGGGGAGAACATGCAAACTCCAACTATTCAGGGGTCATGGTCGGGATCGAAGCCACGACCTCCTGTATACCATGCGAGGTAGTTAACATCTCGCCACCGTGGCACCCAAATGCCAAGGCGTCGCCACCTAGTGTCACCCGTGGTGGTGATGCCTCTGCCGGCCTGCCCGGCTCACCAGCCATGCTCACCTTGCCGTTGTACACGAGGCGGACAAACGCGCGGCGGGAGACCGGCTCCACGTGCAGCTCAATGGCAACGTGCGACGCGAACGGTGGCCACCGCCCGTCGAACACACGCAAGCCGACCAGCAGCGGCAGCAGCGTCGTATCGTGTGCCGAAAACAACACCAGGTTCTCCTTCCTGCGCAGCACCGCACCAAACAGAAACGACACACAGCTGTGGCGACCGGACATATCCAAAGGTTGGAGTCATCCAAGTTTACATCATGTAGTTCAAGAGCCCCAAACGACATTCCGCCCCATGGCAGGACCAAAGCCTCCCACCTCCTCACTTGCCTATACACTGCTGGATGAAAGCCTCCCTATGCTGGAACCAGCCCACATGCTTCTGTGATGTTACAATCCATCTCGCTTCTGCACATGAACTGATCTCCTTGGTCCATCCATGTGGTGGTGATCTTGGACACAACTGTTGTTCATTGGTCATCATTTATTCTAGCTATGTGTCCTGCCCAAGGCTAATTACTATAAGTCAATACGCCGTTCATGATTTTCATGTCTCCGAACGTGTTCCTCTTTATACATCTCACTGTCATACCAAGCACACATTCCTGCAGGACTCTACGACGCCTAATATTATTCTCAAGTCTCAACATCAAGAAACCAAAATTATCAGTTATATATATTGCCAATACTTTTAAAAAGCAGTATAACACTATGTGATATTGCCAATGTTAAACCAGTGTTAATATACACAGTGTATCCCATTCAACAGAAAGCTCCTGGACCAAATGGAATAATTATGGGTATATAAATACACAGAACCAACAGTTGGAACACAATTAGTGGATCTATATACTAAGTATTTACAAGGAAATGTATTTTCAAACATTGCTGTTAAGAAATATGAGGCTCTGTTTTTGCTTTAGTATAAAGTATATTGTTTGTGCTCTGTATACACCCAATACATTGCCTTTTATATGTTTTTTTTCTTTTATAGACGAGTCGTGTTGTTGTTGAATACGTCTAGTTAGTTTGGAGCGATATGCCGTGCGTGGTGAGAGTTGATGCTCACATTTTCCCACACATATACTTGTCGATGTTGGAGAGGAGCGTGTCAAGGAGACGTCCAATGCAGAGCTGTAGGCCATCTCTGCACAAACCATGACACAGAACATTTGAGCCAATCAAAAGGCACAAAACATCGCCACAGATTGGCAAACGTTATCAATGCCGTTGTATAATTTCATCAAGAAATAAAATTTGAGAAGAGTGCAAAGATCATCATAGTATTTCCACCCACGTGAAAAAATACATATTTGTATAGAAAATGCCAAATAAGTTAAACTCTATTATTTATAGAGTTTGGATATCCAATTATTTAAGCAATTAGTTACTTTGCTGAATGGTAATTGACTCTTCGGATGATATGAAAAGATTTAAAGCTTTCGTGACTGCATATCTTCTTGGTTCTTTCGGTAAAGTCACGTAGAAGGGAAATAATAAAATAATAAAAATAAAACATCATAAAATAATTCTCACGACGTTTCGGTCACAACGAAAGCAGGCCGTCCTCAGGTGAAGAACAGGTCTGTCGGAAAGACAGCGTCATTCATTCATTCAGATGCTGTCTTTCCGACAGACCTGTTCTTCACCTGAGGACGGCTACTTGCGTTGTGGCCGAAACGTCGTGAGAATTATTTTATTATATTTGATTTTTATTATTTTATTATTTCCCTTCTACGTGACTTTACCGAAAGAACCAAGAAGATATGAAAAGAGTTGGGGTAAAAAAATTGTCACATCTGTTCTCATGCTGGCGGTGCTTGGTGATGTCATCGGCAAGATCAGCCACGTGATGCTGAGCGTGGTTTGAGGGGGTTTCCCTGCTTTGCCAGGGAGGATGTTGGGGCAACTGCCATTTGTAAACGAGCCCCAGCACTTACAAAGAGGTCAATTACAATGTTTTTCTGATTAATCGATTTAACGGACTCATCGCCCCTACTGGCAGACTAATTCCCCAGGTCACTCTTGCAAATTAGACTCTATACTGATCTCCTAAGTTCTCACCTGGTTAAAGAAAATACATTTGAATTTTAAACTCTGCATCAAGCCCCGGAGTCACCCGGCCAGCTCTGGTGAGTGAAGTACCTTTGAGAGGTCTTCAGGATGTTCAATATGGTGGTCACTGCTCCGGTGTCAATCACATGTCTGTGCCTTAACAGCTCCTTTGGGACCAGCATACCATGGGCCTACAACGCGCCACAGACACACCCACCCCATACAATCACACATCATCCCAACCCTTCGCACACCACCCAATTACTAAACCCACTTTACACCACAGCAAACGTAAAATACAATTTGGATATAAACGGTGACTTTGAGATTTCAGGCAGCCTGCGGGCCACCCGCCACACACCTCCCTGGCGACGATGACGTCCCTAATGGCGACGAAGTTGGAAGGAGACTCTGGGGCGGCGTGAGGACTGGGAGGTGGCAGCAGCTCCTCCAGCAACTTCCATTCGGGGCACTTTTTCCAGCCCTGCCTGCACAGGATCAGACCACGGGGCGCGGGATAATGTAATAATACATTACACATGCATACTGGCCAAGGGGCCATGGGATCATTGGGCACAGAGTCCTTAAGAGCAACACCGGTGGTGGGATGTGAAGTACCTCGCCTGGTATACAGCTTTGTGACAGCTTGGATGACTGCATCAATCTCTACTAGGGTGGCTAACTCGGTTGTTTTGTATGAGCGGTAAGAGCATGAAAAGAAACGGTTAAAAGCGGTTACTGGTTTGCCGCAAATATACAAATGTCTCTCGCAATACATGTAACATTTTTGCCCTTTTAAATGACAAACGAAGGGAGGTGCAGTGGTGTGAAGATTAAAACACTGGACAATCCAGAGGTCACCAGTTCGATTCCCTCTCCCAGCACAGCAGTTGAAACATTTGGGCAAGTTTCTGAATTTCCCGGGCTTTCTGCGCATCCAGCAATATAAATAGGTATACCAAAGTTAGTCAATTGGTAGGTCGTCTGTGGTGAGGTCAAGTGCGAGTCTATGCCCAACTCTTGCAACACGTCTGGTTAGCGGGGAAGAGGAGTCCAAATACCCTCCAGGGGAGGCTCTTCCACCAGCAGCGGTGCGAGCAAGGAAACAATTGCGAGGCTGCACTTTTACCTTCTAACCGAAAAGCGAGGTCAAATGTACCACACAGTGAATTAGGCCACCGTGCCCATTGTCCAATCACGTGGGCCAATTGGTGCCTTCATTACTAACATTCCACTGCTTGTGTGGCGATCGAAACGTCGTGATCTATTATTATTTTTCTACCGAAAGAACCAAAGAGTATGGATTCCTGCAGTCATGAAAGCTTAAAATCAAGATTCCACTGGAGTTGATTCGCAGCTTCCGACTTTCTGAACCAGCCATTGATTTAGAAAACGGTTAACGGTTATCATTCAACATCCCTAATTTCCGAGTCGGATGCTTTTCTATAAAGGCTAGGCAAAATGTTAATTGAATATATTAGTCAATATGGAACCACCACAATCAGTCACCTGTAAAGGTGAGCCCTAATTAACACATTCCTGCGGAGGGAGCTGGTAGGAATGTTGGGTTGCTCGGTCAATGTCCAGGGTCAACGGCGGCGTGGTGTATTCCGCAAATATGCCCGACTGTGAGGGCGGGCACAAGCCGGCGTGAGTAGGTTAAACGTTGAGTTTTATAAGGGCACCACGGGGTGACCAGCCCCTCCCCACCCAGCCCCACCCCTCCCACCCTCCCCACCCAGCCCCTCCCCACCCAGCCCCTCCCCACCCAGCCCCTCCCCATCCAGCCCTCCCCACCCAGCCCCTCCCCACCCTCCCCACCCAGCCCCTCCCCACCCAGCCCCTCCCTGCACGACGGACGGACACAATAATCCCCTGTGGGCTGGTGGAACCAGTGGGTTCCTACCAGTATTATTAGATAACACCAAGGTGTGTGTTACTGTGTGAATGCCCACGAAAGATATTTGAAAGTCCTATTTATCCCCCAGTAAAGAAAGTTTCCCATACCATAGAACATTACGCCAACTTCACATTTCTAGGCAGCATGCTACCCCTTCTCAATCTGACACAGTGCAGCACATCACAACAAGTCACAACATCCCCATGGGGAGGGCACGCACTGGTATATGGCCCCGAGGCGCGGACAGCCGTGCATGTTGGGGTAGAGGATTTCCGCCAGAGAGTGCGACACGTGGATCCGAGCCGGTTCTGCGCTTCACACCACGCACCACCGCACGCACTCACCATACCACTCGCCATGCGCACAGCAACTCGCCAGCCAGACAACCATGCACACCGAAAACCACTCGCAACACACATCACACCACTCGCCACATGTTCGCCACTAACTAACAAAATCACTATCCTTGCACACCGCCGACTATTATACCAGTACGTGCAGCGGAGCTCAAAATGCACTCGCCACATAACCATTCGTTAAGAGTATGATTATGGCCGAGAAGTCTTCGTGCAGTGCCAGGTCGCTTCCACACAACGTTACACAGCTGATGAAACAATAGTGACACATGACTGATTCAGAGTGATAGCTTAGATACCAAGCCAGAAGTGGCCATGAGCACACTGCCCAGGTAGAGGATCTCCTCCATCCTCGCCATAACCAACCCCACTACTCAGAGTGGCGGGGTTTGAGCGTTCTACTATACAGGGGACCCAAGCAGGTGGCTTGTTTTGGTGGTACAGATAGGTGAGGTCCCTCCCACCTTTTAGTGGCAAACTCCACCTTCAGAAGCAAAGTCTCCAACTCTTTCTCAGAGGTGACAGCAATGACCAGGTCATCAGCATACGTGATATCGATGAACAATATAGTGCCATCTCTTGATCGTACATGGTTATCCATTAGCCTCCCATTGTATACATAACTGATGTAAATTCCACTGATACAGCCATGACAGGCTTACCACATTGTTGAATCCTGTAGGAGCCAGAGGATATTCCGAACAAACCCAAGATAAACAGGGAATTTCTCTGTCATAGAGCTTTACCTGGGCCTGACAACCATCGCAAAGATGCTTAATGATCACGAGCAGAGCATTAGAGCCCAAAAACACCTGTATGATAAATGGTGAGAATGGGCCTGCCACTCTCTTTCAACTAGATGAAGCACTTCTTCCATTATAGACACACATACTCCCTGAGAAGCACCAATATCAATACCTGCCATTCACCACTAAGTGCCAGGCTAGGTGCACCTTGAGAAGCACACACTCTCTCACACATGGCGCTCACCGAGCTGCGACTGTTGGAAGAGGCCGGCCAGGAGGCACCGTGCAGACTCAATTGTACGAGCCGTATTGGTGGAGCGCACACTACAATGACATGCCACCAACACACAACAATACCACCACACACCAGAAACACCCACCACGGTTCAACATAAAATAAAATCACATACACCACCAGACCAACACGCCACGACCAAACTCAACCACCACACGTAAGACCACACACGACACCCCCGTTGCATCACCATGCACCATCACAACAACACACAGCCGTAAAACACACCATACACCAAAGCATACCACCACACCAAGATAAAATCAGTACAAAGCATGATTAACTTCACGAATGTGGTGTTGCTTGATTCGTCATGATGTCTGGTGATGGGTGTGATTTTATGCGAGGTGTGGGTATAATAATATGCTGTATTTAATCAAAACTTCACTGAGTCTCAATATAAACTCTTTCAGTATTCAGAAATGGTTTGATTGGCCAATTGACATTAGTAAGCATGTTTCCAAACTGTCACATAAAGAAAAAATCCAACAGTCAAAGGTGCGCCCAGACAGAATCAAGAATCCATTCAGTCTACTGCCATTTCCTAGCCACCATTTCGAGCCAAGCGGGTTTTGGAGTTTCAAAAAGCCACGTGATCCACCAATCCAGTGGTGTGTGCATTGATGTTGTGTGAGGTTTAATATACAGCAAGGTGTGGGGGTGCTGTGCTGCTGGGTTTGCTTTTGTGTTGTTAGTTGTTGTTGTTAGCGTGTGGACTCCCTGTGATGCGGAACGTGGCCTAGTGTGGACATGCTGCAACATGCTATACTCACTAAACCTGGCTGGGTGTGTAGGTGTGCGACACCAGAGCACACCCGTTGATGTACGTCTCCCTCAGATGTACGCCGAGCTCGTACAACTGCTGCATGCCCACCGAGGACAGCTGGCCTCGCGCACACCCGCCCTGTAAGACAACGCAACAACATTCCGGCTAAAATCGACATACAGATATCGTACATACCGATATCGTACATACAGATATTGGGCCAAGTGGGGGGGGGGGGGGGACTCAGTAACCCCCCCCTACTTGGTGCAAGAGCTCAGTAACCCCCCCCCCCACACTTGGCGCAAGAGCGCAGAAGCATGGTCACCACATCTACGCCTTTATATAAGGAACTAAACAGTTAGACTTCTCCACAAATCTGTCCGTCTCCTGATGAAGCTAGTTGTAATTACTGGCGCAACGTCGTACTCAGATTGTAAATGTTGTGGCTTCGCTCTCCAAAACACCGGTGTGCTGTACTAGTGACGAATTGGAATGTTCTGTTTACGTGACAACCCTTACTAGTTGGCTGTGTCGGGTGGTGGCGGGTTTTAACGACACTTTTATATATTTACGTGATCTAACCCAAAAAACCTCTTATGGATGATATTGGTCGCGAAAGCCTACGTGTTAAAGTACACCCACTAAACTTCATCAAGCGATGCCCAGAAAATACAACACATTTCAGTAAATCAGTGGCAGAGTGATAGCGAGTTAATCATTAATTTGAGCACGGAGCGCGGTGCGGAGACAGTGCCGGGGCGAACGCACCGGCAGAGGGTTTTCCTGGTACGAGTCCTCCAGGGGGGATGAAGGCTGCTTGCCCCCATTGAGGTCCGTCACCTCGTACTGGAAGAGCGTGTTCGGTGGGGCCTCCAGCATGGACGGTGGCCAGTCGACCTGCGAGAACAACCGGCGGCAACGATAACAGGGGGGGGGGCACGCGAAACGATTGCTGTATTTGGGAGACACATCAAGGGGTGGCAATCCACGACGTAAATTCTGCACCTCAACATCAGCAACATCAACAACCGCCCCTTCCACTCTGGGACGCTTTGCCAAAAGACATCAGGGATTGGACTGTGATTGAGATGTTGTAAAACATTCCTATTTAAGAATGCTTTCACCTAATTTTACTACTATTACTAGACATTTAAATTGATGGGTTTTAATGCTTACTTTTTATTTTCATGCATATTGTGTACAGCACTCAGCGCTACAATGTACGTCTAATTTATTATTACTAAGACGTCGGCCATGGCGCTTGTGCCAGGCTACGTGCACTTTGAGGCCATTTTGAAGGAGCGCACACTGCAGTCGGTAGTTTTACAAACATGGTCCATACTTTGGGCAGGAGAGGAATTGGGGGTGGTGGAAACGGAGTGGAAGTCACCGAAGAAATTGAGTCTCGCAGCCCCACGTCGCATGGGCACACAGACCCATGTCCACCCCCTGCTTATCCTGGCAGAGACGCGTTTCCCAGTGGTCGTGGATACAGAATCACAATGTATAGTTATACTGGATAAATCCGATGAGCTACAAAGCTCTTTTTTGCTTTTTACAAATATCCACTCGGGTCGGGTAAGAAAGTTACAACAATACGAAAACAAGGTCGGAGTGCAACGTGTAGGATAAGGTAAACAAATCACTTAAAAACACACGAATTAAAGTAAATGTTGTTTTATCTTACCAGGTAAAGCCCACCGAGGTATGAACAAGACATCAGGTGACCACGAACAGAACCAGCAGGTGAGAACATTTCTGGTTACATAATTCTGGCATCTTAACGGCTCACATTTGTTACAGGGCTCACTTCAATGTAAACTGAAAACTGGATGGCTCGTGATTTAAAAAGGTCAATTCAACACCAGCAGCCACCAACTCCTCGTCCACAAGCGCCACCAGACCACATCCACTCACTTTGCGCGCATCACCCACCCAACCCCCACGTGTCGCACTCCACGTTACGTGGGCCACAAAGCGGACCCACGTGCCAAGCAAGAAGGACCCCCCCCCCTCCAACCATTCTCCATCTCGCACAGCCGACACAGAACAACAGCAGCAGCACCGCCACCACCAGCAGCAGCAGCAAACCACGGGGCCACATCCATCTCCACGCTGCAGCACTCGCAACAACAAATCACCCAATATGGTGGCGTAGCTTATTCGCACCCCCCCCCCCATGCCAATGCTTAAACACCCCCCCACCACCACCACCAAAGTCCTTGTCCAATGTTGCCCCGACTCGGCTGCCCCAGCGCCTGGGCCTCGGTGCGTTTGCACCGCCACCAAAGCCCGAGCCGAGACCCCCCCTCGCTCACCTCGGGCAGGTGGGAGACGCGGCTCAGCGGTGTCCGCGCCCCGTGGCGGAACACGACCTGCACGAGCGAGATGAGGGCGCGCTCCCCACCGCTCTCGCCCCCGGGGCCCGGCGGCGGCGCCGCGGGCTCCGCTTCAGCCGGGCGCGACCACAGGCGCCGCGCGGCGTACGCGACCGGAGCCGCCACGCACACTCCCTTCAGCAGCAGAGCCATCGCCGTAGACTCGCCTCGGCTTTCAGTCGCGTGTGTTGTCGCCTGTGGAAGAGGGGGGTGATTCGCGCGAGTTCGTTTCGTTCGCTACTTTAACCCGCGCGAGGTTGGAGGCGCCGGGCCGTGCGTGGCGAGGCTGCGGTGGCGGCCTCCACGATGTCTGCGGCGGGGGAAGTGGCGGCGCCCGGCGTAACCACCCCCCCCAGCCCATGACCACGCCCCCCAGCCCATGACCACGCCCCCCAGCCCATGACCACGCCCCCCAGCCCATGACCACGCCCCCCAGCCCATGACCACGCCCCCCAGCCCATGACCACGCCCCCCGTCCATGACCACGCCCCCCCCCCCCGCTCATGACCACGCCTCTTCCACTCACAACCACGCCCCTCCGCCTACGACCATGCCCCCTCCACACACGACCACGCCCCCTCCGCCCAAGACCACGCCCCCTCCACACACGACCACGCCCCCTCCGCCCAAGACCACGCACCCTCTGCTTAGGACCACGCCCCCTCCACACACGACCCCACCCCCCTCCGCCCACGACCCCCACCCCCTGGACGCACGTGGCCGTGACGCCACCGCGTCGCAACCACGAGGTGCCGTTAACGCGCGGTGACGTCATCGCGCATGAGTGCGGACCGTGCGTGATGACGCGTTACGTGCTGCTCACCCGGCCCCAGTGTCGTATCACACGACTCGTTGTGCGCGTGCGAAGCCCTACGAAGCCCTGCGATAGAGAACGTGGTTGTCTTGCTCGTGTTAAAAGGAATGTGTCGGGTGTACTGGACGGCTGCTGGCTGAGCGCCTCTGCATTCCAACAATAACTCTGTTGATTTAAAGCTTTCGTGACTGCAGGGATTACTATTCTTGGTTCTTCTTTCGGTAAAGTCACGTAGAAGGAAACAATAAAATAAAAAAAATATGAAACAATAAAATTCTCACGACGTTTCGACTGCAACACAAGCAATCATTCTAGATTTGAAGCTTTCGTGACTGCAAGGATTCATATTCTTAGGTTTTTTCGGTAAAGTCACGTAGGTAAAACATCAAAATGATCTTTATTTTATTTTATTTTTATTAATTTTGATGTTTTACCTACGTGACTTTACCGAAAAAACCTAAGAATACAAGCAATCATCATCAGGTGTGAAACACAGCAAGAAATGTTTAATCACCCAGTCACTCTTGCGAACGAGACTATCGGTGGCGTATTGAGTTCTCTTCTGGTTAAACAAACTTTACCTGATACGCCTACAGCACGACCTCGTGACATGAACGCATTTATAATGGAAGAGCTTAGAGATGCACATAAATACCTCATAATCTCGTCATACTGATTTTTTTCCGATTGGTTTGTCAAAATTTCCCCCATGCCGCACTAATTTTAGCGATGTGAAATAAAGTGAGATCCTTCACATTATCTTGAGCCAAGTGGTTTAGAGCTCTCATCATCACCAAAAGAAGCCATTTTTTCCAACGCAATCTTAATTGTCTCATTTCTTGTACTAATAAGGCACCGGCTGATCTATACGAAATACAAATGTCAAACTCTGACAAATGTCTTCACTCCATTGACATCTAACTGAAAAACGATCCTACATTCCTTGCGACCACTGTTAGAGTTAAGCGAGTCAACCCAGAGATTGGAGGAGTGAGTGGTAACGTCTGAAGTCGCACTCTCAACTCAATCCTCTACCTCTGAGCTCGCCGCCTCTGCTGCAGACAGCTGAAGCGGTCACTATCGCTGCCTTCATCCTCGTCGTCCAAGCCGGAGGCACTGTACGATTATCTTTCAGTGGAGAACTCAATCTCACTTTCCAAACAGGTCTACGGGAAGAGCTTTCGGCATCACTCTGCAGCACCCAACCTCTCTAGCGAAACGTATTGGGAGTGGTCATGCACAGGGCACTGGCATTTGGTCCAAGGGATAGTAACTGTGTGACATAGGACCCTTTCCTCCTCTAGGCCCCGTGAGTAATGTATGTTGAATTTATTTCGAAATGCACGTAGCCAATCGGAGGTGCGGGTGGGGGGGACAACACAATGAGCTGTAGTTTTTTTTGTCTACAAATGCCTCATCTCTTGGGGAGGGGGGGTGATGAAATCTGATTGCTTAGCAACGTGTCACACTGAGTGAAGGTGGCCATCAAAGAAGAGGTTGAGAAACCACTGGACCCACCCCTGCCAAAGAAACGTGGACTTCCACCACTGGCACTATGAGATCTCTTTTACCAGTGGCAAAATATAGTAGTAGGTTTTTACCCTTTTAGATGTCATAGTGTAAATGCTTACCCCGAGCTCTCAATACTCTGATATTGCACTGTGTTTGAGTTGTACGCCTTCTGGTGTCATCTGGTCCAACACCAATGGGGACTAGGCTCTAAAGAAAGCCATCTCGGGTGTGGACCAATCAACTTCAAGGACAATGCATATTATTATCATTATCAGAGTTGCTTCTTTTTGTTTGCTTTTTTGACTTGTGTTGTGGTTTTTGAATAAAGGTGTCAGTTTTGTACCAGTTTAAAAGGGTAAAAACCTACTACTATATTCCACCACTGGCTGAAGGCCACTGAACATGCCTTGTTGTACTCTCTCCGCACCTCCAATTAGCACGGTTGGCTACGTACGGTGTGAAATAAGTTGAACGTAGATACAAACGTGGGAGCCCAGATCTTCTGAAGTCAGCGGCAGTAGCTGTGACCGAATGCCACAAGGAAGTTAGATATATGGAAAAGTGACAACAATGCACGTCGGTTCAATTAGATACACAGTACTTTATTAAATCAGGGAGATCCTGAGATACAATAACTTTTCCAAGGAAAACCTGGATACCCAAAGATATGTAGGTACGAATAGCTATGTTTAATTTGGATATGCAAGGATAGTTATCAATGCTCAACGTTTTCATTGGTAATTCTCAAACGTGTGATGACATACGAGGATATTTAATGTTCATTGTACAGTACATCACAGATTTTTGGAATGATGCCATGCGGAAGTTACTGCATCAAATAGGAAACGGAACCTTATGCCCAGTGCAAAATGTATCCACAGTGAAATGAGCAATTAAAAGATACTGTTTTTTTAAAGTTTCTGGCATGAAGCCTACATTGCAGTCGAATTGACAATTTCACAGTAAATCACTTTCAATGTTGACATCACGACCACACACCTCGTGATTGTCAACTTCATCATCCTGCTACCCATCATCACCACCACCATCTGAGTTACCTTGTCGTCTGGATCATGGATGTTATCATCTTTACATCATTCACTTATATTCACCATCATCTACACCAACTTCGTTCACACCTTTATTATCGTGATCATGCTTTGCTCCTCTCCCCCGTGCTGAGATGTTGTCTGCCGTCTTCTTGACCTTTCCCTTGCTGACCTTTATTCAGTTGTCCTTTTGAGGACACCACGCTCCCTTTATGTTGGCTTTTGGTGGGATGTGTTTTCCAGTTACCGTTCCCTTGTCGACCTTTGACCTGCTGCGATGCACTTTTATGTCCTTTCAACTGCCGCCCCTCCGATCTGGAGTCAACGTGAGCCTCTCTACCGACGGGCTTGAGTTGCACGCCCGGCCTGTGTTGCCCGTCAAGTTGGTCTCCACTTTTGGAACTCCGAGCCACCACTTTATCCTGCGGCCTCTGAGAATGTGGACCCTTACTCTTCCCCTTCTGCCTCTTGATATTTTCTCCCGGCTGCTTTTGATCATGTTTTTCCTGCTGCACTCGGTCTTTTCCCTGCTGCGCATTAATGTGTCTTTCTTGCCCCTTCTGGTTTCCTCCGTCTTGCTGCACCATGCCTCCTCTCTCCTCACGCCCTTTACTCTCTCCCTGCTGGTTATTGACTTTCTGCTGCTGCCCTCTGGCCGTGTCTGTCTGCCCAGTCCTGCGCGCAGCGTACGAGTATTTGAGCCACACGGGGGGCAGCTTGCTCTTGCCCCCGCTGCCCGCACACAGGACCTCCAGCGACAGGGCCTCGGGAATCGGCAGCAGCGCCCTCAGCGTCTCGGGATTGGAGAACGCGCCGCTGTACAGCATCACGCTCTCTCTTGCTGGGCCCGCGCCCGCCGCTCCGCGTCTGCTCCGGCCCGCGCTGTCCGTCCGCTGGGCAGCAGCAGCGGGCAGCAGGCGGATGTCTCGGCTGCCCGGCGTCACGACGAGCTGCCCGTTGAGAAGGTAGCGTCCGTCCGCCCCACGCACCGCCAGGTACGCGGTGTCGGGGGACGACGTGGACGGTGCCGATGGCGATGGAGGCGACGACATTTGCGTCACGTGAATCCGCGCCGAACCGGCCGGGATGGTGATCACGTGGTTGTAGCCGAAACGCCTGAAAATGTAAAAATTGGTGAGGTTAGTTTGTCAACAGTCACATGGGCCAATTTCGCTATCGGTTGAAAGGGGAAGAAATGTTCTCAGCAGAAGCTGCAGGGCCTCGCATTGCATTATGTGTAGCAGGATACATTGCGTTAAAGAGTAATTTAATACGATCACTTTTTTGGCAATCATTGTTGACTGCACTGGACTGGAAACTTGGCTAAAGCTAAATCAGAATCAATCACTCCTCGAGAGTCGTGGGGCTAAAGAGTTGTGTAATTTATTTGTTTTTATGTGAAGACACAGCTTTATAAAGGAGACAGACCTGTTGTCTGCTTATGTGTTTTGTCATTTATATTCTCCATAGTGACTTAGAATCATTACTTATGTCTATAAAAAGTGTTGGTTTTTTAGGTGAGACACAGGTATAACCTGCTCAGGGTAATATGTAACTTCATTCCCATGACAATCGCGATGTGTTTGTGTGAACATAAGGGTTGGGGGCACACGTTTATAGGCGTTGCGCAATGTTACAACCATGACTCATGCAATAAGCCTATTTATTGTCGAAGCTATATTTTTTAACTAATGTCCCATAAAATGTATTTTATGCATAATAATTGATTGATTGATTAAAAGCACCCATATCAAAATGTTACATTTATGTCATTGGAGTGAACAAGACTACAAGCGAGACATATTATCACGTGCATGGGTTTGTAAACGATGTACGTGGTACGGTGAGCGATGTGCGTGGTACGGTGAGCGATGTGCGTGGTACGGTGAGCGATGTACGTGGTACGGTGAGCGATGTGCGTGGTACGGTGAGCGATGTGCGTGGTACGGTGAGCGATGTGCGTGGTACGGTGAGCGATGTACGTGGTACGGTGAGCGATGTGCGTGGTACGGTGAGCGATGTGCGTGGTACGGTGAGCGATGTGCGTGGTACGGTGAGCGATGTGCGTGGTACGGTGAGCGATGTGCGTGGTACGGTGAGCGATGTGCGTGGTACGGTGAGCGATGTGCGTGGTACGGTGAGCGATGTACGTGGTACGGTGAGCGATGTGCGTGGTACGGTGAGCGATGTGCGTGGTACGGTGAGCGATGTACGTGGTACGGTGAGCGATGTGCGTGGTACGGTGAGCGATGTGCGTGGTACGGTGAGCGATGTGCGTGGTACGGTGAGCGATGTACGTGCTACGGTGAGCGATGTACGTGCTACGGTGAGCGATGTACGTGGTACGGTGAGCGATGTACGTGGTACGGTGAGCGATGTGCGTGGTACGGTGAGCGATGTGCGTGGTACGGTGAGCGATGTGCGTGGTACGGTGAGCGATGTGCGTGGGGTAGCGGTAGGGTAGCGATTAGCGCTACGCTGCGCTATAAACCCAGGCGACCCGAGTTCTATTCCTGCTCGCGGCCAACACCAGCAACGAT
This sequence comes from Lethenteron reissneri, assembly GCF_015708825.2. NCBI lineage: Eukaryota > Metazoa > Chordata > Hyperoartia > Petromyzontiformes > Petromyzontidae > Lethenteron > Lethenteron reissneri. The sequence continues at coordinate 3,280,813 of NC_083804.1, forward strand.
TATCTGAACCAGTCATGGGCATCTCCCAAATGAGTACCTGGTGCAGTGTGTAAAACATGACCACTGGGGAGACAAAGGCGGCCGGGCGTGGTGTTTTGCCTCCCGACCCTCTCGTGTACCGCGCCGGCCTTCATAGGCGCTGCTCGCTAACAGCCACTTGCCCCAACAGTCTGTTTAGGCTGTACGGGGGGGTGAGAATTTTGTCTTCTAGGTGCATGGCATGGTACGGAATAAGCGCGGCTCGGCAAGCAACGGGCGCGTGACGACGCGAGTGGGACGCGCACTTTGGCCGGGTGAACACGCCGCTGACGATCGTGCACGAGGAGCCGTCCCCGCGGCACACCCCGCAGCGGTCGCGCGCGGCGCGCGAGCCCAGGGTGCCATCGCAGCCCGTGGGCACGCACTGCCCCTCCACGCACACCCCGCCGCCCGGCTCCGCTCCGCACGCCGTGCCGTCCACCACCTGGGAGGGGGAGCAACAACAACAATAAAGACGCGGGCGCAGCCGGGAGGCGTCGTGATCATTATGATGTCCGTCCGCACGTTCCAAAATCTAAGCGACGCTATGTATTTGCTTGATTGGCACGGTTGGCTACGTACGGTGCGAAAGAAGGTCAATATGTACGTATGTACGTACGTACTTGGCAGAAAAACCTTTCCAAAATATGGCTTGCTCGCACGGTTGTTTGGCTTCTAAATTGGCCATTATCTATGCGCGGCCGTGGCACAGGATGGACAGGCCCCTGTGATACAGTCCGGAGAACTCGGAGCCGAGTTGATTTGCCACTGGCTGGTACCAGCGGTGTCAAGGTCAACCTGTGGGAAGAAGTTGTGGGAACGGTGCCACTGAGCTACTGGTAGCAGCTACCAAATAAGGACGAACAGCAGGAAAAGTTCACACCAATAAGCAGAGCGTCGCGTGGTTATACCAGCGAGGCGACGGTGGAGGGCGTCCTGGTGACATCACTGCCGCCGATTACCGGTCAATAACAGCTGCTGCTGTAACAAACATTTAATCACAGTAAGAAGGACAGGTGTTGTATCTGTGGCCAGTTAACCCATAACACCTGCGACTGATCCATAACCTCGTGCCAGCAAGTTTTTGCCACTCCAAGTGGTGTCAGAGTGCAATTAACCGCGGCAAAGTCACTGGCAGTGGTGAATGGTGGCTGCTACTGCTACTACTGCAGGTGCTGTTGCATCATGGCCAAACCTCGGGGAAGTCACGAGCTCAGTGCTTCCAGTCAGAATCGCTTTAAGCACGTGCACAGTGGCTAACCTCGTGAAATTCGATATGCTCAATGGGGAGGCTTCTTCTCATTCGCCAAGTGCTCGCTTGCCAGGGCTTCTGGGCCACGCATGCTCAGCTACGGCAGAGCCAAGCAGCTTCTGTTGTCCAGGACGGAGGGGGTGCCAAATAGGTTGTGGTATGGGCTAGAGAAGAGGTGAAATTCCTCAGAGCCAAAAACACAGAGCGCGGTGGATTTGGCTCGCCGGCTCCTGCTGCCGCTGCTGCAGGTGTTTGGAACGGCCTTGCGTGGGGAAGGCTCGTGAACGAAGCTGCCCGGCAGCTTCAGGCATTGGCTCTGTGACCGGAGACGGGGGAGCAGGGGAAGGGTGCTGGGGAAGTGAAGACGAGCCCATCAGCCAGCCACTCTTCCCAAATAACCACAGACACGTGGCATAGTGCCATAGCCTCCTTCAACCACTACTCTACCCTGCCTTAAAGTGCGCCGCGCATGGCACAACCGTTGTGACGCAAATTTCAACTTTTGTTGCTGTGCCGGGCTGTTGAAGGCTATACGGGGGAATCTGTCTTTTTATAAGTGACAGTCGGCAGCTCTTTAGGATTTTTAAATTTCGCTATCAAAGCCTGAGGTTCGGAGGCCGATCGCTCGAGTGAGGGAGGTGAGAGGAGACATACGTATGCCCATAAGTTGAACTTCTTTGTAGGTGCTCACGAACAGCACTTGCCCCAACAGTCTGTTAAAGGCTACACGGGGAGATCTCTGTCTCGAACTTCGTCCGCACCGCACGTAGCCAAGCGTGCTCATCCGAGCTGCGGGGAGCAGGAGCTCGGCGACGGCGGCGGTTTGTGGGGGAATGGAGCCAGGCGAGTGGCAGTAGAGGCGTGCGTCCGCGCGTGCTCACCCTGCGCGCAAACATGTAATAGTAGGCGGTGCCGTTGGCACGGCAGAGCAGCTTGCAGCGGTCGGCCAGCGCCACGCCGGACACCTTGGGCACCCAGAGCACGGGGCGCGATGCCCGCGCGGCGCCCGCCGCCGCAGCGTGCGCGCCCGGCGGGCCCGGCGGTTCCGGCGCGCCCTTGGCACCCGCGCTGTTGTGCTGCGCGCACTGCTCCTCCCTGAATGACAGGCCTGGCCGGGGGGGGTGGTGGTGGTGGTGGGAGACCGTGGGGGTGCGATGATGAGCGCGCGAGGGGGGTAGGAGCCGGAGGGAGACGGTGGTGTTATCGTTGACACGTGGGTGGCAGTCTGTAGCCGGTGCTAACGATCCGCATTTGTATTTTGGATTTGGGCCACGTATGTCAGAATCTGAATATTTATACTGGAGGAATCCGATGAGCTATAAAGCTCTTTTTCGCAGATGTCCAGTAGGGGGCCAGGTAAAATGGCTACAACAATACAAAAACACGATAGGAGTGAAAAGTATAAAAAAACAAATAACTTAAAAAATGCTAATAATTTTTTTTTTACCAGATAAACCCCGCTGAGGTATTAATGTGTGTATGTTTGTTGAACTTCTTTCACACTGTATGTAGCCAACTGTGCTAAAGACACAAAAACTAAGCACGTGGCGGTAGTTTAATGCCAAAGTCCTGAAGTTATTAACCCTCCACCACCCGACGAGCTTGTCACGTTTACAAAGATGTTACTTAAACGTGGCCAATCTTGCTGATTGGAGTCTGTGGCTGTGGCCCCGGCACCTGTGGCGAGCTGGCAGGCCCGAGCGTGGCACGAGCGATAGCGCACACGCGCACCGCTGCAGTAGGCGCCGTGGCCACGCGGAGCCGGGGAGTCACACGCGCGCGGAGACACCTGGGCCCCGCCGCCGCAAGAGCGCGAGCAGGGACCCCACGGGCCCCATCCGCTCCAGCCTCCGTCCACATCCTGGGCGGGGGACAGGGCGTGCAGTCCACGACACAAAAAAAATCGCGTTGGAATAAATAATGTATGATTTAGGGGAAAACACGGTCCCGCGATAACACGCGAGATGCGCACACAGGCTGAACAAAGACTTGAGGGCACGTGGGTAGCATCTAGAAGTATCCAGCAGCATCCCGCCCTGTGCGATGCTATGCCGAGGCAGCCGTACGACTGCTTATTCCTACTCGCGTTGCGACGTAGTTCTGTTCACTCGATGGCGTTATATCCAATTCGCTTCATGAAAACACTCGTTATAGGAGAACAGACGGTATACGCTTACAGCACTCTCGTGTTCAGCTTGGGTCTCTCACTGTCTCAGGCGAGCGTGTGTGAGCGTCCGTAATCGACTGGCGGTGCTCTGAGTCTGTGGCGGAAAACTCCACAATCCTCACGTAGCTCACAACACCACGCACATCGCTCGCCAATAAATCCGGTGAACACTCTCACTCACCCGCTTCCCCACTCACTCACACGCTCGCTCGCTCCCTCGCTGCACACGCTCGCTCACCGAGGCGCGCTGCTCCGCCGAAGTGCAGACGCCGTGCGAGCACCACCGCCCGTGCCCGCACGCCGTCCCCTGCGCCCAGGGAAGGTGACGCGTGACGCACACCTTGCCGCGGTGCCGGGCGCCGCCGGTCCCGGACTCGAGCGTGGCGCCCGGCACCGCGCACCACAGCTTGGCGCACGGAGCCGTGTGGGCGCACACGCGGGCGCCGGGGCCGAACGCCAGGCGGCACTGCACGCTCGCGGGATAGCGCGCCCCGGGGGAAAAGGGCGTCGGGTCCGCGGGGTGGCCGGCCGAGAGTGGCAGAGCCGCGGGGGCAGAGAGAAGGCAGTCGGCTGTGGGAGGAGCGGGAGGGGTGCGGGCAGAGAGAGAGAGAGAGACGAGGGATGATGATTAACGCATTGAGGGCGGGGGGGATGGAAGACGGGTGAGTGACAGAGAGAGAGAGAAAGAGGCAATGAGAGAGGGAGGGAGGTGAGGGAGGAAGGTAGGTACACATCATTGGTAGAGGGTAACAGAGTGGTGAAAGTCGAGGAAGAATGAGAGTGCATGAGATAGCTGGAGAGAAAGCAACACAATGGAGTAGATAGTGAGAGGTTCGAGTTGATATTCTTGGTTCTTTCGGTAAAGTCACGTAGATAGAAAATAAAAAATAAAATAAGATTTTTTACTTTTTTAAATGAAAGCGAAAAACCCACGACGTTTCGATCGCAACACAAGCGCCTGATGAAGACCGCTTGTGTTGCGATCGAAACGTCGTGGGTTTTTTTGCTTTCATTTTGCTTTCATTTATTTTTCATTTTATTTGTATTTTACTTTAATTTTATATCTACGTGACTTTACCGAAAGAACCAAGAATATGAATTCCTGGAGTCACGAAAGTTTTAAGTCAAGGTTTGAGTTAATTGGATTTGTTACACGGCAGATTCTCATCATCAAGCCTCTCATCCTCTTTTGCTACCCAGTCGCTTGCCAGGCTGGACTGTCACCTGCTCGGCCCCTGCTATGGCTGCGATTGCTTCCCCAACACCACCCCCAACACACCGACGCCTCCACACACACTACACACTCCTCGCTCTCTCTCTCTCTCTCTGCCCACCTCCCCCCGAGTGGAAGATGTCGTCGAGCAGCGCCGCGCTGCACGGAGACCAGGGCCGCGCTGGGTCCACGTGCGCCAGCGTGGCCGACATGATGTGAGCGCGGGGACGTCCGCTGGGGGACGAGGGGGACATTGAGACAAAATACCGGTAACCCACTGGTCGACGAGCAAGGCAACAAAGACCTCTTGATGACTTGTAATGACGCAACGTCCGATCCACAAATACGGATGAGACACCGCAGCGATGCACTCCGCTACTCCACGCGAGTGTCAAATTGTAGTTGTTGATCTGCATCTACATCAGCCGTACGAAGGAAAAAGGAGAATGACGATGACACGCAAACTCAATGAAGCCTTATTGCTTTGACATTTTAGTGAGACACTGAACTGTATATCGAGGGGTAGTGTAGCGGTGAACGAACCCGGCGACCCGTGATCGATACCTGCTCATGGTCAACAACATAGACCATTATTGGAACCGGTCCTGGGCCTCCCCTAGGTCGACTCAGCCTTAAATGAGTAGCTGGTGCGATGTGTAAACATCGCCACTGGGGAGACAAAGGCGGCCGGGCGTGGTGTTGGCCACCCACCCCCTCTTGTGCCGTGTCGGCCTTCATAGGTGCTCGCTAACAGCACTTGCCCCTACAGTCTGTTAAGGCTACACGGGGGATCTTTGTCTGTGCGTGCGTGTCCGTGCGTGTGTCCGTGCGTGCCGTCAATGAGCGGTTGTGAGAAGCCACGCCGAGAGCTCCTAACATGGCGAGTGAAACGCTCGAAAGTTCAGGGCGCGAGTTCCCAATCATGGGGATTACGTGGAGGATATGACGGGAGAGTTATGGCTTCACCACGGCCACTCGTTGCTTTCATTGCTCGCTTTCTCCGTCACTTCACGGAACTTTAAAAAAAATCAAATCTCGCGTAATAAATTGTGGCAAGAGTGCTTTAATCTCTTCGCTAAGTAGTAAGCCGCAATTAATCACGAGTGGGGATCTAGTAAAGTGCTTTTATTCGCGGAATGCACATCAGTATTAAAGCTCGTGCGAATTTCCACTCAGTGACTGTTTTGGTTGGAGCACGAGGCCGAGTATGAATAAAACATTGGGCCCCATCTGCCGCGCGGCCGCTCGGCGCGCAGTTGGCGCGGCGTGGGGTACCGGCGGTCTCGACGTCCAGACCTGGATCCCCCACATTTAGCCCCACGAGCCAACGGGCTTGGTCGGGACCACCATAGGGGGTAAATGCTCCTCGAATTTACCATGGGCAGTGGTCCATCATGGGCAGAAGCTTAATGTGCATTCCGTCTGTTTTATGAACACGCTACCTCTTAATTTTCCTATTCCGCAGATGTTTCATATCACCGTAAGTTTTTGGTTTTGTTTTCCACAATTAAATTCCCAATTACACTTCCTGTGGCAGGCAGCCTTAAGTTTGTTTTTTATAGAATCTCGTAAAAAGCTACTACAGTGATCTTGCTGTCGTGCATATTTATAATCTAGAGATACAATGCTGCAATAAAATCATGGTCAGTATTTTACCACCTTGGGTCGTACCAATAAACCCTTTTCGAGCCAATGGCTGGCCGGTGTTGTTTACTCTACGGTGTAGAGCACCGGCTGCAGCCTGAGCGGGAGGAACGAGTGGCCAGATGCGTTAATCGCCTTAACTTAAATCTCCCCAGAGTTTTTTCACTTTAGCTGGAGTAAAAATCCGAGTGGATTTTTTTTTTACTTTCAACTCAAACGAGCATGTCAATTTGTTTATTGCCTTCTGAGAGTTCGTGGAGACTAATGGTCTCTCGCAAGGGAGAAGCTCGGGTTTCGAAAAGCAACAGAGTGCATGTGCTGAGTTTTTTTTATTTATCCTCGTGCACCGCTGCCAACCGGTAATCGCCAAATATGAATAATAATAACAGCAGACGCGGTTCATGACGCGCCACGCATCGCGACACGGACGCAACGTTCGACCGAAAACTCGGGAGGCGCGGAGCCAGAGCTCAATAATAATGATTTGTTTTGTTTTCAAAACCATGAGTTTTTCTCGATGAAGCAGGAAGCACGCCCATGCCCGTGGGGAAGTTTTTATTAGTCTCCGGTTAAGTTAAGGATTACACCCGTGACCAGGGGCACAATTCACCGACTTCAACGGGCGGGCTAGGCAAGATACGACTGTGTACACCCCTCGTTTCTCCCGACTCACTTTTACTGAAATAGCTGCGGATGTTAATAACCCGTACACAATAATATGTCGGCTGTCATTATATCATGTTAGTTGCACAGTGTATTGGGTTTAGAGGAAGACACTCTCCCAGTGACAGTATTCATAATGATCACAAGGAAGTTATCGTGCGTCTTGCTTTCATGCCGGCCCCATTGATCTAGGATTTCCTCAAAGGGGGTGGGATCCCGCAACTGTATGCTGTTCTATTGATATGATGCGTTAATCGGGCTTCGTCCCTGATAGACTGCAAGAAAAAAGCTTTATGAATATTTTTTGAGACATTATCTTGACATATTTTACGCGTTTATCTGTTGATTCGGGGCCCACTTGTGGCCAACCGGGCCCCTTCGTGTTACAAAACGCTGCCACATACCCCATAGTCGCGCCCCTGGGCGCGTTTTATTAGTCTCCGGTAAACTAAGGATTACGACGGCGACCTTTATGGACACTGCAGCCCAACGTGTGGCCGGCCCGACGTCTGGGACCTGCCACGCGCCATTGTAGCCCTGCCAGCAGCGTCAAAGCAACATACCCAGCGCCTAATCCCGATCCCCGGTGGCTGTCGCACACGCAGCTGCGCAAGCTGCGTGTGCGAATCCCCGCAGGACTCACAAAGTCTTTCTGCTCCTAACGCTTGGAAGTGTCAACAGTGGTCTGGAGTTTGCCCGCTTAAAACTAGTGCTGCTAGAAAAACATTGGTCCAGAAGGCTCATAAGGCTGGTGGACTAAAATGTGAATTCATTTTATTTTTACACGGTTAAAACAGAACCGCATGTATTTAGCAAAACGATGTAAGCTTCAAAGGTCAGTAAACATATCCAAAGTTTAAATCGTTTCCCACTCAAAAACGCGTGGGGATGGAATAGTGCAGGGCTTGCCAAGGAATTGTGCAAATCATTGCCATTGTCTGCGTTTCACCTCCTCTACCCATCAGTCACACGTGGGCATGGGCACCAGAGATCCAGACTCTCTTGGACCAGGCTCAACAGACTGCTTTGTGGCTTTGAGTGTCTCGGCACCATCCCGGTCTGTGTGCCACCCCTACTACCGCTACTACACGTGAGTGCAGAGCTGTCCAGCAGACAGCCATCCATCCACATTGTTGAGGAGAGTCCCTCACAATGAGTGGGAAGGCCGAGTGAACAGGATGAAGTGGTTCAGTGACTTGGATGGACAGCTTTGATAGCAAACGCAAGAAGTAAAAGATTGCTGATGGCCTGGCGAGGCCTGTTTAGAGCTCACTTGGTATCTTGGCGATGCCTGTTAAGACCTCACCTGGTGCCCTGGTGAGGTCTGTTTAGACCTCACCTGGTGCCCTGGTGAGGCCTGTTAAGACCTCACCTGGTGCCCTGGTGAGGCCTGTTAAGACCTCACCTGGTGCCCTGGGGAGGTCTGTTTAAAGCTCACCTGGTGCCCTGGTGAGGCCTGCTAAGACCTCACCTGGTGCCCTGGTGAGACCTGCTAAGACCTCACCTGGTGTCCTGGTGAGGCCTGTTAAGACCTCACCTGGTGTCCTGGTGAGGTCTGCTAAGACCTCACCTGGTGTCCTGGGGAGGTTTGTTTAAAGCTCACCTGGTGCCCTGGTGAGACCTGTTGAGACCTCACCTTGTGTCCTGGGGAGGTTTGTTTAAAGCTCACCTGGTGTCCTGGTGAGACCTGTTAAGACCTCACCTGGTGTCCTGGTGAGGCTTGTTTCGAGCTCACCTGGTGCCCTGGTGAGACCTGTTAAGGTCTCACCTGGTGCCCTGGTGAGGCCTGCTAAGACCTCACCTGGTGCCCTGGTGAGACCTGCTAAGACCTCACCTGGTGCCCTGGTGAGGCCTGCTAAGACCTCACCTGGTGCCCTGGTGAGACCTGTTAAGACCTCACCTGGTGTCCTGGTGAGGCTTGTTTCGAGCTCACCTGGTGCCCTGGGGAGGCGGCTGTGCGTGGTTTGTCCCCTTGAGGATCTCGCTGCAGGCCTTCGACTCGTCATGCGGGAGGCCCAGGATGTGCCCTGGGCACACGCAGTGAGCAGCAGCAGTGGTCATCGTCGGGTGAGGAGTGGCTCGTCACCACGAGATCGATCGTTGCAATATGAGGTTACGATTTGATGCTGGAAGTAATAAAAACAAATCTTGGTTCGTTCTATTGCATTTGTACTGTCCGTAGAGCCTTATGTAATTTAATTTTAATCAATGCATATGAATATTTTTGACTTCTTAAGTTTGTATTCAATACTCGATGCCACCAATAGAAACTTTGTACTTTTATATGAATTCCCAAATGATAATTTATCAACGTTCTTAAAATGTCCCAGTTTCCTCGAGGACCCACAGTGTGTCGTGTGATCTCCAAGCGAAAAGTCAGTGGGCCTCTGTTGCCCTCTGGCTCTTTGCTCTGAAGATGAATGCCATCCTAATAATCCATTTCTCTGGATTATGAGACGCACTTTTTTCCCGCTGTATTTTAATGTCAAAGTTGGCCTATTTTGGTCTCCTCTACCCAGCCGAATACAATATTCCAGGGCACACAAGTGGGTGTGTGATCATAATAACAATTCACACTCGTAAAGCAACGTTCCAGTGCTGCACAGAGCAAAAAACTAAAATACTTTTTATAAACGAAAAAAAACATCCCCATTAAAAACCTCATAAAAGCACGGAGGCTCGTGATAAGAACACCCCACCAAACAAAATAAAAACCAAATTGGTCGAGATATATATAATGAATAGGAATTCCAAAAGGTCTTTAAGAACAGATGGCGGGAATTGAATGAGCCGAGGGACTGCTCAGTGCGGACTGAATATCTGGGAGGGGAGGGGGGGGAGTGAATTCCAGAGCCCTGGGCGGGCGGAGGAGGCGGCGCACAGGAAGGGGACCGGTCGTCCACCGAGCGGACGTGGGCTATGCGATGACGGATGTGGAACCTTCACCGGCTGTGGAACCTTGACCGGCTGTGGAACCTTCACCGGCTGTGGAACCTTCACCGGCTGTGGAACCTTCACCGGCTGTGGAACCTTCACCGGCTGTGGAACCTTCACTGGCACCTGGGAATGCTCCCGTGCGTCTCTGGGACTCCGTGTGTGTGCGCGGTGTGGTGCGGGTGAGCGGTGGCGCTGCGGTTAGCGCGCTGCTCGCGGGAACCCAGCGACCCGAGTTCGATTCCCGCTCACGGCCACCAACGCCGGTGACGATTCTCTGATTCTGTCCTGCGCCTCCCGTCGGGCGACTCGGCCTCAAATGAGTACCTGGTGCGACGTGTACACATCGCCCCCGGGGGAGACAAAGGCGGCTGGGCTGGCGTTGGTGTCGACCACCCACCCCCTCGTATATTCCATGCACGGTGGGCTACGTACGGTGCCAAAGAAGTTCAAGCCACATACACACACGCAGACACACGCACACACAACACGTTGGGCGCGAGCGGACACGCACCGATCTCGTGCGCCATCGTGTAGGCGGCCGTCATGCCGTGGTCCCGGATGAGTGCGCAGCTGCGCTGGGGGTCGCACACGGTGCCCACGTCCGCCATGCCCAGCGTGTGGCAACTGTGCGCCCCGCAGAGCTCCTGCACAGCGGCACACACGGTGGGGTGAGGGGGGGGGGGTGTCGACATCGCGTGGCACTCGAGTTCGCAACTGCCGAGGCCCCCCCCCCTCTGCAAGAACGAACAACGCAAGAGTGGCTGGCGCAAAAATTAAAAGCTGCTCAAGCTTTAAATCGACTCGTGAGATGGATTGGCAGGAGGCATTGTGAGATTGTCAAAGACGTACACATACGGAGCCTGCTTTTGGTCAATCCACTGCTGGATGAAAGCCATCCCCTCGCCTGGTCTCATTGGCTCCCATCCCCACGCCTGGTCTCATTGGCTCCCATCCCCACGCCTGGTCTCATTGGCTCCCATCCCCACGCCTGGTCTCATTGGCTCATAGCTGGTTATCATTGTCTGCCCCACACCTGTCCATCACGTGTCCATCACGTGTCTGCATGTCACATGTCCGTCCAACATGCCACGTGTCCGTCTCGTGTCGGTATACCGTGTCACGTGTCTGTCCATTGTCACATTTCCGTCACGTGTCGGTTCGCCGTGTCACGTGTCAGTCCATCGTGCCACATGCCCATCACGCGTCTGTCCGTCGTGTGTCTGCATGTCACAATGTCCATCTGCCAGGTGTTGTCCGACGCCCTGTGTACCTGTACCTGTCGCGTGAGCAGCACGGCCACGTGGTGCGTGGGAACGGCGCCGCCTCGCATCTCGCGCCTCTGCCACGCGCAGAAGCTCCTGAGCATGGCGGCGGCGTCGCCGCGTGTCGCGGGCACCGCGGGGGCCGCCGCCAGCGGCGCGGGGGCCACGCGGCCCCCCGTGTCGTTGGCCGCCGGCTCGCTCCGGCCCCTGCCGGCGTGGGGGGACGTTCCATTGGCCCCGTCGTGCTTCTCGCCCGGTTTTCCGTCGCCAGATTTGCCGCCGTGCGGTTTGTCGTGCGATTCGGATTTACGGTCCGATTTGACGGACGGAGTCGCTGTGCTCGTCACTCTGCGCTCGGTTCTGCCGGAAGATTTATCAGCAGGAGCGTTGCCGTCCGGTTTACCATGCGGTTCGTGGTCTGGCTTGGAGGCAACTTTACTGCCCGATTTATCGTCCGCTTTGCTATCATCGGATTTAGCGCTTCCCGAGTTGTTGTGCACTATACCGGCAGACGAACCAAACGGTGTGAGTGTACTGTTTAATTTACGCTCTGTTTTACCGGCTGATTTATCAAGAAGTGGTCTACTGTTGACATTATCGTCCGCTTTAGTCTGTGATTTGTCTTCAAGTTTCACGTCTGATTTAGCTGCTACTTTACCTTCCGGTTTACTCTCGGATTTGCCAGCTGATTTGTCATCTAATTTACTGCCTGATTTATCATCAGATTTACCATCTGATTTGCTGTCTAATGTATGAACAGATTTACTGTTTTCAGATCTGTTGTAAGATTTAATGATTGGTACCCTATCAAATTCAGCGTCTATTTTACCCTCTGAATTTTCATTCAATTTACGATCAGATTTACTGTCAAACGTACCAAACAGTGGCCACTTATTTATTACTTTACCGCCGGTTTTAACACCTGGCTCACCCTTAGGTGGAGGCTTACTCTCCGCTTGGCCATGCACTTGCTTATCCGGTACAATTGAAGGTGGAATTTTACTGTCCGATCTGCACTCTGAATTCCCATCTGCTTTACAATTAGCTGACAGTCTGCCATTGATTTTACCATCCGATTTACCAACAGGCGGTGGTTTACCCTCCAACTTTCCATCTGCTTTACCATCTGTTTTGCCGGCAAATTTCAACAAAGGCTGTGGCTTTCCGTCTGACGTGCCAGTTGATTTATTGTCAAATTTACCATCTGCTTTGAGCAAAGCCGACAGTTTTGTGCTCGATTCACCGTCGGATTTGCCGCCTGCTTCACTGTCGGGACGCGGCCCAGCGACCGATTTGGCGCCCACTCGCAACTCACAATTTGATGTCTTGCCCAGCAGTGACAAACACCCTGGTTCACCTTCACTCTTTACCGTCCAGTGACAAATCGGCAATAGGTTTACCTTCGGAGTTATCGCCCAGTTGAGATTTATTGTAAGGTTTGTCCACCAAATAGCAGTTGTCCATGTACATTTCCATCTTTTGGCAGTTCCTGGTCCGTCTTAACCCATAGATCACCCTCTTTTTGGGATTTAACATCTGATTTACCATGCCGTGGTGATAGTGCTACCAAATGTTCCATCTTTTTGTTGTGTGTCTTCCAAATGTCCCTTCGCGTGTGATTTACACTCAGATTTACCACCCATTGCAGATTTGCTATCTACTGACTTTTCATTTGATTGCTCGTGAATTAACAATTTCCCAGCTATCAGTACGGAGGGCAAATCATCCGATTTGCTGCCTGCTGCAGAGGTGCCGTTTACTTCGCCACTCGCCGAAGGTTTACTGTGAACTGACACGCTACTATTCACTGGTGGTTGGCCATAGCCTTTTATATCCATTGATTTATCTTCAGATTTACTAAGCAATAGCAATTTACCATCTATTGAAGAAATACCATCTGAGATACTATCTGTTGATGGATTACCATCTGATAAACCATCTAATGATGATTTACCATCTAGTGATGACTTACCCTTGATTGGAAAGTTGCCCTCAGTTTTAAAACTCTCCATTGACACGCCGCCAGTTTCATTACGCTTTGCCAATTTTACCACCGTTGGAGATGTACCGCGTGAATTACCGTTCGCTAAATATTTGTTCGCCCCTTTACTTCCCACTGTAGAGTTGTCGCTCGTGGCTGTCACCGGTTGTCCCCCGTCCCTGGGAGATTCGCTCGACGCATTTCTGTGCCGCACGCCGTCTCCTTCCAAGTTCGCCCTCGCGGTGGCCGGAGTCCGTTGCGCGTGCTTGTAATGTAGCCACGCCTGAACGTCTGGAGACGAGTTCCCCCCCATTGCTGCTTTGCTATTGAACAGCCGTCCATTTGTGGGCGAGTCCTCAACATATCCTGTGCCACGTGAGCCCCGAGTGGTCTCTGAGCTCCCGTCTGTGTGTGGGCCGTTCCTGTGCAGTGAGCCCCTTTCACCGAGCACAGTCGCACCATCTGCCAAACTTCTACCCCTCGATTGGACCTTGCCGTCCTGCTCACTGCTCGCCTTCGCGTATCCATCAGATGGATCGCCACCCAAACTGGCACGTGCCAACCTATCACTCTCTGCCACGTGCTCAACTCCCCGATGGCTGCTGTCTCCAGCAGCCGCACTGACCACTCGAGGTTTCTTGTGGTCGCTCAGGGTGCCACCAGTCGGCAACCTCCTGTCCATGGCAAGATCACCCGAGGTTTTTCCCTTCACGGTCATTCCGCGGTCCACCGGCAGACCGGGTCTCGCAGGAGCGACCTTGCCGCCTCTCGGCGAGCGATCGTCCGCCACGTGACTTCCAATGACTCCCTTACGAGTTCTCGCGACCTCCCAGTGACCCGCGGCTTCCTTCTCGCGACCTGCGGCGACTTCGATGTGGCCTCCTTCGGCTTCCTCGGGCCGCGGGGACGACGACCCCCCCCCGCGACTCCGCGGCGGCACCGCCGCCTCCTCCCCGCCGCGGCCGCGGAACTCGTCGCCCTCCTCCAGCACGAGGACGCGCGAGACGGCGAGGTGCACGCGCTGGCGGGTGGTGGCGTGGGCCAGGAGCGCGCGGGCCGCGTGCGCCAGCGCCAGCACATAGTGCGCCACCTCGTGCGCGTCGCCGCGGTGCGCTCGCGCCACCCCCGCGTCGCACACGAGCAGCGCGTCCAGGCGGCGCGTGCGCACCTCGGCCCAGTTCACGCCCTCCCCGTCGCCGCCCTCGTCCTTGGGGCCGTTCCGGCCGGGCGCCGAGCGTCGCGCGCGACGGCCGGCGGATGGCTTCCCCGCGGCGGCGCCGCCGGCGACGACGCGCGTCACCACGTGTTCGCGCTCGGTCCGGCTGGCGGCCGGCCACGCCGCGTCGCTCCGCCGTCGGCGCGTCCTCCTGCCGGCGAGGCGGTACCGTGGCTTGATGGTGAAATCCTCGTCCCCGACGCGGAACGCGCCCAGCATCCCTCCGCACAGGCTGAGCGCGGCAGAAGAAGAGGGCGGCGGCGGCGGCGGATCAAAGCGGTCCCGTTCGTCGGACGAAGCAGAGTCGGTGGATGGCGAGCCGGGCAAGAGGTAGTCGAACCAACGAGAAACGTAATCCCGTGCCAACGAGAGGTAATCCTTCCGAGAGGAGGCGTCGCGCGCTTCAGGGGAAGGCGACGAAGAGTAACTCCCGTTCCCGGGCCGCGTCGCCACCACCGCCCCGGAGTAGAAGCACCTTGTCAGCCAGCGCTCCGCGCCTCGGAGCCGCAGCCTGGGCCGATCGCCGGGTCGACCAGGAGCCGTCTCCACGCGGAAGCCCGGCGCCAGGAAGTCCGTCTCACGGCGCAGACGAAGCGTCATCTCGCGGCCGAACGCGCGCACGTGCAGGCGCGCGCTCGCACCGGAGTCGTGGAAGCGTGGCGCCCGCACGAGGACGGACTGGTGCACGACGGGGCGGCGATCCGTCCTCGTCCGGCCCGTTGCCTCCCTCGCCCAGAAGGCACCGCTCGGCCCGAGGCGCGTCCCACTCAGCCATCAGCAGACAGAGAACCAGGAGGGCGGCAGAGCGCATGGCCCAGATGGCTCAACCGATGCCTACAGGAGCATCATTTGTACTCCGCAGGCCAGCCAGGTCACGCTTCTGGGGAGCCCGACTTGGTTCTGTCGGTGTCCTCGCCCGTCGGTTTATCTCCTGCCGATTCGCCGCGGAGAAATGTGCCCGAGCGCACACGGGAGAGGTTCGCCAAACGTTCGGACGCTTCAGAACGGCCGCGGCGAACGTGACCCGCCGAGGGACCGCGTGGGGCCACGCGCGGAAATCCCTCCGGAAGGCGAGGCCGTCGGCTCTCGGCAAGAAGGTCGGCGACAAAAAAGAAAGGGGGGTGCCAAACAGCTGGGCCGCTGAGCGAGGCAGACGACGACGGCCGAGCGACGCTGCAGGCCGGCCGAGCGGAAAGTGCAGCTTGGACGTTCAAGGGGCGACACTCTCGCAGCGAAGATCGGGCAACGGTTCTTCAAGAGCTGAAGGAGCTGCAGACCAAAGCAAACAAAGTAACGCATTTTACTTTAGACATCGCTCAGAGTCACATTTGATTAAGCCAGTCCACAGTTTGAAACAAAAAAGCGTAAGTCGTCGTTATTGGATCATACATTTTAAACTAATTTCTTTACAGCTGCTTTTTGTTTTTAGTTTGTTGCACCTTCAATTAGCACGAAAGCAACGTTTGTGGGGAATAATAGCCATTTTCTATACTTTTTAGGCATTAGAAATAAAAAAATACACTTAGTACCCTGGAACAAAAATTGTGTTACGTAGTGGAATCAGTGAATTGGAATCAAATCCAGAAGTTGGCATGTTTGACGTTCAAAACAGACGTGAACGGACTAAAACTCTATATTGATCTGGAGCGTGCATAGGAGAAGTGTTTAGTTTTCTGCAATTACGCAACCGCTGTACCGTTGTGTGTGTTTGTATTATTGTTGTTGTTGTTGTGGAGAGCGGTGGCGTCGTGGTTAGTGCACTGCGCTAGGAACCCAGAGCCCCGAGATCGATTACCGCTCACGACCAATAAAAGTAGCGAATATTTGAACCGATCCCGGGCCTCCCCTAGGTCGACTCAGCCTTAAACGAGTCCATGGTGCGGTGTGTAAAAACATCAGCACTAGGGAAACAAAGGCGGCCGAGCGTGGTGGTGGTTACCCCACCCTCTCGTGTGCCGTGCCGGCCTTCATAGGTGCTTGCTTACAGCACTTGCCCTAACAGTCTGTCAAGGGGAGGGGGAAGCTTTGTCTTTGTTATTATTGTACAAGAACAAGACTCTTTTTGCTCCCAAACAAGTCTGGCCACAATGTTCACACAGCCACGGCTCACGATGACAACGGCAACATCGCAATCAAGGTCATATAAGAATTCTGCGCTGTTGAAATCGCCCCGATAAAACGTCGCAGCAGCGCGTGGATTGATCTGAGCTGCCGATGGTGGCGATGATGACGACGGTGGCGGCGATGATGGCGATAAGATCACTCGGCTTAAGATGTGACTGCTTGCTGCACGGTCACTCCCAGCACTATCGGAGAGGAGACATCGGCCAAGTATGCGGAGACGCGAGCGGGTGACGCGCTCCGTGCGGGCGTGAAGACACGCGCCGCGCGAGGCCGCTCGAGTGGGACGCGCGCGTACGCAGAGAGGGGGGGGGGGCGCCGAGCGGTGAGCAAAGCCAAAGCTTTAGGCGCCCACGTAGCTCAAGGGGGGCCCCTCCTTGAGACAATAAAACAACATGCCAATCGATGTTGCCCACGTCTAGGTTGCCTGCCTACGTGTCATCTCGCTACACCGCTTCTGCCATGTCATCGACTCATCGACGTTTTTCTTACAGGTTCCCGTCAGCCGTGCTCACGCGGAGTTTACGAATTGAACGGGGGGGGCTCCTAAAAAATACCTCGCCCCCCCCCCACGCACCCAACGGGCCAGCACCACCACTCCAAAATATAAAGATCCCCTGTGTAGCCTTAACAGACTGTTGTGGCAATAGTTTTTTTAAGCAAGCACCTATGAAGGCTGCCACGGTACACGGCGACGTTTACACATCGCACCAGGTACTCTTTTGAGGCTGTGTCGACCTAGACGAGGCCCAGGACCGGTTCAGATAATCATCACCGGTTGTTGGTGACCGTGAGCGGGAATCCAACACGGGTGGCCGGGTTCGTAGCGCATCGCCCTACCCGCTACACCACCGCTCCCCACACCGACTGCCGAAACACACACAGACACGTGCACACCACCAATACCAACACCCGGCCATTCGACACGAATTGACGGCGACGTCACCACGGCCCCTGTGCCAGGCCAGGTGCGCTCTGAGGGCAACGCGCACGCACCTTCAGGCTGCTTGACCATACTTCCCCGCCCTGGTCGCCCACGGTGCCGCTGCCACCTGTCCGTCAGCGTCGTCTCGACTCCGCTGCTCCCTTGCGCCAGCTCTGCAGGGGAGAGTCACGTGACGCTGGTCACAATGAAAGAGGCGCGCGCCACGTGACCGGGCGGCCACGCGGTTCGAGGCATCTGGGTGGCAGCAGCAGCAGCAGCGTGCGCATCATCAGCGGCGCGCGCTTTGGGAATAAGCAAACCCCGAGCCTGAAGAAAAGCGTAGGGCCCCAGGTAGGTCAACGGGAGTTCATGGAAAAAAATACGTAAAATAAAAAAATATATACATTGATAAATAACTTAATAGTTCAATGTGGTGTTCACAAACACCGGCTCAACTTAACCCCCCCCCCCCCAATAATGATCGTTCCGAGCTAATTAAACCCCGACAAGACATGATCACCTCTGCCCCGCATCTCTGTATTATCTTCCCATCACCCCCACCCGCACTGACGCCGCGAAGCTCCGTGAAGTTTGCTCACGTAACCCGCACAGCCCTGCGCGGGCGTGGGGATAGACATTCGTCATCCAGCAGTGGCTCGACACAGAAAGCGGGTTTCTAGCCGGACGTAAACACACGCACAGGCACACGTGTGTGCACACGTGTGCACACGCGGGCGTCATGCATCACCGTCTACGCACGGTGCGTTGTACGCGCACCGGCTCATGTATCCATCAAACGTTGAAAAGTAACGAGCAAAAAATACAACAGCAGCCCCACACCACGGGGCAAGGAGTTGAGTGCACGAGCATACTTAGCAACAACAACAACAACAAACTCAACACAATCGTCAACAATGCTGTGGCTTTAAAATAGCACATATATAATCGGTGACGTTTCGGGCAACGGCCCTTCTCCATGTGCCATGTGGAAGAATATCGGTGTACCCGTGTTAGAAGTTTGTCTTTAATACCGGACGTCTGGTGTCCGTGGGAAGTTGAATCACAATGGTGCACGGCAGCCCCAGCAGCAGCAGCAACAATGACAACACCAACAACAATCACATTCTATAGGTCGGCAGTGGGTGGAGTGGGGTGGGTGAGCTACTCACTGTGAGCAGAGAACACAGGGAGTGTGTGAGTGAGTGTGAGTGAGTGAGTGTGAGTGAGGGAGTGTGATGAGTGAGTGAGAGGGAGTGAGTGTGAGAGTGAGTGAGTGTGAGAGTGAGTGAGTGTGAGTGAGTGAGAGTGGGTGTGTGAGTGAGTGTTAGTGATGGAGTGTGATGAGTGAGTGAGAGGGAGTGAGTGTGAGAAGGAGTGAGTGTGTGATAGAGTGAGTCTGAGTGTGTGTGAGTGAGTGATAGTGTGAGTGAGTGTGTGTGTGAGTGAGTGAGTGTGAGAGTGAGTGTGTGAGTGAGTGTTTGAGTGAGTGTGTGAGTGAGTGAGTGTGTGAGTGAGTGAGAGTGAGTGAGTGTGTCAGTGAGTGAGTGTGTCAGTGAGTGAGCGAGTGTGAGTGAGTGAGAGTGAATGTGTGAGTGAGTGTGAGTGAGGGAGTGTGATGAGTGAGTGAGAGGGAAGTGAGTGTGAGTGAGTGTGTGATAGAGTGAGTGTGAGTGTGTGTGAGTGAGTATGTGAGTGAGTGAGAGTGTGAGTGAGTGTGTGAGTGAGTGAATGTGAGAGTGAGTGTGTGAGTGAGTGTTTGAGTGAGTAAGTGAGTGTATGAGTGAGTGAGAGTGAGTGAGAGTGAGAGTAAGTGAGTGAGTGAGTGCGTGTGTGAGTGAGGGAGTGTGAGTGAGGGAGTGTGAGTGAGAGTGAGTGAGTGAGTGTGTGAGTCAGTGAGAGAGGGTGAGTGAGTGAGTGTGTGTGAGTGAGTGTGAGTGTGTGAGTGAGTGTGTTAGTAAGTGAGTGTGAGTGAGGGAGTGTGAGTGAGTGAGTGAGAGTGAGTGAGTGTGAGAGTGAGTGTGTGAGTGAGTGAGGGAGTGTGAGTGAGAGTGTGTGAGTGTGTGAGTGAGTGAGAGTGTGTGAGTGAGTGTGTGAGTGAGTGTGTGAGTGAGTGTGAGTGAGTGTTTGAGTGTGTGAGTGAGTGTGTGAGTAAGTGAGTGTATGAGTGTGAGAGTGAGTGTGTGAGTGAGTGAGTGAGGGAGTGTGAGAGTGTGTGAGTGAGTGAGTGAGAGTGAGTGAGTGTGAGAGTGAGTGAGTGTGAGAGTGAGTGAGTGTGTGAGTGTGTGAGTGAGTGTGTGAGTGAGTGTGAGTGAGTGAGTGAGTGAGAGTGAGTGAGAGTGAGTGAATGAGGGAGTGTGAGTGAGTGAGTGTGAGTGAGTGTGAGTGAGTGAGTGTGAGAGTGAGTGTGTGAGTGTGTGAGTGTGAGAGTGAGTGTGTGAGTGAGTGTTTGAGTGAGTTTGAGAGTATATGAGTATGTAAGTGAGTGTGTGAGTGTGTGAGTGAGTGTGAGAGTGAGTGTGTGAGTGTGTGAGTGAGTGTGTGAGTGAGTTAGAGTGAGTGAGTGAGGGAGTCTGAGTGAGTGAGTGTGTGTGAGTGAGTGTGAGAGTGAGTATGTGAGTGAGTGTGTGAGTGAGTGTGTGAGTGAGTGTATGAGTGTGTGAGTGTGTGAGTGAGTGAGTGTGTGAGTGAGTGAGTGTGTGAGTGAGTGAATGAGTGAGTGTGTAAGAGTGAGTGTGTGTGTGAGTGAGTGTGTAAGAGTGAGTGTGTGAGTGTGTGTGAGTGAGTGTGAGACTCTTACATGCGCCCGTGAGACCGACAGGAGCGTTGCATCCTCCTCTGATCTCCAGTGCCTCACTCCGCTCTCCCTCCGCTCACTCCTCTCCGCTCTCGCTCGCTCGCTGCTCACTGATGAAGGTTGCAAGTGGAGCGCTTCGCGTTTATAAGCGGCGGGGCGGGGCGGTGTGCGGTGTTATTGTGAGTGTGCGAGTCGGCTGTGCGCGCGTGTGCTGTGCGTGTGAGTTGTGTGTGAGTTGTGTCAGAGCGGTGGCGCAGTGGTTAGCGCACTGCGCTGCAAAACCTGGCGACCCGAGTTGGATTCCCGCTCATGATCATAACCAGTGACGATTATCTGAAACAGGTCCTGGACCTCAAATGAGGACCGGTCGCAATGTGTAAACATCGCCGCTGGGGAGACAAAGGTGGCCGGGCATGGTGCTGTCCACCCAGCCCCCTTGTGTATCGTGCCGGCCTTAATAGGTGCTCGCTAACAACGGCCTCTGTGAGACTGAGTGTGTGTGTGATTGACAGTGTGTGAGTGTCTTGATGAACGCGTGTTAATGTGCGTGCGTACGCGCGCTTGTTTGTGAATGTGAGTCGCGTGTGTGTCTGCATGCACGTGTGTGTGTGTGTTTGGCTCGCGTGCGTGTGATTGTCCAGTGTGTGCGTGTTTATGAATGTGATTGCGCGTGTGCGCGCGTGTGCGTGTGTGCGCGTGTGTGTGAATGGATGCGATGTGTATTAATGGGGAGGGGTGACGTAGTGGTTAGCGCACTTGCGCTACGAACCGGACGGCCCGGGTTCGTGTCCTGCTCACCGTCTAAACCATCGGCGACAAATCATCTCAACCAATTCTGGGTCTCCCCTTTGGTCGACTGACACTGGGGAGACAAATGCGGCCGCGAGTGGCTGTCGGTCACAGCAGCCTCTCATGCACCGGCCCTAATAGGTGCTCGCTAACAGCACTGGTCACGCCACCCTGCATAGGCGAGACGGGGAGGCGGGTGAAGGGTGGTGGGGGGGATCTTTGTCTTCGTATGGAATGTTTGTGATTCCGTGGGTGTTTGTGTCGCGAGCGCCGTGGATTGCCATGCGGGGCAGCATGGGGATGTGGACAGAGTGGGGCTGGAGTGAGTTGGGGGGGGTGGGCAACTCCCCCTTCCCCCGATCCCCCTCCCCATCCGCCCCCCCCCCCTTGTATTTTGTTCAGCGTCGGGATCAGAAATATGGTGGCACCCCCTCAATGAATATCCACTCGGCGT
Organism: Lethenteron reissneri; assembly: GCF_015708825.2. Taxonomy (NCBI): domain Eukaryota; kingdom Metazoa; phylum Chordata; class Hyperoartia; order Petromyzontiformes; family Petromyzontidae; genus Lethenteron; species Lethenteron reissneri. The sequence goes on from NC_083804.1 coordinate 3,302,249, forward strand.
GGGCTCCATGGCGACTCGCTCCACGAGCCGGGACGCGGGTGGAACCCACTACTCCCATGGGGCCCCCCACTTACATACAGCCCCCCGCCCCCCTCTCTCTCTCTACGTCTCTCTCCGTGTCTCTGAGTCTTGTCCGTCAGTTCTGTCACTCTCTGCGCGTCTCTGTCTCTCTCTGCGCGTCTCTCTTCGCTCGCCCGCGGCTCTCGGCGTCTCGCGGTGTGCCGCGTACAGAGTTAGACTGATGGCCTTCATCTAAGTTGTCTTGTGGTTGTTGTTGGTTGTTTGACTTGCATCCCACTGGGATTTTTGCACACAGCGTTGGTGTGTAACGGTGTTTTTTTCTGCAATATTTTGCTGTCTTTTCTTGGATTTTCTGTTTGCACATAGTCACATATTCACTTTAAGATGTTTTTTGTTCATGTTTTTTTGTTTGTTGCGGTTGCACCCGATTCAAGAGCCGAATGGCTCACAGGGCTATACCTAATAAATGAACTTGAACTTGAACTCTCTCTCTCTCTTGGACAAGAAGTCTCGCCTCGCCGGACGAGCCCGTAACTTTCTCTGGACGCGGAGAGAACTAAAGTCTCGTCGCTAATTTTAATGAATCCACCTCAACAACACGTGGGTACACATTCACACACAAAAACACCCCCCCTCCCTCCCCCCCGTGGAGTCTCAGAGACCGGGGCGCCCACAAGTGGCACGTGCCTTCCCTTGTGGTAGAAGTAATAATATTTATTAAGAACCCACCCACCCCGTACCTGTACAGCTGTGTGACTCTTTGTTGTTTCATTGGCCGCAGATTCCAATCCACCCACGACCCCGCACTTTGATCGCACACCCACCGGTCTAATACCCAAGTGTCCTTTCGAATACAGCCGTAAAGTTGTAATACCCAAGCCAGTGGTGCCCTTACAACTCTACGCCTGTACCCTTAACCGTCTCAACCAGTCCCATTGAAAAGGGGGCACGACCACCCCCCCCCCCCACCACCACCACCTCCATCGTTTAAAATACGACGCACGCGTGTATGTTGAACCGCTTTCGCACCGTACGTAGCCACACGCGCTGATCGGAGGTGGGTGAAGCGAGGAGTCGTCGTCTTACGCGCTGAGATGCGTTCCTGGGGAGTGGCGCTTTAAGCGAAAAACTTCGTGAAGCGAAAACAATTTCCCCCCGTGCATAATGTGACGATAAAGTTTGTCGAGATGTGATTGACTACGCGCGCGGTGAGATGGCGAGACAAATGACGGAGGGCACGCCACCGCATTACCGAATCACTCCGCTGACTCCAGTGTTATTCATAATAAAGTTGTTGGGTTAGATCATCACGCTATTTATAAATGTGTCGTAACCCTCCACCACCCGACACGGCCAATCAGCAAAAAAGTGTCACGTTGACAAAAGACAAAATAGTTCACTACTTTAGCCCACCGGTGTGTTGAAGAGTGAATCCACAACATTTACAGTTTTTGAGTAGTACGACGTTTCGCTGGTAATTGCATCCAGCATCATCGGGCAATTCGCCAGAATGGTGAAGCCCTCACTTGCTCCCGTTCTTAAAGCAGTGAACTATTTGTCTTTTGTCAACGTGACACTTTTTTGCTGATTGGCCGTGTCGGATGGTGGAGGGTAACGACACATGTATAACTATCGCGATCTAAGCCAAAAACGTTTATTATGAGTAATATTGGTCGCGAAAACCTCCGTGTTACTCTATTGTTATTGTTAGAATCGGATTTTACTATATTTCTATTGGATGTTACCTTTACCCGCGAGCGTGGTGTCTTCAACGTACTGCCCTGTGAAATATTTCGTTTTGAAAGGCACTTCGCGAAATAAGGATCCTCATAATCAACGTTTTTGGGTTTAGATCGCGTTATTTATAAATGTGTCGTAACCCTCCACCACCCGACACGGCCAATCAGTAAAAAAGTGCCACGTTGACAAAAGACAAATAGTTCACTGCTTTAGCCCACCGGTGTGTTGAAGCCACAACATTGCGATCTAAACCCAAAAACGTTGATTATGAACAACATTGGTCGCGAAAGCCTACGTGTTATAAGGATCCTCATTAACAGTATCGATCCGTCACAGAGCGTTGTCGCGAGCGGTGACGTCACAGTTCGCTCCGTACTCTGTGACGTCACATCTTAATTCGGGATCTGTGACGTCACATCTTAATCCGGGATCTGTGACGTCGCCAGGTGCGACTGTTTCGCTCGCCCTGCCATCAACAGTTCATGCAAATCACCTGCCGAGGTTACATTCAGGCCGACTGATCGAACATAGCTGGGCCAACTATCCAAATGATACGGCAAATCAAAGAATCGATTGTTCAAATGAAACGGCGTTCCAGAGTGATGACAAATTCAGTGGACTCGCTGGGTCGTCGCGGCGGCGGTGATCGGCCTCCACGGGCGAGCAAAGGACATCTCTCAAAAAGAGCTTTACAGCTCATCGGATTCCTCCTCCAGGATAAACAAATATGCTGAGCGATCTGGAATGCCCGCTGCTGCCGCGGGGAAGCCACACGCGGCTGTTTATTCTAATCGGAGGCAGCCGCGCGTGGAGTCCGCACATCGGACACGAAGCCGCAGCTCGCGGTCTCCGCCGTGACGATGGCGGCGTCTGAGAGACGAGGAGATGACAGACGCGAGGTGATGCGTACTGGAGCTTAAACATCTTCTTTTTTAAGCCACGTGAGAATCCGTTGGAACTTAAAAGTGCATTTGCGTTACACGTGTAACGCATGTTGAACTTCGTTCGCACCGTACGTGGCCCATCGTGCTAAGCGGAGGCATGGACAGTAACAATATTTACGCGATCTAACCCCAAAAAATTATGGATTGATATTGGTCGCGAAAGTCTACGCGTTAAACCGAACAACAACAGAATTGTACAACATTCGAATGTTGAATACCATGCACTTACCCTCAAGCCAGACTCGTCAAAATAATAATAATAACAACATGAATGAGCGCCTACAGAGAACCAAGGTCAAGAGGTCAACATAGCCAACGCAGTTGATGCCCTCCACACCGTGACCTCGCGTCCCTTCTGCTAGAACCCCGGAGTTCATCTTCTTGGTTCTTTCGGTAAAGTCACGTAGAAGGGCAAATAATGAAATAATAAAAATAAAACATCATAAAATACAATTCTCACGACGTTTCGGCCACAACACAAGCAGCCGTCTTCAGGTGAAGACAGAGCTGTCTGAAAGACAGCGCTCCAATGAACACTGCTAAGCTTGGCAGCGTATTTTAAGCTGGGTGGGAGGAGAAGAGCGCCTTGACAAAGGAGTTTACATATCAACAGAAGAATTTAGCATTGAATAAGCTGTGTTGATGCGAGAGGATTAGCAGGATGTTAAAGTCAGAAATGAGCATGTAACTGGGAGATTAGCATGATGTTGATGTGAGGAATTAGCATATAACTGGTCACGGAAGTAGCGTTGTCACAAAGTTGACACTCAACTTCTCACACAGTGCTTCCCCGTCCCCTTGACCCTCAGCTCATTGGTCACTAACTAACCTTGATCATCAGCCTTGGTCGCCACTCCACATTCCGTCTCATCACCCCCCCCCCCCTCTTCCCACCATGCACACGCCGTATCAACACACCACAACCCTCAATTTCCTGCACTATTAAAATCATCGCTAACACTTTCTCGACATGTCCTCTTCCAGCACTGCCACGCTGCCTACTCTCTCTCTCTCTATCCTTCCTTGACGTCCGTAGCGTCCTCTGCACGTACAATAATACTGGTAGGAACCTCCTGGTTACACCAGCCCACAGGGGATTATTGTGTCCGTCCGTCCGTCGTGAAGGTAGGGGCTGGGTGGGGAGGGAGGGGCTGGGTGGGGAGGGGAGGGTGGGGAGGGGCTGGGTGGGGAGGGGAGGGTGGGGGGGGGCTGGGTGGGGAGGGTGGGTAGGGGCTGGGTGGGGAGGGTGGGGCTGGGTGGGAGGGGTGGGGCTGGGTGGGGAGGGGCTGGTCACCGCGTGGTGCCCTTATAAAACTCAACGTTTAACCTACTCACGCCGGCTTGTGCCCGCCCTCACAGTCGGGCATATTTGCGTAATACACCACGCCGCCGTTGACCCTGGCCATAGACCGAGCAACCCAACGTTCCTACCAGCTCCCTCCGCAGCAGGACAATGTGTTTATCAGTGGCACGGACATAAGCTAGCCCCAGTCTAGTCGCTTTGTGAAAAAGTCCGACAAATCTCGATTCACCTTTTGCTTGCGCGAGAGGTCTTGACTGCGACTAAGGGTGCTCGTGTGACTCGTATTTCGGCCGTCTGGAACGCTTTCCCTGCCCGGTATTAGAAAGCCACTGGAGCAACGCACCTTTAAATCATCCGGATTGAAAACTAATTGATTTAAAGCTGCTATTTGTGTTTAGTTTCTCGTCCTCTCCCCCCCTCCCCCGCTGCTTCCGATTAGCACGGTCGCCTACGTACGATGCCAAAGAAGTTAAACACACGTACAACGTGTGTGCATTGCGCACACAGCCCCCCCCCCCCCCCCCCCCGTTAATATAGAAACCGTCGCGACGTTGTGACCGAGCTCCTCGGCTGAAAAAACCCACGAGCGCTGAAGAGATCCCGTTCTCCGGGCAGGAATGTCGCTGTGTAAATTATCCCGGATCGTGGAGACGTCTTGCTTAGACTCGCGCACGTGCACCCACACTTGCACAAACACACATGGGGGGGGGGGGCATGTACGTACAAAACAAACCCAGTACAAAGGGCCCCCTTTTTCCCTGAAGAGATGTTGGGGGGGGGGTGGAGAAGCTGTGAGTGCACACCGAACCTTCTCGTGTGTTTTACTCGAACTGAACTTTCTATTTGACCAGGTAAGGCCCACTGAGTTACCTGGCTATCACAGGTGATAGCTTCAACGATGTGGCTTATTGTTTGTGTGGGCATTTAAACGCGTGGTGATGTTGATTCTAAATGTGGAGGGAAAAACCGGAGGGCCCGGAGAAAAATCCACGCGACCACGGGGAGAGAGAGAGAGACACGCAGACTCCAAATATACAGTAGCAGGGGTCAGGGTCGGGATGGAACCCACGACCTCCTGTATACCAGGCGAGGTAGTTAACATCTCATAGCCACCGTGATGATGACGAGAGAGAGAGAGAGACACGCAAACTCCAAATATACAGCAGCAGGCACTGTCAGGGTCGGGATGGAGCCCACGACCTCCTGTATACCAGGCGAGGTAGTTAATATCTCCTAGCCACCGTGATGATGAGAGAGACACGCAAACTCCACATATACAGCAGCAGGCACTGTCAGGGTCGGGATCGAACCCACGACCTCCTGTATACCAGGCGAGGTAGTGAGTCGACTTTGGGCACCCGACGCAACGCCCTCCAACACCTTTTTTCGCGTTTCGGTTTAAATTTCTACAACGTCCAAGTTGCGCACGAGTGTAAGAAAATAAACGTGGCACGGCGCGGCTGTTCATTTCATCGCCGCACGAGTGTGGTGAACGTGCAACGTTTACATTTGTCTGGATTTTGAACGTTTGTTCAACTGCGACGGTGTGCTGCTGTGATGCAGACTGTCACGGGATGTTGCCCTTCGTCGTTTGCCTGTCTAGGAAAAGCTTCGCCGAGTGTAGACACCTGCTTTCTGGAGGGTCCTGTATCGTGATGTTTCCACGTTCCTTTTTAAACGAGTGTGGTTTTTGAGCGCGTGGGAGTAAGGAGGAAATACAAACCAATAACAAAGATCCCCCGTATAGCCTGAAAACAACTGTTGGGGCAAGTGCTGTAGCACCTACGAAGGCCAGCACAGCACACGAGGGGGTGGGTGGCCAGCACCACGCCCGGCCGCCTTTGTCTTCCTAGACAATATTTCCGTATCGCACGAGGTACTCATTTGAGGCTGAGTCGACCTACGGGAAGCCCATGACCGGTTCAGATAGTTGTCAGCGGTGTTGGCCGTGAGCTGGAATCGAACTCGGAACGTCGGACTCGTAGCGCAGCGTCGCGCTAACCCCGACACTACCGCTCCCCACAAACAAAGACAAAGATCCCCCGTATAGCCTTAACAGACACGCGCACACACACGCGCGCTCATAAAGCATCTGCAGAGATGGATCCACAATTCAACTTCCTCTGCCCAACTCGCAGAGCAGATTCACAGATTCGCGTCTTAGAATGCAGAAGAAACAGCGTGAAGGCGTGTGGCGTTGTCGGCAAGCACCTGCTTCTTAGCCAAGCGCACAATGTTCGCTTAGATCGGAGCCGACTCCGTGTTTATGAATTCTCTGAAATGCACAGGATCTCTCCCCCCTACCCTTGACAAATAATCTCTCTCCCACACACACACACGTTCACAGTAGCTCATAGAACCTCAGAGAAGCTCACAAAGACAAAGATACCCCGTATAGCCTTAACAGGCTGTTGGGGCAAGTGAAGTAAGCGAGTAGCACCTATGAAGGCCGGAGCGGTACACAAGGGGGTGGGTGGCCAGCACCACCAGCAGTTGACTTTGTCTCCCTACTGGCGATTTTTTTTACATCCACACCAGCACCAGGAATTGTACTGATTTGAGGCTGAGTCGACTTGGGAGAGGCCCAGGACCGGTTCAGATAATCGTCACTTGGTAGTCGGTGGCCGGGAAGCGAACCCGGGTCGCAGGTTGCGCAGCGCATCGCGCTAACCGCTGCGCCACCGCTCCACCACACACAGAAGCTCCACAACCCACGCATCCCAACGCAAACCACGCGCGCACGCCATCAAAGCACGCACACGATGGCGTGATTCGCCTGAGCAATAGACGGAGGCTGATCTCGGAACACTTCCAAAGGTCGTGGTGCAGGAGGTCCAGAAGTTTCCACCGTTTAAATAATAATACGAATAATATAACAACAACAAAAACAACCCGTGCATTTTGTTTGTCTTTGGTAATATTGCGTTATTCGTGTAATCTCCAATGTTTTTACAATAATAAAGAATAGGTTTTATCAAAATCAGCAATAATATCAATAAATACTAATTTTCGCAGTCTAAGTGGAGGCGATTATTATAAGAGGCAGACGTTTCAGGTAATGAGCCTTCTTCAGGGCAGAGAGAGAGAGAGAGTGCGCAAAGAGAAATTGAATAACTGGCGCCCTAAACGCTTTAAGCTGACGTGTGATGCAGTTTTGAATGAATATTTAAACGATTTTGCATTAACAGGCATCGAGTAGCCAAGCGTGGAAGGTGGGGACGTACACGCTCGTACACACCGCATTGCGACTGAACTGCGTCGTTTTGATCGCGCCCGGGCTGCGTGCACCCATTGGGACCTCTCTTCCCAACCTGTAAACTCACAGCGAGATGACAGACGAGATACGGGCCAGCGGCAGGGCTGTAAGCGAGATAAAATGCGAACCAAAAATAGCGACGCAGTGACATCAGAGAGACGACAAGAGACGGAGATGAGAGAGACGGAGCTTTTTGTACGTTTTGCGAGCTTGTGTTTATTGGGGTTTTAACTCGAGCTGATATTTGATGCACATCTCATTTTCCCACGAATCTAAGGGGCCCCCCCTTGAGCTTACTGCGACCCTAAAGTGTTTGCTTAGTTTGCTTTGTAGCTTAGCTATTCCTCCGCTGAAGGAGCGCAGGCTACAGAGGGTGTATTATATGGCCCATGCAACCCAAACTATATGAATAGTAAACGATATGGACCAGATAGTAAACCAGCGTAGTCTGCAGCTTCATCAACGGCAGAAGAAAAAGCAAAGCTACACGAACTCTCTCTCTCTCGCTCTCTGCTGAAGCCATCTCGCCCTGGCTGGCAGACCCACCTCGGCATTGGTATTCAGCTTCTTTGGACGGGGCTTGTGTCACTTGATTGACGTCTGCAGGGGCACACGTTTTTTGGGGGTGCGTCTTCCTTTCCCGAGCAGCATCTTACAAGACGGAGGGATACGATGAGCACCTGTCTTTGTTATGAAAGCCTGAGCTTCACGTGGATCGTTTACCTAAATCCGTTTTGACCCAACCAGTAATTTTCTTTCAGCGTAAAGAGGGCAGTGCGTGTGCACAGCCGACATACAAAGCTCTTAATGGGCCCGCAACTTGCTTGATCGAGACCATATCGCTGTCTCGACAATTCCAACTTCACTCGTTAATTCGTCGGTCTACCAAATCGTTTCGTTTCATCAAACACACCGCGTTCAATCCCCACATGCAGGGCCGCCCCGAGGGTACGGGAAATCGGGGCGACCGCCCCGGCCCCCCCGTTTTTTTTTGGGGGGGGGCTCTTCGACGTCACAGTGTCATACTTAGTTTGAAGGCGTTTGGGGGGCCCGCGTGGTGTTTGAGTCGCCCCGGGCCCCGCACCCCCCCCCCCCCAGGAATGGCCCAAACCACTCCGCATGTTGCAACAGACAAGACAAAGACCCCCCGTGTGGCCTTAACAGAGTGTTGGGGCAAGTGCTGATAGCGAGTAGCACCTGTGAAGGCCGGCACGGGCACACGAGGGAGTGGGTGGTCCAGCACCACGCCCGGCCGCCTTTGTCTCCCCAGTGGCGATTTTTTTTTTAACACACCGCACCAGGTACTCATTTGAGGCTGAGTGAACCTAGGGGAGGCCTAGGACCGGTTCAGATAATCGTCACTGGTGGCCGTGAGCGGAAATCGAACTCGGATCGCCGGGTTCGTAGCGCAGCGCGCTAACCGCTACACCACCGCTCCTCACAACAACACACTCGCCAACTACTCATCTTCTCTCGCTCATCCTCTCACTCACCACACTGCCAGTCGCACCACTTCTCGCTTTCTCCCAGCTTCTTTCTCCTCAATGCTCCCAAACGAATTTCTTCCCAAGCTCTGAATATTAATAATAATATTGCTCCTTTCAAGAACCGAATTACAACTCCCATATCAACCACTCATTTTAATCGTTTCTGCCCGTTGCTGCAGCTTTATTTTTGGGACCTTTATGGTCCTGTGCTCAGTAGCTGTGATTAAACTAAACAGAAACAAATAGCCGTGCAGGTTCCCTACTCGTTACTGGAGAAACAATGGACTTTGCTACCGCCCGCTTAAGTCAACAGATAAATCGGTGCATTTCAGCTGCTCGGTTGCATAAGGCGATGCAGATGTTTTTTTGGCAACGTTGCATTCACCACATAAAATGCATGGCTCTCGTTTGAAATATGCAGTGAAAAAAATGTTATGTAATCGGGCAGCTGGCACAATAAAGCAATGTGAAATAATGAAGGCGCTTGAGTGAGTGTATAAGTTAACATACACGGACTCATAATAGCCTTCACAGACTTTTAGGACAAGTGCTGTTAGCAGGCCCCTGTGAAGGCCGGCATGGCACACGAGGGGGTGGGTGGGTGGCCAGTACCTACTCCCCGCCGCCTTTGTCTCCCCATACTTTATCTCCCCACCAGTAGCGATCTTGACACATTCCACCAGGTTCTAATTTGTACTGATTTGAGGCTGAGTCGACTTGGGAGAGGCCCAGAACCGGTTCAGATAATCGTCACTGGTGTTGGTGGCCGTGAGCGGGAGTCCAACTCAGGATCGCCGGGTTCGTAGCGCAGCATCCTAATCCGCTGCATGAAACAGTATCGGTGAATATTCATTGCAGGATCAACATAGAATATACATTTGTTTCGATTAAAAGCTTTCGTGACTGCAGGGATTCCTCTTCTTGGTTCTTTCGGTAAAGTCACGTAGAAGGGAAATAATAAAATAATAAAAATTCAACATCATAAAATAAATTCTCACAACGTTTCGGCCACAACGCCTTCTTCACCTGAGGACGGCTGCTTGCGTTGTGGCCGAAACGTCGCGAGAATTTTATTATGTTTCATTTTATTATTTTATTGTTTCCCTTCTACGTGACTTTACCGAAAGAACCAAGAATATATATTTGTTAATATGCTGATTATAGACATTGTCTTTATTGATGCTAATATTTCAGACTGTTTTAACTTGCAATGTGCAAATTGTCCAATTGTGTCGAAAGGTCATATGATATTGAGCGATATGAGAGCTGTCAAATGTTCTCATTTTTTTCTCAGAATATGTTTTTAGCTCCAGAGGTGATTCGAATGGCTCGGAGTGCTGACCTGACGTCGCTGAAAGCCTGAGTTCGAATCCACGCAGAGGCCCTTTCAGTCAACCCGCACCTGTGAAGGCCGGCAGGGCACACGAGGGGATGGGTGGCCGGCACCACGCGTGAGGGATGCACGGAGACAGACACACAACGAGACACAGAGCGCCACCCAAACCGCGGAGAGAAACACAGAGATGGGTAGAGACACCAATGGTGATTGATGGCGAGCAATGCAACGTGTCCATGGCTGTGGGTGGGTGTTACACTCGGCACGTGCCCTCCTGTGTAGCAGCTCCACACGCTCGTCAATGACAGTGCGTGGCCTTTGAAGGGAACATGTCTAATAGGCGACGTTTCGGAAGACGAGCCTTAGATTGCACTGTAGAGAGCACGTGGCTCACTCGTGACGCACTTCTGCAAGCGTGCAACGGGCGGTGAACATGGAGACATCTGTTGCTAATTACGCTTTGCAACGATGATGGCGGTGATAAAAGATGATGACAATGATTCACAATGATGATTATGATTAGAAGAACGATGATGTTTAATGACGATGACGAATTCGAAGGCAAATATGACGACGATACTGATGGTTGGTGTTTGTTGCTGAGGATTGTGATTTGTGATCATGACTCATGAAGATGATGATGATGGTGGTGATAACGACGACGATGCCGATCGTAACAATGACGATGATTACGGAATTGATGAAGATGATGATCGAGGAGGGTTGAAGATGATGACGATAATGATAATGATGAAGAGGGTAACACGACTGATGATGCTGATGATGACTTTGCTCATGACAGCCGACGATGATGATGATGACTGTAACACTAATGATGATGATGACGAGGTGACGCCAGTGTTGACGAAGCAGCAGCTTGCACGCGGGGCCTGTTCGTAACCCCCCCCACTACCCCCCACACTACTACTTCCCCACCTACCACTACGGCCCCCACTACCCCCCCCCCCCACTAAACACCCTACTATCCCCCACTACCCCACCACTAACCCCCATCACTACCTCTCCCACTACCCCCCCCCCCCACTACACCCCCCCACTAAACACCCTACTATCCCCCACTACCCCCCCACTAACCCCCATCACTACCTCTCCCACCACCCCCCCACTACACCCCCCCACTAAACACCCTACTATCCCCCACTACCCCCCCACTAACCCCCATCACTACCTCTCCCACCACCCCCCCCCACTACACCCCCCCACTAAACACCCTACTATCCCCCACTACCCCCCCACTAACCCCCATCACTACCTCTCCCACCACCCCCCCACTACACCCCCCCACTAAACACCCTACTATCCCCCACTACCCCCCCACTAACCCCCATCACTACCTCTCCCACCACCCCCCCGCCACTACACCCCCCCACTAAACACCCTACTATCCCCCACTACCCCCCCACTAACCCCCATCACTACCTCTCCCACTACCCCCCCACTACACCCCCCACTAAACACCCTACTATCCCCCACTACCCCCCCACTAACCCCCATCACTACCTCTCCCACTACCCCCCCACTACACCCCCCCCCCCCCACTAAACACCCTACTATCCCCCACTACCCCACCACTACCCCCATCACTACCTCTCCCACTACCCCCCCCACTACACCCCCCCCACTACCCCCCCCCACTACACCCCCCCACTAAACACCCTACTATCCCCCACTACCCCCCCACTAACCCCCATCACTACCTCTCCCACCACCCCCCCACTACACCCCCCCACTAAACACCCTACTATCCGCCACTACCCCACCACTACCCCCCATCACTACCTCTCCCACTACCCCCCCACTACACCCCCCCCACTACCCCCCCCCCCCCACTACACCCCCCCACTATTTTCCCCACCCACCCCGTCCCCGCGACCCACGCGCTCGCATTCCTCCAGCCGGGGATATAACTGGAAATAAATAAATGCGCGCACGCACATACTTAGCAAAAAAATATATAAATATATAAATAACTAACCGCTCATGATAACATTTAATACAAGAGACGCGAGGGGAGAGGAAAACACAAGGAACACACGAAAAAAATCCCAAGAATTTTCCATCAAAACACATTCTTGCGGTGGTGGCGTGCGTGAGTCGGTGTGACTCTGTGTGTGTAGTACACGCACGCGCACGTGCACGCGCGCGTTTACAACTCGCGTGTGTGTGTACACAGCCTCCAGACTGCATCAATGCAGTCTGGAGGCTGTCTAGAGGCTGTGTGTGTACTCCAGAGCAGCACCGGCCCTTATCCCCGTGTTGGTCTTTGCTTCGTACACCGGCATCCGAGCCCCGAGCGAGACCTCGAACTCGTAGCCGGTGGCGTGGATAGAGGCACAGCCCCTGCAATTTCTCGCTCGTGTCGCTGCTGGCGGAGGGACCTCCGCTTGGAGGGAGCTTACAGAGGCTAGTTCGGCACTGCACTATGTTCCACGGTGGCCAGACGTCTTGCAAGAGGTAGATAAAAGGGTAAAAAAACAATGATCATATTTTGTACTGGCAAATGAGGTTCCAATGGTGTAAATGCTTACCCCGAGCTCTCATACTCTGATGGTGCATTGTCTTTGAGTTGTGCGCCTTTTGGCGTCATGTGGTCCAACACCATGTGAGACTAGGCTCTAAGGAAAGCTGTCTCGGGTGTGGACCAATCAACTTTAAGGACAGTGCATACATTATCAGAGTTATGTTTTTTGTTTGCATTATGACTGCAGGTATTGTGGTCTATGCAAACATGACTCTTTGTAAAAAAAAGGTGTCAGTTTTGTTGCTAGATAAAAGAGGTAAAAAACAATTATCATATTTTTTACTGGAAAATGAGGTTCCAATGGAGTACACACACAGTTTACCCACACCAAACGCGACTTAACCCGTGGTTGAACGTAAGGGTACGGTTTCAAAGCCCCGCACAGATGGCGCACGCAAATCCCCTTGCTGTAAACGGTCATCTCCCGGTCACCGCAATCGCAGCCCAAGTTGATGTTTTGGGAGTTTCGCAGATGATGATCAATCTCTACGTGATCCGCCAACCCCTGCCTCCAGAAAACATCGCGGGCACCACGCGTCCCCAAAAGAACAGCGAATCCTCGTTTCGACTCGGGGCAATTCCTCTCCATTCCAATCCTCAACGCAAACCTCCGATGAAGCACGTCTAGCTGCGTACGGTGCGAAAGAAGTTCAACGCACAGTACGGGATACAACATCGCGGCTCCACTCAAGAGCGGAGCATCTCTGCCGCTTCACCCAGACAACTCACAACCCTCGTTCCTCTCTTTCCTCCTCGTAGGTTGGTTACGTCATAGTGCAAGTCCCCCCCCCACCCCCGCTCTGCCTGATTCATGTTTATGGAACGTGTAATTGTAGTTATAGCTATGGCCGATCTAAAAATAATCCGCCCGTGCGGACTTACGCGAAACAGGAAATGTGTTATTTAACAATGATTTATCTCCGTGCGATGTCGTTTTGCTCGCTCGCGTGACGGCGCCGTGGTTTCATCTTCTTGGTTCTTTCGGTAAAGTCACGTAGAAGGGAAATCATAAAATAATAAGAATAAACCATAATAAAATACAATTCTCACGACGCTTCGGCCACAACGCAATCAGCCGTCCTCAGGTGAAGAACAGGTCTGTCGGAAAGACAGCGTCTGAATGTTGTGGCCGAAACGTCGTGAGAATTGTATTCTATTATGTTTATTCTTATTGTTTTATTATTTCCCTTCTACGTGACTTTACCGAAAGAACCAAGAAGATGAATCCCTGCAGTCACGAAAGCTTTAAATCGAAATTTATGACGTTGTGGTTGTTTTTATCCTGGTTTCCTCTCCTCTCATTTCTTGTCCGGATTTTCTACTCGCTTTGCATCCCCTGTGTTTCTCTTGTCTGGGTGATTTTGGTGGCCCGGGTCTCAGTCTTGCAAGTGAGACTCGGGCCCTGACCTCTTGAGTTTTCTCTCTCCCACCTGGTCAACACATTAAAAAAACACTCACCCCTTAAACTCGAAACTCCTTCTCTCCCCGCTCACTCTGACCCGTAGGGACGTCATCTTCCTTCCTGTGCATGCATATCCCACACGGCCGTCAACAAATCAACACGGGCAGCAATTACTGTTTAGAGTTCTGTGTTTCGGCTGCTTTAAATTTCCACGTGATAAGTCCACTATAATTGGGCTCATCATTTGTGGCCAGGTCGCTTCTGAAAAAAAAGAGCGATAAAGCTGAGTGAGCCATACCTGGTAAAATAAAAAAAATATATAGTTTAGTTTACATCGTTCTAAAATTAAACAATGGTAAACAGCTTGCTGCTATGAATAAGGGTCATTGCTTGAAAGCGTCGCTCGTTTATAGGTATTTTTGTTCTTATAGGACAGTCTCATTGACAAATGTGTTGAGGGTTTTTGTTGTTGTTGTTATTATTATTATGTGTTTCTTCTGCACTACCGCATCGAAATGTTTTCAGTCGTTTAGCGCCGCGTGTCAGCTCCCCCTCTCACTCCCCTCGCTCTGTCGGAAGTGCAGAGAAAGCAGCAACTTTGCCCCCTGCTGCGAAAACGTTGGCAGTCTTGAGGCTCAGTGAAGGCTCTTCCAGGGTAAACAGACGTTACAGCAATCATAAATAGTTATCTCTGTTGCTGGGCTGCTTTGTGATAGAGTCACGGCGTTGCTTTGCCAACCATTACAATACACATGGATATATTCCGTCCAACTTAGCGAGGCAAAGTTCAAATGGCCGTTTTTTTCTTCAATCATTCTTGTTGCATGAGCGGGAATGGAATCTGCTTTTGGGCGGTTTGTGTTCCCAATTACGAAGACGCATAGACGGCGTGGCTTGGGACACGCGATCCAATTTATTTCTCTCGCCCGTGACCGATGTTGATGCGGTGGGATCGGTCTTCAGTTTGAGATGCCCCATATGTGCTTGACAGACTATTGGGGCAAGTGTTGTTAGCAAGAAGCGCCAATATGAAGCGAGTCGCACGGTACACGAGGGGGGTGGGTGGCCAATACCACACCCGACACACAAATACACAGACAAAGATCCCCCGTATAGCCTGAACAGATCGTTGGGGCAAGTGCTGTTAGCGAGCACCTATGAAGGCCGGCACAGCACACGTGGGGGTGGGTGGCCAGCACCACGCCCGACTGCCTTTGTCTCCCCAGTGACAATGTTTTTACACACCGCACCAGGTACTCATTTACATACACACTCCCACTCACCCACACACACACGCAGCTGTGCCAGCAGCACACGCGGGCAGTCCCAGCGGAGGTCGGGGCGGTGTTTTTGTTGGACTTGGATGTGTGTGAGTTGTGTGTGTGTGACTTTTGTGTGCGTGTGTGAGTTGTGTATGTTTTGGGAACTGCATTTAACAATATAAATAATCAGACAACAAGTTATTTCGTGGCGGTTGTTGCTGCTTTTGTAGTGGTGCACAATCACAATTATAACATATTCATCCATAAAAAATGTAAAATGTAACGGTCGACGTTATGGACTGTGGCACCTCTTCATAGCGCATATACCGAATGCATGTATGAGCTATGAAGAAGGACCATTGCCTGAAACGTTGCCTGTTATATATCCTCCCCGTGTATGTCTCTCACGTGACAACAAAACATGGGAGTGCATTTATTTCCGCCGTGTTTGGTTGAACACGAGCACCGGTTATGAGTTTCAGTCTCATCGGGAGGCCTGCTTATTTATAGCCAACAGAGGGACCTTGCCAGAAGGCGGCGGACTGGCTGATGGGATGTGGAATAAAAACAAACTCTTTAATTGTTTTTTTAAGAGACGAATACGGGAGGAGGATGATCTCATTAGGAGAATTATCCGATGGTTAATTTTGCCACTCAGATTCTCCACAACGACTCCCAGGAGTGTGCGTGCGTGTGCGTGAGTGTGGAGCGGTAACGTAGTGGTCAGCGCGCTATGCTTACAAAGCCGGCAGGCCGAGTTCGATTCCCGCTCACGACCATCATCAGCGGCGATTATCTGAACCGGTACATGTGCCTCCCCTAGGTCGACTCAGCCTTAAACGAGTACTTAGTTTTAGTTGTACAAACATCAGACGTGCTGCTTGACCACAGCACCCCCTGCTTACGCCGTGCTGGCATTCACAGGTTCCTCGCGAACAGCACTGAGGCCTCACAGCCTTGTGGAGGCTACACGGGGTGGACTTTGTGTGCGTGTGGGTGGCGGGGTTCCAATCCCCGTCTCGTTCCACTCATGCCAGAGACTCATCTGTATACAGATGAAGCAGATGACCCCCTTTGCAAATCCGCGCAAGTGTTGTGTTACGCTATGCCGCATGCCATTGTGCCTGCACTGAGATATGTCACGGCAGTAAGTGATAAGAACGAACGACATGCATGTTTTTCAATTATATGTTCATTCTTGTCAATGTGTGTTTCTACCCAACGGAATTTTCGTTATGCAAAAGTACAGAGGGGCTGTAAATCATGCTCGACATGTAAGATTTGTATGTTACATTTCAACAACAAGAAATAGCAGAGGGCAATTCTGCCGTGACAAGAATCCCATCAACACGGCAAATAACTTGGCTCCGCTGCGTGTCACACTGACCCTGCTGCGGAACAACATTCAGACTCTCCGAGCAACTCTGTACCCGTGGCACCACACCACGGGAAGAGGATCAGAGTCCGTGGTTTTTTTAGCGTAGGTAAAAGTACAAAGGAACGAGAAGAGAGAGAGAGAAGATAATTAATTGGAAATTACAAAAAATATATGGAAAGGAAAATAAACGAAGACAATTAGCAAAGGATTCAGGAGAGATGATGAAAGGGAGGAGGAAGAGGCTCTACTGAAGGACTTCGACGCTGCTGCGTGAAGCAGCGTCTGTTTTCACGTGGGGCGGGGAGAGATTCAGAGTGGGAGGGGCCACACAGAAGCCACGTGGTTTACGGAACACTTGAGCCACTTCTTGGTTCTTTCGGTAAAGTCACGTAGAAGGGAAATAATAAAATAATAAGAATAAAACATATAAAATACAATTCTCACGACGTTTCGGCCACAACGCAAGCAGCCGTCCTCAGGTGAAGAACATCAGCCGTCCTCAGGTGAAGAACAGGTCTGTCGGAAAGACAGCGTCTGAATGCTGTCTTTCCGACAGACCTGTTCTTCACCTGAGGACGGCTGCTTGCGTTGTGGCCGAAACGTCGTGAGAATTGTATTTTATTATGTTTTATTTGTATTATTTTATTAGTTCCCTTCTACGTGACTTTACCGAAAGAACCAAGAAGATGGATCCTTGCAGTCACGAAAGCTTTAAATCGAAACTTGAGCCACTTTAGATACAGTGTTTAGATGGGACCCCGAATGATGCTTTCTGCATTCGGTGAGTGTCAGCTTCTGTGCACCATGTAACCCCATCACCGTGGAGCTATCCCACCGCTATTGTTTCACCATTGCGCTGGTTTACCCTGCAGGAGAAATCTCACTGAGCGCCATGCCTCTTATTCAGGAGCGTCAGAAAAAAGTTGCTTAATAGCTAGTAGGATTCCTCCAGGATAAATAAAGATGTTGGTTCGCAGTTCGGGTGGCAACGATTATTGCTGACGCTGCTGTGTGTGTGGAATCCCAATTGGGTAATGTGCCGTGCAAGGTTTCAAATCTGCCAAAAACGGCCTCACGCCTGCGAAAGACCTCACTGGATCTTGAAGGTCCACGATGGTGTTTGTCAGCAGAGTGATACACCCGCAGCAACAGCCCAAGTGCAGTGATAAAATACACACACACTGTGAAGAGCTTGAATCTGTGAATAACACAGTGGATGTAAAAATATAATGATCAGGTTTGCCCGGTGCGAGCGAGGGTTGGGGTCGAGCGCGAGTTGAGGATGAATGGATAGGGGGGAGGGGGGCTGCAGCGACCGAGGTTTGCGTTGGCAACCAGAGCGCGCGCCAGATGTGCTCTCACTCCCACGCACTCCCCTCTGGCTCATAACACGTGCCCCCCCCCCTTCCTCATAACACGTGCCCCCTTCCTCATAACACGTGCTCCCCCCTTCCTCATAACACGTGCCCCCTTCCTCATTACACGTGCCCCCTTCCTCATTACACGTGCCCCCCTCTTCCTCATTACACGTGCCCCCCCTTCCTCATAACACGTGCCCCCTTCCTCATTACACGTGCCCCCCCCCCCTTCCTCATTACACGTGCCCCCCCCCCTTCCTCATTACACGTGCCCCCCTCTTCCTCATTACACGTGCCCCCCCTTCCTCATAACACGTGCCCCCTTCCTCATTACACGTGCCCCCCCCCCTTCCTCATTACACGTGCCCCCCCCCCCTTCCTCATTACACGTGCCCCCCCTTCCTCATAACACGTGCCCCCCCCCCTTCCTCATTACACGTGCCCCTCCCCTTCCTCATAACACGTGCCCCCTTCCTCATTACACGTGCCCCCCCCCCTTCCTCATAACACGTGCCCCCTTCCTCATAACACGTGCCCCCCCCCCCTTCCTCATTACACGTGCCCCCCCTTCCTCATAACACGTGCCCCCTTCCTCATTACACGTGCCCCTCCCCTTCCTCTTATCACGTGCCCCCTCCCCCGGTTCATAACACGTGCTCCCCCCCCTCCTCAGGCATTTACCACGTGCCCCCCACACCCCCCCCCCCACGGAATTTACCACGTGCCCCCCCCCCCCCCCGGCTCATAACACCCCACTTCCTCCTCCTCTGGCTCATAACACGTGCTCCCCCCGCCCGGTTCATACCACGTGCCCCCCGCCCCACCCCCCTTCTCTGTGACGCGTAACACGCGGCCCGAGGTTCGGGGGCTCTCTATGAAACACAAGGCGGCCACGTGCTTGGTGCGCGTCGATTGTTCTTGACGACCGCGTCGAGGTGAATTGTCGACGCCCGTGACCGTTGGCACACCCGGACCGCGCGAGGCGCTGCTGCCCGTGTGCCAGGCTCGCTGGTGGCAAGGCGACACGCGTGGAGTGAGGGGGGGCAACACGAGATCAGAGGCCAGCAGACACCCCGTGGCAGTCAGGGCCACGGTGGTTTTCTGCGCCGCCAACAAGATGCACGAGCCGCTGGTAGACAATTCCACATTCCTCTGGCTGGTGTGAGTTTAGGGGCCGTCCATAAATGACGTCACGCGATTTTGGACGATTTTTGACTCCCCCCCCCCCTTCGTCACACGGCGTCACAAAAAGTCAGACCTCCCCCTCAAATATGACGTCACAAAGCTCTGCCCCCCCCCCCCCAAATAAAATTAAGCATGCTTCAAATCGCTTTAAACTATTGTCATTGTAGTGCGTATTTAATGTGGCGCTGCACTCTGATGTTGTAGGAGAAAACATGTATTATTAAAAGTCTATTTAATTAAGTAGAACGTGTTGTTTATTTTTATTTAAAGTTGCGCATTTTGATGTGACGTCACATTTCTCACCCATCCCCCCTCGTCACACATCGTCACAAATGTCTGACCACCCCCCCCCCAGGTGCGTGACGTCATTTATGGACGGCCCCTTATCCGTAGTAATTAAAATGAGTTACCCCAAAAAAATCCCGCAATTTGCGCTGTTTTATTTACCCCCGGGTCGGACAAAGGGCTGAGTGCGGAAGCCCTGGGCGGGAGCTGAACTCGTCTCGTTTTGACCGCGAGCCGAGCGCCCTCAGCAGAGCACCACCCAGCCACGGATGAGTGCGGATCAGAGGTCGCAAACGGGTTTTCATTCCTTACCCGTACCCGTACCCGGCCGCACCAGGGTCGCAAACGGGTATCGGGTACCTGATTGCGACCTCTGGGATGAAGCCATGTTGCAGGCGAGGGTGGGATGATTCTCGGACTTGAATTGTGAGAAGAGACAAGACGTTGGGAAATGAGTGACAAACGGTGACTCACCAGTGACTCACGGTCTACCCGTACCCGGCCGCACCAGGGTCGCAAACAGGTACCCGTACCCGGCCGGGTACGGGTAGCCGGGTATCGGGTAGGGTACGGGTATCGGGTACCCGGTTGCGACCTCTGGTGCGGATCGTGGAGCCCTGGGGACTGTCAGACACGAAGCCATCACGGGACGCCGGCACAGACAATGCTCTTCGTCCGCGCTTCCCGGAGCTCTGCGCGCGATGGGTGGGCGATTGCAGGTAACCCCTCCACACTCAGGCTCACTGCTGAGGGTACAACCCGCTCACGCTGGGCGCCCATTGGTATACATATCAAGGCTCCTCCAGCACCGAGATTACAAGTCACTGGTGTCAACTTGGGAGCATAGGCACTCAGTTGTGGGTGTCCTGTGGAAGATGAGCCCAACGCTCACGAGATGCCCCACGCGCTTGTAGCTGTCACTGCTTATAGCGCGTGGGCTGCCCGCCCACCATTCAGCGAATAAACCTAATCGAGGAGGCCCGGTAGCTGCTTTAATGACAATGATCCCCGTTGATGGCCGGTTATCGTATTTTCCGGATGAAACCAATGCTCCGGAGAGTGTCAATACGCACCCCGATCTCATTCGTACCGTACGTAGCCAACCGTGCTAATCGGAGGGGCGGGGGAAGGACGACAGACTACACACACAAAAACAATTCTAAAGAAACGAGTTTTCAATCTAGATGATTTAAAAGTTCGCATCTCCCAGTGGCTTCCGAATATCATAAAGAACAGCGTTCTAGACGGCCCCAGAAGCGCATATGAAAGTGCGCGATGTGGTGGCCGTCTTTAATCGGAGTCGGTAGATATTCATGTTTGCTTTGAAACCCCATCTCGTTTAAAGTGGCCTTCCCTCTTTAGTTTGGTCGGTTGCCCTGGTTCCATTTTTGTTTCCTGCTTTTCATGCATTGCGAATTTTGATCCTAGGATGGAAGGCGCATTCCACATTTTAATTATTATTATTCGATGGCTGACCCAAAAACCGCTGCTAAAGGGCAGTATTATCCACCAGGCACAGTAGGCACTGTGCATCGGGGCTACGAAACTCAAGGTCCTGAGAAAAAATATATGACCATGTCTTTTTTGTTTGTATGATAAAAATGTACCCAAGATATCTTACTGAATAAATACATTTAAATATCAAGGATAGGCAACAGAGAAATTAAAACCGGTGATGAACTTTTCGAGATTTTTTACATTGCAAAATTAGCAATGACATCTTCAAATAGCGAGTTACAGCGGCGGTAGTAGTGACATGGGGCAGCATCAGTACCAACTGCAGAAAGTTATCACCGAAGCCCTACAAAACAAAAGTACCTCGAGCCGACCAGAACCTTAATCTGCCCTGCGCTGCGAGGATGATCGGAGTTCCCGTGATGATTCTCGCTCCTCGGCGAGATCGGCGAGGTTGTCGTGTGCTTCATCTATGCGGCGAGCACTTTGCGTGTAACGAGAGCGAGCTCGTGATGCATTCGTTCGAAGGGAAGGCCTGGCTGGATGAGAAAAACACCGCAGCAGTTCGAGGCGACTGCGCGCTGTTGCAGTCGTGGGGGTGGAGAGGGGGTGGGGGGGTTTGTCTCCGTTCGCACAGAGCGCCTCGTCGCCCGACGACACGTGACACGGGAATGTTAACATTGGGGCCGCGGAGACCCCCCCCCCCCCCCCGATGAACTCGTGAAGAAATAAACATCGAAGGTGTCTCTCTCGCAACAGCACAACTCGTGTTTACATTCACCGATCAAAGAAATGGGGCCTTAACCCCGACGTCTTCTAGCTGGCACTTGTTTAGACAAGTGCTGCCTTTGGTTTCTCGGGGTCTCATCGGCAAGATGTGGCCTGTTGTGTAAAAAAAAAAACAACGTGAGGTTGGTCTGTGTCATTCGTACAATTTTGCTGGCACCATTATCATTGTCCGCCATGATCGATCCACTGCTGGAGGGAAGCCTCTCCAAGTCGTCGCCATCTCCCAGGTTCATGCGAACTAAATAATCCACGCCAGCAAGTTGCCGCACGAGCTGATTTCACAACGGGCCAATTGCCCCGTAGCCACTGCGGCATGAAGGCCAACCAGAGTGCCACGATGGCCATGCAACTCAAACTATTGGGCCAAGTAGTAAAACCACTGTTAGTCTACGCTCCCTCAACAAAGGAGGAGGAACAACAAAACTACACGAACTCTCTCTCTCAACTGAAGCCCAATCTTCATGGCTCGCAGACCCTGGACGTTTGCGTTCAGCTCCTGAACCGTATCGCTGCTGCCACACGCAGTGGATTGGAGTAGATCTCACCCCGGCGTCGCGGTGGCGAAATGTTAACTACCTCGCCTGATATGCAGGAGGTCGTGTGTTCGATCCCGACCCTGACGTCTGCTGTATATTTGGAGTTTGCGTGTCTCTCTCCCCGTGTTAGCGTGGATTTTTTTTTCCCCCTCCTCCACATTTAGAATGAAAATGCGTTTTGAGTATTTGGCTGCAAAACATTTCCATACGATGATGATGATGATGCCACTTCGTTGAACCATCCAATTGTGATGGTCAGGTCGCTTCTAAAAAAGAGCTCAGTTGGCCTTACCTGGTAAAATAAAATAAAATCAATAGCTAATAGTTTAGCTTATAGTTTATTAGAAGTGTGGGGGTTCGCTGCGCGGTTTGTTCCGGCAGAGCGTGGCCGCCGCCTCGCGGCTGATCACCGCCGGCGCGTGCGGAGGATGAGAGGCCATCGCTGCGGAATTGGAAACAAAAAACATCGACAAACCTCACCACGGGACGGGCACCTAAACATCCCCCTGGACCCCCCCCCCGCCGCCAACCACCGACTCTAAATGCATCGTCGCGATTCTTGATCGGAATTCAATAAGTAAAGATATTGACTCGTCTTCTGTTTCATTTGTGCGCTTAGGCGCCGTTTGACTTCGATATTTGGGGGGGGGGGGGAGGCAGGAGTTCGCTTTGTCCCTCACATTCGGAATCGCGGGTGCATATAGTCAATTGTTTTTGTAAATTACTGAAAATAAATTAATAGAGGTGTTCAGTTTGGCGGGGGGGTATTACCCCCCCCCCCCCCCGTGTGCCCCCCCCCTAACTCCGCCCATGTTTTTATGGCCGTGTTTCAATTGTACGTAATGCACCGATGCATCATTGCGCCGATTAAATATCGATTATTAGATTAATTAGATGTGTTTAGTATGTGAAAGACAACAATGTATGATAAATGATGGGTTCGCGTGATATTTATAGCAAGGGGACAAATACAAATCTAGACATGGCGCGAGATACTGAGAAACACACGGTTTACAATGGAATCGAATTGTGACAATTCATTGAATTGATGGTTGGAGGGTTTGGTTGTGAATCTTAACAATGATAATTATACTGCTATATATATTGCCCTCCTAACGTAACAGAACGTCTCAGAAAGCAGTTGGTTCGCTTCGAGGACCCCAAATGGCCGACTTACACACCCCATGCATTGCTTTTCAATGTTTATATCGACTAAATGTATCGTTAGCTTTCCATGTGCATGGCATTTGACGCATGCACTGTGTGCACAGCAATAGATGCGTTGATGGATTCTTATCACACAATCTAACTTGTGTTGGCCAAACATCGCAGTGATAATTAACAAACACAGCCGTGTACCTGCAGATGACTACCTTGGGATGGCTTCAACATCGCCCCCTACCGCGACAACTTGGCAGGGCCATCCTGAAAAAAAGTGCCTTGAGACTCAGGGAGGTTTCCTTGGGCACATAAGCGCAGTAATAATAATACACTGAAAATAAAACTATGAACTATTTTAAAATTGACCAGATAAGGCCCACTGAGCGATATAGATAGATTGTTTTTCACAAGCTACCTTGCCACAAATGATAGCTCAACTCAGTGGCTTATCGTGTGGAAATGTATTGCGGCCAAATGCTCTAAAAGCGTGTTGTTGATTCTAAATGTGTGGGGGGGGGGGGGGGGGGAGCCGGAGGACCCGGAGAAAAATCCACGCGACCACGGGGAGAGAGACACGCAAACTCCAAATATACAGCAGCAGGCGTTAGGTTCGGGATCAAATCCACGACACCCTGCATACCAGGCGAGGTAGTTAACATCTCACCACCGTGGCGCACCATAGTCGTTCCACGCCTGCTATTGTCACAGGGGCCAAGAGAGAGCACGGCCACGGGTGGCATGTGTGCGCGCTGCCTATGTGTGGTTGGCTGTTGAAGAACGATCTGAAAATTGGCGGAGCTGCCGGTCATTGAAGGTACCGACGCTGATCCAGAGAGCCATGGTCAGTGCACGATTCTTCAATCACAAAAACAATTACAGACATTCAACTTGTAACGCCCCGAAGTGCTCGCTCACTTTCCGAGAGAGAGAGAACGACTCAGGGATGAATGACAGGCAAGCGGGACAGGCAGCACCGAGGTGAGTGGGTGCCAAATTCACTCCCCCGCGTTCTGCGGTCCTCTGTATATGAAGGTGTTACTGGATCGCCATTGATGCAGGGCTTATTAGCTCAATGGGCCAAAGTGAGCGTTTGCACGTGGGAGGAAACCCACGCGTGCGACGGGGTAACACTCCCACACGTATGATTAACGCTCATCGTGATATCTATGGGACATTTTGCCAGTATCAAAATGATGAAAACATAAGAATAGGCTTTACCCTTTCTGGCAATTGACAGAAAACGTCTTCAAATGAAGAAAAAAAAAAACCCACCCAATGATGCAGGGACCTTCCTGAAAGCGTGTCCAGCTTCCGCTGAGTTCGTGTTTTCCTATGTAAATAACGAATTAATAGAATGTTGTATTATTATTATCATCATTATTCCCAAAGCAATTCGGGTATGGCGCGTGACTTTTTTGTGGACAATTTGGGCAGCTGGGAGCCGCGCGACTGACGCGCAGAAGCTTGGGAGCGCGTGCGCTCTCCCTCTCCCTCCCTCTCCCTCCCTCTCCCTCCCTCTCCCTCCCTCTCCCTCCCTCTCCCTCCCTCTCCCTCCCTCTCCCTCCCTCCCTCCCTCCCTCTCCCTCCCTCTCTGTCTCTCTCGAATAGATGACCAGCGATGAATGATTGAGCGGGTGATCGGGCGGTCGTGAATTATGCATGGCGCTGCCCATTCCTCTGCACGGGCGGCGCGCGGCGGCATTCAGACTCGCCGACTCGCCGGCCGTCGCCGCCGCCGCCGCTGCACGACGCCGCGCTGCGCCCACGCTCCTCCGCGTAACGCAAAGATAAAGATCCCCCGAGTAGCCTTTCGACGGACTGTCGGGGGCTCTTGTAAAGGCAGCCGGTGCAGCACCCGCGAAAGTCGTGGGTAGGTCGGTGGGTGGCCAGCACCACGCCCGGCCGCCTTTGTCTGCCCGGTGGCGGTGTTTCAACACCGCACCAGGTGCTGTACTCGTTTGAGGCTGAGTCGATCTAGGGGATGCCCATGATCTGGGTCAGGTATTCGTCACTGTTATTGGTCGTGAGTGGACATCTAGCGCCGCTGGAAACAGATCGTGAATCAAAACAAGTCCCATATAGGGTTACCAGCCAGGAAGAAAACTGTCAGTAAGCCGAACCGATACACCTGGCAAAAACTCAACACACTCATCAATAACACTTCCCTAAACGGGAATGTATAAATTTAGATATAATTGGCGGCGTTTTAGGCAATTTGTGCAACGCGAGCAGCCATTTATTCATTTTCCATCTCTCGTGGCAAACGGAATCTTTAGAGTCCACAAACTCTGCGGGGCCAGATTCATATTCTACAGGGAATGGCCCAAACACCACTGATGTAACTGAAGTCATCTGCACATGTTTTCCAAAAAACGGCAACTAAAGAAACTTTTGCCAACGCACCAATTAGACCCATAATTCCTTGAATAAAGACATCTCCTCTGTGCAAAACTCGCATGGAAAACACATGTCCACTGAAACAATGTTCACAGATTTGTGTTGTAAAGTATTAGGCCAACAGAGAGGTAAGATGGTTCTATCACCCATGTTTGCACGCACACACACAAATCCCATTATATTTGGTTTTGCACTTATTTTATAGCTCATTTCCAGCTATGATAATAATAATAAAAAACGTCAGTGCAATTGAAACTATGGCACCCCCTGGTGTCAATTCTAGAAAGCCACTTGAAGCGCTGAGCCTGGCACCACGGAGGCCATTGGGTTGGAATCCAGGCAGCTGCCTCAGAGTAAACCAGGTCCGCCGGTGTGGTGAGTTAACAGTCTGAGTCCGGTCACCAATGATTACGGGGAAAAAACCCGGAGTAAATTGGGTAATTGCGGTTCTCAATATTTCACGCTTAAAACGATCATGTTAAATTTAGTATTGCAATTACGGTAATTTGGCTAAATTTTAAAATGCACTTGTGTGATGATCAACTCGTCTGAAAACGTTGCCATATATAATTCACCCATATTGGCCACAAAGTGGCTACAGCTCAAGTTGAACCGCCTCAGGCGGGGGCGACAGGATGAGTGTCTTGGCCTGGGCCCATGGACGAGAGAGGACATGTGAGTGGCAACCAGCAGCAGCTCAGAGCCCAGAGCCATCTTTATTCCTCCATTAGGATTGTGTTCCCGAGTTTTGGATGGATCTGAAATAGTAATAGTATTTTGGATTATCCGAAAGTAAGACATCGTCCTGCCCGATAGTTGCGTCACGTGGCATCGGCTGACGTCACTTTTGTTAGCACGATCACGCGTTCTATCGTGACAAGATCTTAAGAAGAAGAAAAAAAATCATCCAAAATCATCGCGAACAAAAAATCCGAAATGGGGAAACTCGACTCTCGCCTCCCCACCGAAAAGGTCACGGCTGGGCCCAGCCGCTCTCGATGGGAAGGCGGCCCCGACCCTCGGCTTCCATCCTCGCGGCTGAATTATTAACAGCGACCTTGAATAATAGAGGCGCTGCTCATCAAACCTTAATAGGGGCGGAACGGAAGAGGGATTGGGCACAATGATGAGCCTCACTTATTTATAAATTACCTCGACCCCAATTATATGCATGCATTGCATCTGACTTGCGTGCGTGGGAGAATGATGGAAGTCTAAGGAGTCAGCAGTCACTCACAACACAAGTAAAAAAGAAAATGTTGGCACATGCACAGAGGAGGTCAACAAGGTGTTCGGTTGTGGAAATGTTTTTCGACAAAAGTCTCCGTTGTCACTTGCCAAGCAGCTTCCAGGCATGGCGTCTCTGGGTAATGTTCATTCATGGGTTTGTTTTTATTGTCCGTTGCTGATACAGGCCACAGGTTTTCTTATGACCATCGAGATGATCCAAAGTGGCCGAACGTCGGTCAAACTTCTACTTTTGACATTTTAAGGGGACAGAGTTTGCCATCACGAGAAATGGCGTGGACGCAACAAGACTCAGTAAAAAGCATCAATAATAAACAAGAACGCATAAGCGAAATAAAACATTTGTTCGCAAATCATAACAGCAATATACAATTTATTAAATAACATTTACGTTTAATATGAATTATTATCAAATAGCACGTTGTATCTCTAACAATATACTCATTTAAATCTGCCGTATTAATTATAATAGATCTGCCATATTAATTATAATGCAGACACGATGGCATTACATTCGACTGATAGCGCTTTCGAAGTGGGAGCAAGAGGTTATTCCGAGAAAGCGATAGGGACGACCGCGTCCACAGAGTGGGGCCTTCCCATGCTGCCTTGCACGCCGCGTGAATAATGCAACAACCGCTTAAATGTTGTAGGACCTAGACTCCAAAGAAAAGTCGACCTTTTTAGACAGCAGCGGCAGCAGCATTCCAGTTCCACCCGCGTTGTTAAGAATCATCGGTGGAGTGTATCATATACCTGATGAGATTGTCTGGCCGTACGTCACCGCGCTGGCCATTGCGGATGGACGAACAGAAGGGGTCTAGGACCATCACTGGCCGGGGACTTGCATTGAAGATGAGCGCCGCGCCACTGCTCGTTGGGGTCGAGCAGGGTGGAGGTGACGGACATCTCGACTTTCCTCTCCTGCAACAAGTGGTTGCGTAACAGGCACGGCCAGAATGGATTGTTTCAATATTACAAACCCATGCAAGTCGCTCAACGTAGATGGCAGGGGAGTGGTGACATGTGCAACACGGATTATAAGACGTACTCCCCGCCCTCATCATCCATTAATTTTAATTCAAACGTTTGACGTGCGTTTTAAAATCCGGTAGGTGTGAAGTATGGGAATTGACGGCAGGAACTTCTTGACGGGTAACACACTTTTATTAAATCCTTTAGGTATCACAATACAACGTGTGGTCTCTCTTCTTCCTCCGACACACTCCACTAATCTCGTGTAAGCTCTAGGCCTCTGGCTACACCCGATACACTTGACTCGTGTAGACCCTATGCCTCTGGCTACACACAATATACTCGACTCGTGTAAGCCCTATGCCTCTGGCTACACAATACACTCGACTCGTGTAAGCCCTATGCCTCTGGCTACACAATACACTCGACTCGTGTAAGCCCTATGCCCTGGCTACACATAGTACATTCGGCTCGTGTAGACCTATGGCTACACCCACTACACTCGCCTCTGGGTTACACAGAGTCCCGGTCCCCTTAGGACAGCGGGGCTAGGTACCGCAGGGCTCTAGGTCTTCATCCCCGTCTTCCTTCTTCGCTGGTTACACACTGCCCTTACGCCTGTGTGCATCCCCTTTTATAGCCCCTGCTCACGAGGGACGGAGCTGATGCGGCGTCGACGTGAGCGTCGTTCCTTAATGACCCAATCACGACGCACTCTCTCTCAGCGCGTCACCGCCCACAGCCAATCGGTACCCCGTAACCCACGACCCCGCGCTGACCCCTGATCCTCCACCGTCAGCGCGCGTCACCACCTACACAGCCAATCATCACGCACTGTGCATACGATCCTTAATCCCAGCGCGTATCACCTCTACATCACCCCCTCCCACATAGCTTGCAGCCGGCCCGGCTGTTAACCTACAACACAACATAACGCAACGCAGTAATAAAGAACTCCACATCCCAGTGTGCCCCGTAACACAACAACAACAACATAACACAACCTTAAATATGAAGCAATATACAGCCCGACGAACAACACAATAAAAGCGAACACCGTAAAACGAACGCGCCAAGTGTCACTGTGACCCACGCAGTGCCGAGGCGCTCCGGCTGCCTCGACTCCGCACGTGGTAGGTTACACAAAGTAGCGCGACCTAGCGCGAGTCCGTCTGGCCGGTCCGTCGTATGGAACGGGACGTTGGCGACCGTCCGGTGTCTCCGGCAGCTCTAGACGGCACGGGTCGGGCCTGGAAGGACCGGCCCCGCCGTGAAGATCCGGCCGCCGGTGGTCGGCAGCAGTCAGTTCCGAGACACCTGGGAGCGGATCAGGCGGAGACATGTGAGGAGCAGGCAAGGACAATTCCCTCTCAGGGTCGTCGGTCACGTCACATGCTCGGCCCTCACGACACAAGGGGAGGCCATACGGAGGCGAGAACGGTTTCAGTCGGGAGGGGTGGACGTACCAACGGCGTTTCCCCCATTTTATCTGAACGCACTGGGGGCGTGCCACCCGCACGACCTCCACGGGTCCCCGCCACGGCTTCAACAATTTAGGCGACGTGGCCAAAGGTGCCTGAGGGCAATGCAGCCAGGCCTTGTCACCTGGTTCCCAATTGTGCACGGACACCTTCCGTGCCCGCAACCGCTCGTTCGCAATTTGGCGAGCCCGCGAATTAAGCCGTGCGGCCTCCCTTGCCTCTGTCAGTTTATGAATATTAAATTTAATATGCTCTGCCAATTTAGAATTAGTTCGTGGTGCGGGCAGACCCAGCTGCGTTTCCATGGGCGGGTCGGCTTCCCGACCGTACATTAGAAAAAACGGGGAAAACCCCGTAGCTGCATGGGGGGCCATTCTATACGCGGCAAGGACCCCAGGGACCTGCAGGTCCCAATCAACATGCGACTCACACACCTGCTGGCACAGCATAGAGGTCAATGTCCTGTTAAGCCTCTCCACCATCCCGTCCGTCTGCGGGTGGTACGGGGAGGTACGCAC
This sequence comes from Lethenteron reissneri, assembly GCF_015708825.2. Classification (NCBI taxonomy): domain Eukaryota; kingdom Metazoa; phylum Chordata; class Hyperoartia; order Petromyzontiformes; family Petromyzontidae; genus Lethenteron; species Lethenteron reissneri. The sequence goes on from NC_083804.1 coordinate 3,332,308, forward strand.
CTTTTTGGTACCCAACAGGTCGCACACCTCCTGCAGTAATTTACTCGAAAAATTTTTCCCTTGGTCAGTCAGCAAGCGTTCGGGAGCCCCCTTGTCCAGGACGTAGCCCTGGACAAAGGCGTCCGTCACAGCCGCCGCCGACTGGTTGGCGAGTGGCCACGCCATAGGCCACCGGGTAAAATATTCGACCCCCACCAACAGGTACTTATTACCCCTAGGCGTGACCGGAAAGGGCCCCAGAATATCGAGTGCAACGAGCTCGTTAGTGCGCGAGACCTGAATAGATTGCAGCGGTGGATTAGCTGCCACGGGCGGTGGTTTCCGTCTGGCGCACTCAACACAACCCTTCAGAATATTCACCACGTCACCCCCCATTCCCGGCCAATAATAGTCACGCTGAAGCAGGGCAAGCGTTTTGTTAACTCCCAAATGCAAGAGGCGTTCGTGTGCGGCCAAGACAACCTTCCCCCTCACAGCAGAAGGCACCACAATCGCATGCCGTCGGGACAAACTGTCCCATCTCATCAACAGGCCCTGCTTAAGCTCGTAGGAGCCAGTTCGGTCGTGGCTACCTTCGGAACCCTCCGTCTTTCGGCGCAATGTCAGCAGGGAGCTGTCCGCCATTTGGAGACGGCCCCACTCAATCAACGACAGTGAGAGCAGCGAGTCCTGACCCCCTGGGGTAGCGGGACCATCCCCAATTGGTGTGCTCGCGGTCGCAACCAACGCCTCCCTACCTTCCGTAACCGGAGGTTTACAGCGCGCCGATCCCGATAAGCACGCACATTTGTGACAAGGCAACAACCGCGACAGGGCATCGGCATTCGTGTGTCGCAACCCTTTACGGTACGTAGTCGTGAACTGATAGTCCTGGAGGACTTCCAACCACCGCGACAATTGGCCCGAGGGCTGGGCAACCCGTAATGAATACTGGAGCGCCGCATGGTCCGTCCGGACCGTGAAATGACGACCATAGAGATATGGCCTGAATTGTTGTACAAAAAAAACAATGGCAAGTAGTTCACGACGGGTGACGCAGTAGCGCTGCTCTGCCGGCGACAACACCCTGCTACCATAGGCGACCACCCGTTCGACCCCTCCAACGACTTGGGACAGCACTCCCCCAATGCCCGTGTTGCTAGCATCCGTGTCTAGCAAGAAGGGACTCTCAAAGTCCGGATAGCACAAGGGTGGGGCCCTTACCAAGGCGTCCCGGAGGGAGCAGAATGCAGCCTCCTCCTCCGGTCCCCACCGGAACTTCACTCCTTTTGCCGTTAGAGCGTGCAAGGGCTTTGCAATGGTGGCGAAGTGCTCAACGAATCGGCGATAATACGAAGCAAAACCGATGAAACTGCGCACGTCTGACACTGACGTGGGCGTCGGCCACGAACTGACACAGTCCGTCTTCGCAGGATCGGTAGAAATCCCCGAAGAGTCGACAATGTGACCCAAGTACCTCACGGATTTACGAAAAAGATGGCATTTGGCCGGTTTAAACTTTAATTTAGCCGATCGCATTCGCAAGAACACCCCTCTCAATCGCTGGAGGTGTTCTTCGAACGTTTTACCGAAAACAATGACATCGTCAAGGTAAATGAGGCACGTCTCCCACTGCAAGCCCGACAAAACCAATTCCATAAGACGCTGAAACGTCGCAGGAGAGGAGTGAAGTCCCATGGGTAACCGGTTAAACTGAAACAGGCCCCCTGGAGTCCGGAATGCAGTCTTAGGCTTAGACTCCTCGTCGAGTGGCAACTGCCAAAATCCGGACAATAAATCAAGAGTCGAAAAGTATCGCGCACCGGACAATGCGTCGAGAGACTCGTCCATCCTGGGGAGCGGATACGCGTCGGCCACCGAGATCTTATTCAGGCGGCGGAAATCGACGCAAAATCGCAGGGACCCGTCCTGCTTTTTAACGAGCACAATAGGTGCTCCCCAAGGACTGGAAGAAGGCGAAATAATGTCGGCTTCCAGCATATCGTTAACTGCCGACTGAACATGTTCCTTCTCAGCAGGACTCAGTCGGAAGGGATTTTGCCTGACCGGTGCCGCATCGCCCGTTTCAATGTGGTGGCGTAGCAGGTCCGTGCATCCGATATCATACTTATGTTTACTGAAGACATCCGAAAATTCAATCAGCAACCCGCGCAACGCACCCAACTGTAGCGCTGACAAATCGTCAGAGTCCGCGCACAGCATATCAATCCAATCTAGGTCCTCCTTTGATGGTACGCTATTCGTGGGGCTCGGATCAGCCTGCGCAACCAGCCTCTCCTCCGCAGGGACCCGTGCCGCGTGAGCCAGCACGGTGCCCTGCTGAATGACGGCCGGCCGCGCCCCAGCGTTTAAAACCATGACAAACGGATCCCTGTCTGCCCCAACCAAAGTGTGAGCCACCGATAAATCGAGACCTCCAACAGCCCTATTAGAAGGACCCAGAAGCATGGCCTGTTCCGAGGCCTCCTTCCCCCATGGCTTCCGTAACCGGAGGGGAATCAACATTTGTGAACCCGGGGGCACGTGCACGGTCTGTGTTGCTAACGCCTGAATGGTAGCGCACGCCGTCCGAATTACATTAGGGCTCGTCAAAAATGAAATACGGCGACCCGATGGTAGTTCAATGCAACGCTGATCAATGAGAATTTTGATGGGCATTTTCGCCAAAAAATCAGTGCCCAATAGGCAAGGAACCGCCAGGGAAGATGAAACGAAAACGGGTCCCGACAATTTGATATCACCAATGCAAATGGACGCCCTAATCTGACCGATAATGCCCAACGATTCCCCGTTTGCGGCGTAAAATGGCACATCCACCGGAAGAAGCGGACGACATTGTACCGGGAGAATATTATAAATGAGATCCGAAATAATAGTCGCCGATGCCCCCGTGTCCACTAACACCCTGACCTCGACCCCATCAATCGATCCGGTAACGACGGATGAACCCGCTGAGGCAGCCACTATTCTGTGCCCCAATTCCGACCATTTAATGTCTCCCCGGTCCCGGCCGAACCCCCCTCTCCGAACCGAATCCCCGAACTCTACTCGGCTCTCCCTCGTCGCAACGCGACGACCCATACGTGTCGAGTATGCGGGCCAAGCATGTGAGGTGCCGCGACTTGCCGGGGTTTGCAGTGATGACTTGGGGCCTTGGTCGTCGTCCAGCCGAGGTCCCATGGCGCGCTGACGTGGGGCGCGGCAACCGGAGGCCACGTGGCCACGAAGGCCGCAGTTATAGCAGGTGATGACAGTAGTCGGAGATCTCGGTTGCTCCAGCTTGCGGGCCGCTCGCAGAGGCGAACGACCCCCCGACCTCCAGTCCCCCGCTCGTCCCGCGATGAACGCGTCCTCTCGTGGGCTGACGACTTGGGGCACGGTGTCAACCGGACCCGGAGTTGAGGCCACGGCAGCGTTGCAGACGACCCCCTGCTTTCGTTGAAGGACCTCGTGCGCTTGCATGCTCGTGGCGACCCGTAATGAAGAAATATCGGTGTCGTCGGCCGTGTTGATGGGGACCCCCAGGTCCTGCGCCAACTTGAGCAGCTGCTCCAAAACCATCGCATCTTGGCCCTCCTCGTCCATACGAGGGAACGCGGCGTCAGCGAGAGCGAGCAACGCCGTGCGGTAGGCGAGCACGGTCTCCGTGTCCGCCTTCCGTCTTGCGTAGAAATGATGGCGGCACGCCGAGGGAGGACCGTAGACTTTGGCCATGAGAGCCAGCGCATCCTTGAGCGTGGAGCGGTCCGACCTGCGTGCGGACGTGAAGGCCGCGAGCGCGTTGTCGTCCAGCATGGCAGGCAGTGCCCGCAGTGCCGTAGCGTCGGACCAGGCGGACATCTCTTGATGCGCCAAAAATCTGCGCTGAAATTGGCTCCAATCCCCGCCTTCCGCCTTGAATGCTGACAACGTGGGAAGGCGCTGCTGAAAGATAAAGTCGTCCTCCTCCTCGTGCTTCCTCTCTGCCCCCCCGTCGGTGTGTAAGATGGCGGCCCCAGTGGCGGGTGTGTGATGGCGGTCCGCCGCGCGCGTTGGTGACGTCAGCGGCCGCGCATGGAGAACCGCTGCCACGTGGTGATGGCCGTTCCCGCCAAAAGTTGGAGCGGATGAAATGGCGGGAATCGCCAAATCGTTTTGGCGGGAATCTGCAGGGCGATCCTGTAGCACGTCGGCCGCCGTCCCCGCTCCTCCCGACGAGCTGATCTCCGCCAAGATGGACGCGGCGGCGAGCAGCAGCTCCGCCAGACGGGAGTGTGCCTCGCGAAGCACGGTGTCAGTCCCCCGTCGCTCGACCGGCGCCGTCGGTGGATCCTGCCCCGTGGGCAGCTCCTCTTCCTCACCCCCTGATGCCCGCTGGCCCGCGTCGTCGAGGTTGTCCTCGTGGTCAATCCCGTGGGTCCGACGGTTCCTCCTTGTATCCATGCTTGGAGGACCGTTTCACTTCTGACGCCAGTTGAAGTATGGGAATTGACGGCAGGAACTTCTTGACGGGTAACACACTTTTATTAAATCCTTTAGGTATCACAATACAACGTGTGGTCTCTCTTCTTCCTCCGACACACTCCACTAATCTCGTGTAAGCTCTAGGCCTCTGGCTACACCCGATACACTTGACTCGTGTAGACCCTATGCCTCTGGCTACACACAATATACTCGACTCGTGTAAGCCCTATGCCTCTGGCTACACAATACACTCGACTCGTGTAAGCCCTATGCCTCTGGCTACACAATACACTCGACTCGTGTAAGCCCTATGCCCTGGCTACACATAGTACATTCGGCTCGTGTAGACCTATGGCTACACCCACTACACTCGCCTCTGGGTTACACAGAGTCCCGGTCCCCTTAGGACAGCGGGGCTAGGTACCGCAGGGCTCTAGGTCTTCATCCCCGTCTTCCTTCTTCGCTGGTTACACACTGCCCTTACGCCTGTGTGCATCCCCTTTTATAGCCCCTGCTCACGAGGGACGGAGCTGATGCGGCGTCGACGTGAGCGTCGTTCCTTAATGACCCAATCACGACGCACTCTCTCTCAGCGCGTCACCGCCCACAGCCAATCGGTACCCCGTAACCCACGACCCCGCGCTGACCCCTGATCCTCCACCGTCAGCGCGCGTCACCACCTACACAGCCAATCATCACGCACTGTGCATACGATCCTTAATCCCAGCGCGTATCACCTCTACAGGTGTGTGTGTATGTGTGTGTATGTGTGGGGAGCGGTAGTGTAGCGGTTAGCGCGCTGCGCTATGAACCCGGCGACACGGGTTCGATTCCCGCTCACGGCCAACACCGATTATCTGAACCGGTATCGGGCCTCCCCTAGGTCGACTCGGCCTCAAATGAGTACCTGGTGCGGTGTGTAAACATCAGCAATGGGGAGACAAAGGCGGCCGGGCGTGGTGTTGGCCCCACCCACCCTCTCGTGTGTCGTGCCGGCCGACATAGGTGCTCGCTAGGAGCCCTTGCCCCAAGTCTGTTACAGGCTACACGGGTGATCTTTGTCTTTGTTTGAACACCGTGGCGAGGTGGGCCCACGCCTGTAATCCAGCACTGTGGAGGCGGCGAGGGTTGGCGGATCACGCAAATGACAAACGTCGCGAAACTCCCTTCCCGTGGGCATCACCAGCACAAAGCAGCGGAGCAACGCATGGACTAATATCACCCGTCCCTTCTGTACGGGGATCGAGTGTTGCTCCCTCGCATCCGTGGGGTTTTCTCCGGGCGCTCCTGTTTCCTCCCACGTGTATAATAAACACTCGCCACTGATTGGCACAAAACATCTTAGATTTAAAGTTTTCGTGACTGCAAAGATTCGTACTATTTGGTGAAAATGAAAATTCTGTTGTTTTTTCATTTATTTTTATTTTTAACTACGTGACTTTACCGAAAAAACCAAAGAGTACAAAACATCTTACTATGTATGGAACTGCAGAGCGATCGTTGACACCGGCTCAGCGCCTTGCAGCCTTCCAGCTCGTGTCTGTGGGTCCTACTCAGCGATAGTGAGATGACATTTGCACAAAATACAACAACGCTATATATAAAACTAAGCATTCGATTTGTTTGTATTTTCTTCTTTAGATTCGTCTTACTTTTTAGGAGCTTCTTCGAATGCGAATAAAAACGGTGGTAGGCGTGTGACGAAGCGTCGATTCAAAATCGATGATTACGCTCGCCATACCTGCATACATACACGCATATGAACATCAATAATTCACGGTATATATGTAAATTATATGCCAATTCTACGATCACGTTACGTGCGGCGAGTACTCCTGCTTCGAACAAAAGCGAGCGGAACACGCCGGTCCAGAGAGAGTCGCGGGGGCCGATGAACGACAACAATGTTTGTTTCGCTTCTTTGGCATCGTCTGTTCATTTATTGATTCGATATACAATCTCTCAGACGCGCGCAAGGCCGGTGGTCTGAGAAGGGTCGTACCGGAGCCGGTCACCAGCCGCACGCGACCGAGTAACATTGGGGGGGGGGGGGCGCTTGCGTTCGAGTCTCAACTCTGCCCGCTACGACCCACAGGGCCCCCCCCCCCTCCTTTCCGACGCGTGGCACCGCCAGTGAGTGGGTCATTGCAAGTCTGTCCGGTGATGGTGGTGGTGGGTGCTATGACTGCTTGCCATACTATAGGAGCATGTTACACGAAGCGAGGCGAGTCATGCTGGTTTCAAAGAAATCGAGTGGAACGCGTTCGCCCAAAAGACCAGTTGGGGCACCGCCGATTAGCGCGGTTGGCTACGTGCGGTGCGAAAGAAGTTCAACACGCATACACACGTGTACCGTAATCCCAATTGAGACATTTGCGATGGAATTTTCCACTTGTTTAGCAAGTGTGTACGTTGACGCCGGCATGGTCCAGATGACATCACGGGAAATGTATCGTCCACCTGTGAGCCGGACGTCGGGTGATTGTACGGTTACCCATAAATCGGCAAAGTATTAACCAGGGTGGCCCTGCTGGAGTGGTAACCGCGAAGCTCACGTGACGAGCTGCGAGCGCTGTGCCGACGCGTCACCTCCCCCCCCCCCGGCTTGCCTCGCGGGTACCGTGGGGAGTTTCCATCGCTGCTGGACCACCGCTGGGCCCAGGGGGAGATGCCTGTTTGAAAGAGGCAGCTTTAGAGGGATCGTCTTTGGGACTCGCTTTGTTTTTTTTAATTTCAAGATGAAAAACGACCTCATAGCCCCCACCGCCGCCGCCACCTTGCACATTATTTCACGTCTTTAATGAAGGAGGAGGTGGTGGTGGTGCGCCTACGAGTCATCCGATACATCGCTTGGTAAGACTTGAGATGTCCTGCAACTTTAATGAGCGCTATATACCCTTACCTTACCGAGGCGATGTGCAGACTTTGTGTTCTTATAATGAGATTCGCGTGTCCATAATTCATGACGGGGGGGGGGGGTCACTACGTCTCATTAAGCTCGGCACCGCGTGAAGACCACGCCAAGCACTCGCCTCTCGCCTGCCTCTCTCCTCCATCCCTCCCATCGCGTCCACCTCATCCGTTACCCCCCCACCCCGTACCCCCAACTCGCCCTCTTGGATGTTTGGTAGGTTGTGTGGCTTCCAAAAATGAGCCAACTCTACGACCGAAATTTCCAAGGCGATCCGCATAGTAAGGCGCCCCGGTTTCAATATCAGAATGATGATTTATGCTGGAGGAATCCGATGAGCAATAAAGCTCTTTTTTCACAGTTGTCCAGTTGGCGAACGGGGTCAGGACGTTACAACAACAAACGCAATACACAATAGGAGTGCAATTTATATAAAAGGTAAATAAATCACTTCAAATATACAGACAGTACAAACAAAAGTAAATTATTTTATTTCTCTTATCAGGTAAAGCCCCCTGAGCTATTCGTTGTACAAGGCTGGTTACACATAGACGCGCGTCTATCCGATTATCACACGAACACCCGCATTTTGCCTTTAAAGAAATAGGGGAAAGTGCGTTTTATAAATCGTATAACATGGTTATCGGTGCATGAGCTTCATCATCATGTCCTGTCATCAATTTCGCTTTCACCCAATTCCCGCATCGTCACAGATTCGCCCCCATCGCTTCCTCTCATTTATTTCATTCACCTTATTTCCACCATGACGTGCATATACGCTGCACCGTTCTTAGTTCTCTTTAAAGCGCCCCGATTAAGGCGCTATGCCGATGACGTTAAGATGAGATAAGGTTTCAAAGTTATCTGTGTAACCGGGTGATAACCCAAGAGACCAGGATCGAGTCGAATTGAGTATTAGTCTCTTGCGCCCTTGATTCCACGCCACGCGATCCCATTTATGCGTCGACACTGCACCAATTTAATTGCTGCGCCGATTACCGCATTGTACGGATAATGAGGACATTGTCCGGATAGTGAGGACATTGTCCGGATAGTGAGGACATTATACGGATAATGAGGACGCTCCGGAAAGTAAGACGCACTTCAAACATTGTGCCCGGTGCCAATGAAGTTACACACGTGGTGCAAAGCGCGTCTTATAATCCGGCAAAACATCATTTCGAGGTCGTTACTCCCCTACCCGCGAACTGAGTAAGTGGGGGGGGGGAGGAGGGGGGGGCTCCTAATGTGACGTAACACCACGCAGCCCCCCCCCCCCCCCACCTCTTCGTGTTTAAAAGCTCCGGCAGCCGCCGTGCCCAGTCCAAATTAAAAGTCTCCCCTCCCCTCTGTGCGGAGCTCACGAGCAGAGCCGTGCGCGCTCGTGTCGCTTCACGCACGCGCCGCGCGCGCGCCCTCGTGTGCGCACGTACTGATTGCAGAGGCGGTGAAGGACTCAAGGACGTCCTCGACTTGCGGCGATCGCAGCGGCTCAGCAGACGCGCGCGCGAGCTTCGCCAGCAAAGGACGTCAGCTGCCGGAGTGGAGATGAGCGACGTAAGGACATCACAGCCGTCGTCATCGTCAGCATCGTCAGCACCACCGCCAGCGCCACCGCCAGCGTCACCGCGACCGCCGCCGTCGCAATGCACCGACACTCGGCACCGATGTCATTTCACTGTCACACATTCTGAAACATCATCATCATCAGCTCCACTGTCATCAGTAGCACCGCACCTTTCTCGATGCTGTATCATCATCATCATCGTCATCCCCACATCAGCAGCACTCCACCTGTCTCAATTGTGTGTCATCGTGATCGCCAATGCCACCAGCAGCACAGCGCCTTTGTCAATGTTGTATCATCATCATCAGGCTGGGTGGGTAGTGGCGCCGCTGTACTTAGAGCTTCCACGCACAATTAGAAAGTTGAAATTTCGGTCGGGAGGAGTGAGGCTGAGCCTTTCCACAAAGTGGTACAAATAAGTAAGTACCACTTTGTGGCAAGTCAACATTCGCCATCCAAATAAGTAAGTACCACTTCGTGGAGAGAATGTACCGGCCACCACCATGAGAATGTGTCATTTACACCGCTGCATCAGGGCTGCCCCGTTGCCCGTATGAGCCGGGTGACGATTTGACTTAACTTGTATCAGCAGCAGCATCATTATCAGCCATCAGCAGCTTCAGCAAACGGCATCACGCGTGGAACTCCTCCACCGCAAATCGCTGCTAAGCGCTCATCGAGTAGAATCCTTGCGCCTGTCCTGGCATCATTGTACGATGTTTTTTTTTAAATCGCGGTTTGCCGAGCAGAGACACCAAAGGTTTCAACGCGCCAAATTGGCCAGAAACAAACAACACGATGACGGTTGTAATCGATAAGAGACAATACTCTTACTTGAATTGGGTAAGGTGTTTTATTATGGCAGCTTGGGGAGATGGAGGAGAGATGGTGGGAGAGAATTACAAATTGGAGCGAGGGGATAGCCCCCCCCCAAAAAAAATTCTGCAGGTCCGAGCCAGATGAGATTAGAATTATGTTTTATTTTTCAAGGGGAGGCCTGGGTTTGACGAGGGCCAACAGCAAATAACTGCAGGGTGCTTCAAAATTTTTTTGACACTTATATGGGACGGCTAACGGAAAAAGAACGGATAAAACACTGTAACATGACAACAAATGGATGTTAGTAGCTTCAAAAAGTCAGTTTCCACTTATTCGCCATCATTGTCAGCGCATGCCTGGAATCTTCACCAAGTGGTCTCCAGGCACATGTCTTGTGGTATTGCTGCACATTCTCAGAAGTGTTAACATTTTGTTGAAGCTCCCTGGATTGTGGCTCTCCCCCTCCCTTCCCGCCGCCACCATCACCTCTCTCTCCGTCTGAGTGAGTGTCTCTCTGCCTACTGAGACCCCTTCCTGCGCGTCACCTCTCCCACTCGCTGCAAAAAAAGCGAGAAACATGCGCGTTGGTTGTCCTCTGTCTTCCCCGGCGCGCCTCCACGGCTCGCCTTGCAGAAGGCGGATGGACGGATGGCCGAGAGGGGAGCGGGAGGAGGAGGAGGAGCGGCAGGTGAGTCGGCACGTGCCACGATCTCGACGAGTGGTGAACAATTCCACATGAACACAACTGACGTGCTTGCGTGCGGGGATGGAATTCCTTTCCAGCTCAGACCCCGCTTGCTTGCCCATCGCCACATAAATGTAACCTCTTGTTGTTGTGACAGCTCTCTCTCTGGTTCAGCAGTTCCACTGCTGGATGGATTCCACATTGTCATCATTATCTTATCTTGACGTCATTTGTATCGCGGCTTCATCGAAGCGCTTTGCAGAGAAGTAACAACGCTACAACAAGGCGCGTGTGTGTGTGTGTCTCATGGTGGTGAAACAGATGCGAGAAAGCAATGTGGGGGCGAGTCTGTGACAATGATGATGGTGGTGGTGGTGCGTCAATTCGGTGAAAGCGAAATTGATGACAGTAAATGATGACGAATGAATGGGGTCAATGAGTGATAGCCTTGTAATGAGACTATGAAGAGGGAACGGTAACGGAAGTGGTGGTTATGGGGGGGGGAGGCGGGGGGTTAAGGGGGTCGTGGTGTGAGCTAGGGGATAATAAATCAGTTTTAAGTGAGGAGCAGAAACTATGATGGGCACACTCGACCGCCGAGCCAACACGTGGGATGTGTTGGGAAGTGTCCAGGTTAGCAGGAGTGTATCTCAGCTGAATCGCTTGATGTGCCGAGAAGCGTGTGTTGTACGTGCATGTCTTTTGTTTTGTAGGGTGGTTAATCCACAATACAGGTTTTTTTTGGGGTTAGATCGCGTAAATATATAAATGTGTCCTTTATATTTTTACGCGATCTCATCCCATAAAAACCCGTATTATGGATGATATTGGTCGCGAACGTCTACTACGTGTTAAATTGAGGGTAGCTAATATGGGGTTTTAGCTGTCGTGAATAAGCGAATACAAAAAAAAGATATACCTCGAAAAGTATGATGATGAAGAAGGCTGCAAAGTTGGGCTCAGGATTAATATGGACAAAACTAATTCCACGTCCAAGAAAACTCAAAATAACCACGAATGTCGTTGTGAAGGATACAAAACCAACAAGTAGACAATGTCGCCTTCACATCTCCGTCTATTCACGCAAAAAAATGTCATTCATTCGTTTCGTGTCCATCGACCCAACTCAGTCCGATCGACCCAACTCAAGGGCATAAGAGCAAGCCCCCTCTATGTGCCTGTGGGGTGAAGTAAACCATGAATCACATCCAGAAGTCTGCCCAATCCAACGTCCGTTGTTCGTATTCAGTCGTCCGCTGTTCGTGTTCCGACATCTGTTGTTCGTCGTCCGCTGTGCGTGGCGGAGGGACACGGCAGGAGCAAACGGCAGAGTGTGCTCCTGCGCTGCACCTCGTGCGGCTATTGAAGGCGAGTCGGAATCCAAGGATGAAATGGTAGAGGCGGAAGAGGAGCAGGCGCATTGGAGAGCTCTTGCAAACCTGAACTCGACATCGAAATCCAACCGAGCAATCTGACGGAAGAAACCCGTTCTAAAAGACAGGCCAGTGTTTTGTTTTTGCCTCCCGTTATACGTGGGTCAAACTCAGACCTTAACGAAGAAAACTTGAACAAAAACTGCAAAAGTGTGCAAAGAAGCACGGGGAGTTACTGAGAGCCAGAGGAGAGGAACACGTGGACGTGGGAACATACCCAGGGTTAAAGTCATTCACACGGTGAATGAAGGTAAGTGGGCTTGGGCAGGACACGTCATGGCTAGATGTGACGATGGTTCCATGGTGCGGAATGATTACGGCGTGGCACCCAAAGAATGGAACGATTTGATAAATACGCTACGATTGTGTTGATAGTGGTGGTGGTATTGGTGGTGGTGGCAGTGTCGGTGTTTGCGGTGGTGGTGGTGTTCATGTTGGCGGAGGTTGGTATTTATCTCAGTAGTAGTGGTGGTCGTGGTGATGGTGATGTATGTACTGTTTGATGAACCTTTTTCGCACCGTACGTAGCCAACCGTGATAACCGGAGGTGAGTAATGATGATCGCTCACTGACGCTGGCGATGGTGGCAGTGCCAGTGGCGGTGTTGGTGGTGGTGCTGGTGGCGTTCACGTAGTTTGTATTTATCTCAGTAGTGGTGGTGGGTGGTGGTGATGGCTCGCTGACACTGGCGCTGCTGCTGCTGCTGCCGTGTGTTGTGGTGGAGGAGGAGGAGGAGGAGCCAAGCGCGAGTCGACTGAGGAGGTGGACATCGACCTCAAGGCGCCCGAGACGGAGCGCGCCGCCGTGGCCATCCAGAGCCAATTCCGCAAGTTCCAGAAGAAGAAGGACGACAAGAAGGAGTGACGAGGACGACGACGACGAGGACGACGAGCAAGGCCGACGACGATGCGACTCAGGGACGACGCCCGAAGGAGGAGACGTGGGGGGGGGGCTCCAGGCACACCGTAAGAGGCCACGACCGCGCCTTGTCCACACCTGGGTGGTGGGGGAGGGGGGCTTTTTATTAGTGGGATTAAAGTTCACCGTGTGGTCACCTGTGGGGAGATGATACGAGGTCATATATATAGAAATAACAAAGAACTAACTACTATTCTATTATTTAACTGAAGAAAAAAAATCGATTACAATTTTTATCCAAAAAGTGCTTTAATGAAACCAGCGTGGGTCCTGTGATGAATAATATTGTAATACTAATAATTGTTATTTCGTATTGTAACGCGCCGCGTAGTATTCACCCACTCTCGTAGAGAGAGAGAGAGGACGACTCGGAGGCTCCAGGAGGAGGAACCACAGCCGACGAGCGGGAAGGCAGCAGCAGCCACGCATTGAGCCGGCGCTACCTACAATTAGCTAAGCTCTGCGGTCCTTTACATATAATCGCCCAATCGATGAGCATTTACGTGTGGGAAGAAACCGGAGTACCCGGAGAAAACACATTCGTGCGAGAGGGAAACACTCTATCCCATACAATCGGAACAGGCGGAGTCCACATTTGTGTTGCAGCGTCTTCCCCTGGCGAAGTCAGGGTACGGAGGCTCCTCGACCCGCACGGGACGGGAGTTTCGCAACATCCGTGTGCGGTGATCCACCAAGCCCTCGCTACCTTCGCCGGCGCTAGATTCCAGGCGGCCACGTGCATACCCACCATCGTAGTGCACGTTGCCAGGTGTTTGTACAACACCACCTCCATTCAGTGGCGACGCATTTCAAGGACGACTTTAAGGGGTGATGACGAATCTCGGCAGATTGTAAAAGGCGTGGCGATGAGACTCGGGGGAGGGGGACGATTGGATTAAGCGTGCGCCCCCCTCCCACAACACCCCCCTATCCAAAACCCATTTCGTCTCACCTGCAAAAAAGAAAAATCATCCTTCAGTCTGTGATGGTTGTTGTTGTTGTTGTTTTTGAAAACGGAGGAGTACACGCGTGCTGCGCCAGTTGAGAAGACGCAATAAGGTTCGCCACGACGCATCGAGTCGTCGATTGTAATAATCGATTCTTACGATCAGAAACAGATGCATGCATCGCGTTCTCCCTTGTGGCAATCGATTATTGAGCCGTGTGCGCAAAGGAGACGATGGGGAGAAGTTAAGCAAATGGGCCCCATGTACAGGTGGTCCAGATGTCTCGTGACCCCCAAATTAATTCACCCCTCACATTGTTTTGGTTCCTTTGCATGTTAATTTCTGCTTTAAATAAACTTTAAAAAAATATTAAGTTTTAGAGAATTAAATAGAGGTCACAAGACATTTGGACCACCCTGTAACTTTATCGTGACAATTCACGAATCGCTGGCAGCGACACGCGGGGCGGTGACGCGGACCCAGCGGCCGCGCATTTCGCCGCTCGTTGCAGAAGTTATTTTTGCGGTTCGAATCCAGTGGCCGCCCTGGTTATTACCACGGGTGAAATAATACTAACGACACTGCACCGTCTGCTTCACAGTGAATGTTAAAGATCCATCCGTCGTCTTTGTCAAGAGTTAGGGCCAGAGACCAAATGTCAAATCAACCCGCAACTTACTCAATTGCGATCACGCAGAGCACCCCCTATTAGCACGGTTTGGCTACATACGGTGCAAAAGAAGTTCAACATATATAAATACGTAGCAACCATCTCCCCTCTTGCTGGCAGATAAGGCTCGATTGCAGCAGGTCAGGTGCAGAGTCGCAATGTGGCCGCACAGGGACAGCTGCCGCTGGGGGTGTCATTTGAAGCGTGTTGAGGTGAGATGCGATGATTTCTGTTAAGCGCTTCGGCGAATTGGAAGGGCGCTCTGTAAAGCCGAGACAATAATCAGCGTGACTCACTCTCTGCGCGGTCATTTGCTAACGGCTCTGGCCGAACCACCTGGGTTGATGATCTTTAAACGTGCGACTCGGCCGGAATGGCAAATAAGCTGCGTTGGGCTTTGCCGGTGACGATGCACATCGGGTGCAATGATGAATGAAGTATTTGCCTCTCGGGGTCGCGAGATCCGGTTCAAGATTCCTTCCTCTGACATGGCAGTGGATGTGGCGGCCTCGTAGCGGCTGCATGTGACACGCGAACCACTTGTGTTGAATTCAGTGACGACTTTTTCGGTCTCGAGCCACCGGTCACCATGGCATCAGCACATCGATCCGAACGGGATCAGCACATTGGCACGGTATAACTAGTATCCGGATTTCTCCAGGATAAACAAATATTTTCTAATTCTGATCCTCGTACACGCGACAATCTCGTCGGGTGGTGGAGGGGTTCACGACAAGGATTTTAGCATTAAGCTAGCACCACGTGGCCTAGCACAAAAACAAATACGGATCATTACAAACAACCTCGAGCTGGAATACGCTACACATTCGTCAATAATACTGTGGCCTCAAATAAATAAAGTACATAATAGGCGACGTTTCGGGCAATGCCCCTTCTTCACAACAATACGAGTGGATGAAAGTTGGCGACAGCACTTTGTTTCCCACGGGGCCGGATTAGAATTTGAAGGCACGATCTAATTGACGGATGTGATGAGCTTGTGTGTGTGTGTGTTTTAGTGAGTGAATTGTCATTGCGCACCCACTACCAACGAAGCAGCAGCAGCAGCATCACCGACTAATTTTGCTGACCCCTTGACCTGCAAATCGTCGAATCCGAGGTGGATCTCGATGCGTGTTATCGTCACCCACTAAATGACGGCGCGGTTACTCGGGGGGAGCTGTGAGCCGGAGAGAAATGCGATGCAATAACTGGGACGGGATGACGACAGCAAGGCACGAGAGCGAAGAGGCACGGGGACCGGACACTGGGAAGAGGAGAGGAGGAGGATGACGATGGTGATGCGAGAAGAGCGTGGAGTGACGTCACATAACACAGGAGCCACGTGACTGAAACCACGCGGAGGACACTCGGTGCTGGGGGAAATGGCAACACTTTGGTGTTGAGAATTCGGGGTTTTCTTGGGAGACGCGCGCACTCGGCTCTTGAAGGGGTCCAACCAAAGCTCCCCTCCTCTCCCCCTTGTGTCCACGCCGCTCTGCTGCTATAACCTGCGGAATAAAAGCTGCTCAGTCGACTCAGTTCCCCATCGAGTTGAAGAGAACAATTGATGCATGTATTCGCTCCTACGTTTGATGTCCGTATTAATCAGTTAATCGCGACGCTTATCAGGCGCGCAATGTTGCATCTATGGGGCCGTCCATAATTGACGTCACGCGATTTTGGACGATTTTTGACCCCCCCAACTCGTCACACGGCGTCACATAAAGTCAGACCCCCCCCCCTCAAATATGACGTCACAAAGCTCTGCCCCCCCCCCAAAAAAAAACCATGTTTCCATTTCGAAAATAAAACATGCTTCAAATCGCTTTAAACTTTCGTCATTGTAGTGCGTATTTAATGTTGCGCTGCACTCTGATGTTGTAGGAGAAAACACGCATTAAAAAGGAGGCGTTGGAAAGCTTAAATGTAGCATAAAATTCACTTGAAAATATTCAACGTCTAAAACTGCAGATGTTCAGAATATTATATTGAAATTATCTTATAATTATAAAACATTTAAAGCAATTATAACTTGAAACTTCGTAGTAAAACGAAGCAAAATTGAGAGTACAATTATCACAATCATAATCAAAATGTTTAATTACAATCATAAAAAAATGTAAAATGTATGCTTCTCCATTCTCCCATGGAGAAGCAAAATACTCCTTCATGGAATAAATAAAAGGTGACCTTAGTAAATTTAAATAAGCAAATAATTAATAATGATAATTAATCAAAATGTGTTGTTAAAACAATTCTATATTTATTTAAAGTTGCGCATTTTGATGTGACGTCACATCGTCACAAATGTCTGACCCCCCCCCCCCTAGGTGCGTGACGTCATTTATGGACGGCCCCTATTCACTCTTTAATATTCGAGGTGACAATGACCTTCCAATTACCTTTTCCGAAAGCGCCAATTGGTCGTCTCTATGACGAGACGAACGTCTGTCCATTGAGCAGAAAGTGGAGCGCGAGTCTTGGAAAAGATGCAAGAGTCCGGTGTTGGGGACGGGAATAAGAGCGGACAATGAAGAGCCTCGCAAACGCAGTCGGGGACGCTCACAGTGGGAGGGCAATCGGTGGCATGGAGAGTGTGCGTGGGATCGACTCGTGTGCATCTTGGTCGGATAAATTGATGTAGTTGCAAATGGCCGTTGAGGATGGGGCATTCGGTGCATTTCCCTTCCTCAGGAGCTGGTCGACAGTAGAGAATAAGGTCATGGGGTTGTTGATAGCGCGAGGTGACCGGTTACAGTAGGTGGATTTAGCCTATTTAACATAACTCTGATAGATCTGAAGTTGGTCCTTATAATCATGCTAATCTCTCACATTAACATCACTAGCCCCGGCCACTTCTTTGTAACCCTTGGGATACACCCATTTCAAACCTTTAAAAACAGTCTGCCTCAGCAGGAGAACGTGCTTTCCCACCTGATAACGGACGCTTGTGTTGCGCCCGAAACGTCGTGATATATTTTATACCTACGTGACTTTACCGAAAGAACCAAAGAGTTTGGTCCTCATAGATTGGGGAGTGCACTTCACGGTTGGACTTCCTGTTAGCCTTCGGAGGTGGGATTTATTTTCCCTACGTAGTTCAGAGTCCCAAGCGGAGGGGGCAGTACATCGGTGACTGTGCGTGTTCTTGGTGGAGCCACTCGGGCGAGCGTGTTGCGTAAAATTGTACAATCTGGCAGGCTCATTGACGGGGAGGTCCAGCTCCTGAGCAAGAGAGAGAGCTGGACAAGACATTGTTGAACACGGCAGGGGGAAATGAGACTTGAGATGACGGAATGAGTAACTCTGCTTTAGAGGAGGAGGAGGACCAGGGGGGGCAGGGTAGAGCCAGAGATGTAAAAGAATGACACAAACTATGGCACAATTTTCCAAATGAAATGATTACAACCACGAAAACCGTTGCTCTAAAATCGTACATTTATTGATACAAAAAGGTATGTCGTTTAAAAGATTCGTGATTTGCAACTGCGCTTGTACACCAATCGGCATCACGACATAAACTGTAAAACCCATCTCGTGGTCCCGCTGCATAGCGGCACATGGCGACGCCACCGACGCAAAACGTTCATAGCGCAACCGTCGAAAATTTCGTAATTTCCAGCTCCCACGTTGTTCCCACCGTGCGGCAAAAAGAGCAGCGTGAAAGAAAAGCCGACTGACTGACGGGCCCCCACACGAAGCCACAATAACCTTGCGTGGCAACGACACGGCCTTCGCCAGACCTGCCCAAAGACCCCCCCCCCCCCGTAAAGCCTTTTAACAGACAATTTGGGGCAAGTTCTGTGAGCGAGCACCTATGAAGGTCGGCATAGCACACGAGGGGGTTGCCAACACCATGCTCGGCAGCCTTTGCCTCGCCAGTGCCGATGCTTACACACGGGACCAGGTATGCATTCATGTCCGAGTCGAGCTAAGGGAGGCACAGCTCCGATTGATATTCACCCCACTGATATAGGTCGTGAGTGGGAATCCAACTCGGCTCAATGGGTTCGCAATGCAGCGGACTAATTACTACACTGCCGCTCCGCATTCAAGCCCAAACAAACACCGACACCTTCAACAAGCAAATTTATAGAAAATTTTGAACATTTACAAGTATGCCATGAATAAAAAAAAACAGGTTTAGGAGGAATTCAGTGTAAAACAATTTGTTTAATAATGCACTATTCACGAGATGGGTAACTTTTGGGAGGGTTAACGCACGAACACACGGACATACAAATGCATGGACTCCCACGCAAGCGAACGCGGGACAACGCAAAACACGCAAATGAAATTACACTGCACGTTCACACGCGAACGCGCCCGAGAAAAACGTCGAACTCTCGATTACTTTTCACCAAAAACCCGGATTAAAACGCACAATTAAAAACCAAAGTGAGACAATGTGCCGCCCGTTGCAGAGCGGCAGTGGAACCTTTGGCACCAAGCGAACCGCCAATGATCCCGACAGCATTGAGACTTTGTTCACCAATGCTCCTCTTCGTCAGGATTGAGTCTAATTTTTTTTCAGTCCAAAGCAAGGCGAAAAATGCACTGTATTTTAGTCATCAAAACTAGTTTCTACAAGAGTCTGGTGACGTACGTCTCGTCAGGGAGATCGGCATACAAGGCATTTGTTTTAAAATGGAATTGTGGGTAGCGATCAATTTCTTGGGGTCTTTGCCACGAAATCGTCTTGCTGCAGATGTAACTGATGCAGCAGAAGGCAACGGCGATTGTGGGTGGCTCCAGGCATTAAACGGTCCACATTGCGCAAATTGGTTTGAACATGCCTACCATCATACAAACCACCATAATAGTGCACAGCACTTTTATAAAGACATTATATAAAAGCTCCGTAAGATAATTTGGCACCACGTAGAAGCACATATTGGCCATCTTAAAGGTGTCACCTGCATACCGTTGTGAAATTTATGGCTGACATTTCTATGCTTGTTTACCCAGGAAAGCCACGAGTCTCACGAAAATTGTTCAGACAGATCTTGCCGTGTTTTCTTGTCGGGTTGACACTTGATACGCTGGCCATCGAACAAACACGGTCACTGCATCACGCGTTTTCAGATGTGCTTCTGCGGCCGTCTGAAACGCTCTTCCCTCCGATATTAGGAAGCCAGTGGAGCTGTCGAACTTTGAAATCTCGGTTGAAAACTCATTTCTTTAGAATGCTTTTTTGCGTTAAGTTCATCATCCTTCCCCACTCCTACGATTAGCACGGTTGGCTACGTACGGTGCGGTCTAAGTGCAACGTACACAATCAAATTTTTAGTAAATAAATTAATGCAACGCTTCGTCTTGGATCTAAGCAAGTCATTGCACGGGCTTGTCCTATGCCATGCAGATTACATCTCGCGTATCGTTTGTTTGTCCGCGTGGCATGTACTGTTCACGAAGCATTCGACTAACCGCATAATCAAATCCTGGCAGGGGGGTCAATGTAACCAATTATCCTGCGAGGGTGTATAAATGAGTACCACTTCCACGAGGAGAAACTGGTCGCCACCCTCGCGATGTCGAGTTTCCACCACCACTTGTTGCGGGTCACAGAGGGTGTCATTATGAGCAGAGAGGAGACACCGGGTTCACGTTTGGCTTTATTGTTGCTCGTTTGGCTGTCGACTTGACGTGACGGGGCGTAATAGGTGACTAAACACCTTCACCTCTTGTACCCTGACAGAACTGCTACTGCTACGTGCACAATTGGTGATATTCGGAGCTGGCTCAGACAAGGCAATTCCCTTAAATGTCATAAAAAGTCCTCCTTACAAATACCCAGGCAAATCAAGAGCACTAGAGGCCCCACTGTACTCCCAACTATGTTTCCCATTACACCCATCCATAATTACAGCACACATTTACTCTTAAACAAACATTATGAAAAAAACGTGTTTTTTCTATATATAAAAGTGTGTGTTTGTGTACACACAGCAAGCTTTGCTGTGCACAAGGCCAAGCAACAGGTACCACTGTGTGAAGCTATGTGTGTGTGTGTGTACCAGACTGGTATGTTTTGGTCGACTCAGCCTCATATGAGTACCTGGTGCGGTGTGTAAACATCGCTACCGGGGCAGGCAAAGGAGATCGGGGGGCGTGGTGCTGGCCACCCACCCCCATGCGTACCGTTCAGGCATTCATTCAGGGCTGTTTCGCAGACAGCACTCGCCCCAACGGTGAGTTAAGGCTATATGGGAGCGGGGGGGGGGGGGATCTGTTGCCTTCGTACGTTTTTGGTGAGAGTCTATATCGACACACCGTTGTGTGTTGCAAAGGAGCAAATCCTCAGGAGCTGGCGGCAGATGCAATGTGGCATGAGGGGTGCTCATGGACGTGCCGCGTTGGGCGTGCATTCTTGTGTATACCGACTTGGCGCGTACGCCGCAGCGCTAGGGTGCTGATGTATTCGTCAGTGGAGGCCGGGGGTCGAGTGGTTTTATACACGTAAACTCTCCCGGCTCAAGATGTTATTCTGAAAGACAACGAAGGAGCCATGGTTATATAAAATAAACCTCATTAAAGTCACACACGTTACATCAAATGTTAATTCGTAATAATTATGGCTGTGGTGCAAAAATGAGGTGGAGTGGCTGATAGCACACCCAGCCAGCAGCCTTTGTTAATCTAGCGCAGTTGACTTTAACCCTTAGAACCTTTGAAAAGCCCCAGTGCGATCCAGATACAATGTGCCACATTGATACACACCTTTTAAACATTACTGGCAGTTTACACGTAACTATACATTGGTTATAGCCAGGCATATAACTGACAAAATACAAAACCAACCATCGAAAGTGCATGCAAACTTCATACTCAAAGACACACACACTTTGACAAAGACACACAACAATATCACGAAGTCATCTCAAAATCCACATACACTCAAGACTCGTATACACTTAACATAAATATGCAAACAAACAAAGGCACCTGCAAGCTCCCTGAACCAGCCATCCACATATACAAAAGTACTCACAGACCACTCGCAAAAATGTCATACTCGACGAAGCACACACACACTCGCACACTAGCATACTAGCATACTCATGCCAGCATACGTACACACACACGTACACAAACGCTGACACGCACCAAGCGAAACAAACTCGCACACAAACTCACTGGAACCCAAGTCTCGAACCAGACGCTCACCTTCTTGCGTTTGTTGTCGGAATCCTTGTCTCGGTTGATGTTCTTCCCGTAGGCAGCGCTAAGGCCGCTGCCAGCCTCATCGGAGCGGTAGCTGGGAGGGCCGGCTCCTCCCCCACTACTGCTGCCACCGCCACCACTTCCACGCACGTCGGGCGCCGCCAGGTCCTCGCGGCTCCGAGACCGCTTCTGTCGCCACGCACAAACACACGGGCACACTCCAATATTCGCACAAAGGCAAAGGTCCCCCATGTGGCAGGGCGAGTGCTGTTAACGAGCACCTATGAAGGCCGGCACGGCACATGAGGGGGTGGGTGGCCAACACGACGCCCGGCCGCCTTTGTCTCCCCAGTCGTGATGTTTTACACACCACACCAGGTACTCATTTGAGGCCCCGTATAACCTTAACAGACTATTGGAACGAGTTCTGTTGGCGAGCACCTAGGAAGGCCAGAACGACTTACGAAGGGGTGGCTGGCCAGCACCACCCACGGCCCCCTTTGTCTCCCCAGTGGTGATGTTTACACATCGCACCAGGTATTAATTTTTGGCTGAGTCGACCTATGGGAGACCCAGGACCGGTTCATATAATCGTCACTAGTGTTGACCAGGAGTGGCCGGGTTCATAGTGCGGTGCGCAAACAGTTGTACTACCGCTCCCCACACACACAAAGATAAAGATCCCCCGTATAGCCTCAACAAACTGTAGGGGCAAGTGCTGTTAGCTAGCACCTATGAAGGCCGGAACGGTACACGAGGGGGTGGGTGGCCAGCACCACGCCCGACCGTCTTTGTCTCCCCAGTGGCGATGTTTACACACTGCACCAGGTACTCATTTCAGGCTGAGTCGACCTAGGGGAGGCCCAGGACCGGTTCAGATAATCATCACTGGTGTTGGTCGTGAGCGGGAATCGAACCGGGTCGCCAGGTTCATAGCGCAGCGCGCTAACCGCTACACTACCGCTCCCCACACACACACACTCACCTATGCACACACACCTATACAGAAACACTCATAAGCAGATAACTTACAAACAAGAGCAAATATTAACCATGAAGTAAGGTAGCTCCATGGAATTGGTGCCCAGCTAAATATACTTTTCAGCCATATTGAGCGGTTAAAATAGCTACTTACGAGAATCAGGTGCTATGGGTTTAATATAATCTCGGCTGACAGAGGCTTGAGAAGAGTTGATGTGGCCATCCAAAACAGCAGCAGTGAAACAAAGACAACTGTCGACCGGCTTCATCATTTCCCCCACTTTATGCGGTAGATGCGTTCCAAAAAAATTGGCGAAGAAAGTGAAACTCTACACAGTACATAAGCAATGTTGTCCCACATCCGACCGCATAGCCGCATCGAAATACGTTAGCCGCAAATAAGCGAAATCGCACGATCCAAACCCATATAGAGAGCGAGGGAAACCTGAAGAGCCATCAATGTTCACC
This sequence comes from Lethenteron reissneri, assembly GCF_015708825.2. Classification (NCBI taxonomy): domain Eukaryota; kingdom Metazoa; phylum Chordata; class Hyperoartia; order Petromyzontiformes; family Petromyzontidae; genus Lethenteron; species Lethenteron reissneri. The sequence goes on from NC_083804.1 coordinate 3,355,317, forward strand.
GCTGCCTTCAAGCCTGTTGGGGATGGCCACATCTTGCAACCCACCTCGAGTTGCAATCTCCTACTATTTGTGAGCAGCACAATGTTGTGCGCAGCTAAACACGGCCACACAGTCACACCCGGCATCTCACCTCTCCGAGGGCAGAGTTCAGGATGCGGTCGTCATAGCGACCCTCGGAAGGCACATCCGAGTACTTGGGGGGGGGCGGCATAACAGCCTCGCGCAATCCCCGCTCGTCGCGGAGGTCATCACCGCGGTAACCGTCGTCCCGCCGCTCATTGTTGTAGTTATTGGCACGTGAGTTGTTCGAGCGGGGGTAGGAGTCCCCTCGGGGGTCCCCACGGGGGAACGAGTCTCCACGTGGGTCCCCTCGGGGGTCCCCTCGGGGGTCTCCACGGGGGTCCCCTCGGGGGTCTCCACGGGGGTCCCCACGGGGGTCTCCTCGGGGGTCCCCACGTGGATACGAGTCTCCTCGGGGGTCCCTCCGGGGGTTTGGGTCTCCACGGGGGTCCCAGTCCGTGTTCCTCAAGTCGTCGCGGCTACGGCTCTTATGCTTGCCCTGGGGTGGGGTCAGGGATCACAGTCATCTGGACTGAAGCGGACAAGCAGCCAGCACCTTCAACAGGGCTCTCTCGCGCTCTCGCTCTCTCACACGTCATGCTCTCTGCTTAATCATCGGATTCCTCTGGTCTAAATACAGATTCTGATTCCGATCTGCAATACTGTGCCTGTCTCTTGGTGCAATGATGACGATGATGATACTCATGTCCTGCATTTATCTATGAAACGCTCATCCAGTCCGAATATTATTTTTTGCGGTTCGGTGCTGCATACGTAAAGTTAGTAAATGTACTATGTGTGGAGTAGTTTGACATGTGGGAGGAAGTCAAGGTGCCTGGAGAAAACCCTCACTTATGAGGAGAAACCCTCTAAAGTATAAATTATTTATGTATATCTACATTTTCAAAGGACAACCCAGTGGATTTCAGAATTTCACATTTCTCCATGATCCACCCCAACCCTGACCTCCAAAACGCTATATTACTCCTGTGTGCCAACATCATGAAATCTGATTTAACTCCGATGGTTGTATAATGCAACAAATGTGTACATTATTTAGCTAATCAACCCAATCACAATGTACATGTTTGTAAACCTTTAAGACAAATAAAACAATATTCTAAAACGTAACCATCAACGCCTCGCGTGGGTGGTGGGCATCATCACTGGCGTGACCAACGTAGCGAGACGCGTGCATTATTATCTACCGTGATGTTTGTGGCTTACCATGAAGACCTACGAAGGGTACGATAATGTTTATACACGAGTGTGTGCATGTACGCGAGCCTCACCTGGTAGTAGTAGTAGTCATCCCGGCGCTCTGGAGAGTAATCGCGAGGCCTGTGGGATCGTGCATTCGTGTCAATGGATTATCGTTCCTCCTTTATCAACGCGGTTTAAACTAAGAACACTCGGTGTGGTCGGGGGTTTCAAAGGGTGAACGGGAGGGTGCGACACCGGCAGAGAGGTTCTACAAAAAGTCCACGGGTTTTTTTAATAGCCATGATAGAGCAAAGCTTCTCAAATCAGCGGGGCCTAATAAGCACATAGGATCGCAAAACGTAGGTTTTTGTGGCCAATACAGTGATCCACGTTTGCTTTTGGGTTAGGCCATGTGGTAGGTAGTGAGTCCGAATTCTGAGCACAATACCCAACGAAGCGCAAAGCAGTTTGAGCGAAACGTCGTCGTGTGTTGAATTCAGTCACAAAAGGTCTGAGGCCACCCGGTCAGAATTTGGTCAATACATTGGCACGTATGAATATTTTTGTAAGCGTGACGATCTTGTTGGGTGGTAACAGGGTTGGTGACGAAAATTTTGGCATAAAATGTGACCTCACCCAAAAATAAATACGGATCAAGATCTACCCACGCTGACAATTGCAAGGACATGCACGTACTGGACTGAAACTTTGGCTAGCCGGATTAATAGGGAGGCAGCCCTGGTCTGAGTAGCTGAAGAGTGCAGCTAGCTGCAAAACTTATGAAAATCAATGTAACAAGTCACAAAATACCAAGCAAATTCAAGCAAGTATTAATACACATCTTAAAATATATTTAACATTACACTTATTCTACCCTTAACGTAATAATAAAATACACATGAAAAACATGACCGTTTTATAATAAGTATATTGTATATTGCGCTGTACACAGTAGTTTTTGTGTACTCACCATTGAGATAAGTCGATCCCCGCGAGAAGTAAAAAAAGCAAAGCAGTAAACACCAAAAACGGAGGAAGAAAAGCATAACACAGACGAGGACAGAGGAACACCGCAAGAGCTACAAATGGACGAACAGAGCAAGAGAGAGAGAGAGAAACAGGGGAACTGAGAAGCAAGAGACAGGGCTATGGTGTATGGAGCTACAGGACACGGATACACCTACTGGGCGCGTGCGTGCACAGCATCTCAAGGTGGCGTAAGATCTTTCACTTAATTATTTTATGACTCAGCTGCCACTTTATACGAACTCCAGCAAACCAGCGTTTGCCAGTATTAACACAAACAAGATCTCACCATGGAAATTGCAACGATGAGCATGTACAGCTGGCACGTTCACGTGCGTGACCAACATCGATGTTTCATGCTCGCACTCGCTCATAAGTGTGCTCAGACTCGCAAGCTTCAGTGCTCTCACCACCCCTCCCACGTAGGTTCCCATTCACCTCCAAAAAGGACCCGGGTACTATCATCGACAAAGATCTCCCTTACAGCCCTTCACCGACTGTTGGGACAATTGCTATTAGCTCGCAGCACCTATGAAGGTCGGCACGGTACACTAACGAGGGGCTGGATGGCCAGCACCAAAAACAAAGATCTCCCGTATAGCCTCAAAAGATTATTGGGGCAAGTGCCGTTAGCGAGCACCACTCGCACATTTGCTTGTATTGAAACACGCTACACATGGGCACAAGCGTACAGACGAGGGTTATAATGACACCCGCACTCCCACATTCACACCTGACAGGTCGAGGGCACGCACGCACACGGCGCACTCTTAGGTTCACACTCGTGCACTAGCTGGCTTAGCTCTCTCTCTCTCTCCAATGGTAGCACTAAGCGCTCACTCAATCACACGCACACACTCTCACTCGTCTCACCTGTGAGCTGGCCCTGCGAAGCCCACATCGTCGAGGTCGTCCACCGAGTGAGCTCGCCGGCGGGCCTCGCCATCGCCTTGCAACAAAAACCACAGTCAACCACCGCAGCTGCCATGCACGCACCTCGCCACAACGACCACAACCTCCACCATTGCCACGTCAGCCATGGCACTAGAGCTGCGACAACAAGTCCATTAAGTTCATTAATCCCGTTACAAATTATGACTTTTGCTGTTTTTGATGACTCGAGCCCATCTTAACTGTAAATTCACTTACACTACTCTGTTCACAAAGATTTTATTAGGAGGGATTAAATATTATTGTTTGCCCACCCATTCTGCCAAGTGTCATCTTTGCACCAGTCATATTTCCTCCACTATTAAACGTGTCACCACTACACCAATAGCACATTATTTAAATCGCTATTGTTACATCAATACAATCTTAAAAGTCTCTCGTTGTTGCAAAGAATGACAGTGAGTGATCAGATCAGGGCCTGGGGGGCATGGCAAAGGTTGGGCCACAGCATAAGTAAAAGATATTGACTTATCAGTGCAGACAGCAAGTAACTTGATACTTTTAAAATACACGCGAAACGCCACACTGTCATGTCATCGTCTCTAAGACCCAACGTGGCATCGATATTGTGTCTCGCTGCATTCGTGTCCTGTTGTATTCGTGTCCCGTTGTTGTGTTGTGTGTCATGCGCGTACGGGGACCGGGGCCGCCACGGTGCGACGAAGGGGCAGACGAATCGATGTCGCGCACGGGAGACAGCGCTCGCTCCCTCGCCCGTCGCAGCGCATCCCGCAGGTCGCCGCGATCGTCATCGTGCAGCGACGACAGCTCCGTCATCCCAGCCACTGTCACAGCAAGATCAGCAGCAGCAGCAGCACAAGTTAATAACACTTCAAACACACCACACATTATGCCGTATTAAAGCAAGACAAAACTACAAACTTTACAATACCCTGCTGATCTCATCAAAGAACATAAACCATCAGGCGAACTCCGGTCATCCTCGCAGCGGCTTTTGGCTAGCCATCGAACAAAGACGCTCACTGCATCGCGCGCTTTCTGATGCGCTTCTGCAGTCGTCTGGAATGCTCTTCCTTCCGATATTAGGAAGCAACTGGAGCTATGCACTTTTAAATATAGATTGAAAACTCATTTCTGGACAACTGATTTTTATGTTTAGTTTGTTGTACTTGACCCGCACCTCTTGACTAGCAGTTGGCTACATACGGTGCGAAAAAACTTCAACATACATGCAACACCAATCGTGGCTCAAAAGTCAATTTACTGTAAATACAATTTATTATTTAAATCATTCACGTCACCGTTGCTTTTGCTCCGATTTACATTTGCTTCATTGCTTTAGTTTATTTTTACTTGTTTTGTTTTTTTCATTTTGGTAAGCCAGGTCACTCTTCCAAATGAGACTATTCTGGTATTTTGAGTTCCCATATAGCAACTCAATCTTGACTGAACAAAATGAGTGAATTGGCGCTCCAAAACAGCACATCACAACACTACACACGGCGTCACACACCGCAACAAACAAATAACAATGCTACAATGCTACAATCAATAACATAATCTAAAACAACACTCCGGGCTGTGTGTTATATGACAACACAATAACACAAGACACGTTACAACACTTGACAGCAAGACACGTTACGTAACATGCTTGCGAGCTGACATGTCTACACAACAGGAAACAATATAACTACACGATAAAACATATTATACCACACATTGGTATAACACAGCACAGCACAACAAGATGCAACCAATGTTATACCTACATATTGCCATGTTGTAGGATGTGCTACAGCATGGCGTCTGGTGTCAGTTTAAAACATGCTTGAACAGAAACATCACCCATTATAATTTGACAAACGCACCACTTAGAAACAGGTTTCAACAAGATGCATTTTGGCAGGCCACGATGATGTCACTCACAATCAAAAAGATGTTAAAACACGTTATACCACTTTACAAAACACACCACCACGCTTCACACCACATAGACGGCACAAAAACACCAATGACAAACATCCCTCTCTTTCCCCAATAGCCTTATAGACTATCGGGGAAAGCGTGTCAAGTAAAGGATATCTGTTTAACTCTAAATACCAGGAGAGTCTCATTTGCAATCGTGACCCGGGTCACCAAAATGACAGCAATGAAGCGAAGAGAAATCAGAGTGAAAACTGTGTCACAACTAAAATGGAAAATATCGCAACAAACATAAATCAAGCTAAAATGATACATTCCCCAAAATGTATGTCGGATCGGGAAAGATTATGTTTAGTCTGCCTTGTTTACATTTGGTGCGGGCCGATTGCATATTTTTCATTTTAAGGCAGTATTATTGACAAGTGTGTTTAGTTATTTGTTGTCTACGCTTGTGCACCACTGCCAATGCCGCATCACCGAATAATTTGTTTAAGAGTACATCGCAGTGTACCCATGGAGGTGGGAATGGCGAACGATGGGGTGCTGTGTCCAGCTCTATGCCCGACTAATATACCATACAGACAAAGGTGCCCTGTATAGCCTTACCAGACTGTTGGAGCAAGTTCTGTTGGAGAGCTACTAAAAAGGCCGGAACGGCTTACGAAGGGGGTGGGTGGCCAGCACCACCCACGGCCCCCTTTTTCTCCCCAGTGGTGACGTTTACACATCGCACCAGGTACCAATTTAAGGCCGAGTCGATGTAGGGGAGGCTCAGGGCCAGTTCAGATAATCGTCCCTGGTGTTGATCGTGAGCGGGAATCGAACTCGGGTCGCGGGGTTCGTAGCGCAGCGCCACCGCTCCCCATATACCACACGTCATCACACACAGGCACAGACCCCCCCCCACCCAGACAGCGCGCCATCGTACTCGTCTCAAGGGGGTCGTGGTGGCTGGGATTGAAGGCCTGGAGTTCGGTCTCCACACGGTAGAGGGCGTGTCCATTACCGGACGGCTCGGCCTGTATCCGATAAGCAGCCCGGCCTGAAAGCAGCACACCACACACAAGTACCGTCGGTCACGCATATGCCCTGCTCTGTATGATGTGTCTGTGATGCATCAGACTGCCAGGTGGTCTCTGTGAGGTGAACACAGAGGCAGAGTGATGAAGCTCTCTTGTTGGTACACAGCCCTTCTACAGACAAGAACTCTTCAGCTCCTTCCCGTGGTACTGGCAGCACTCGAGAAACGAGGCTAAACCTGCAAAGGCTTCTAGATTTGAAGCTTTCGTGACTGCAAGGATTCACGTAAAGGCTTCTAGGAGAGGGAACTCACACAGCTGCGTGGGTGCATTAAAGATAGTTTTTTTTCCTGTTTTTAACCATTTATATAGCATTTATTAAACATGACATGAAGACATTTTCCAATGGAAATGCTTGTAAAAATCAGTGTATACCGCACGTTAGGCAATGGCCTCTGGAAGACGACGTCATAAAACTACTTCCGAAGTCGCTTACGTTTTAGTAAGTATATAAAATAAAAACTATAAAATGTATTGTAAAGAGTTAAAACTCCTCCGGATGTTGAGTCAATAAACCGAATGTAAAATACTTGCACAATAATCCTTAATTTGGGATTTACCATCCTGCTATTTTATTGATACTGTCATCTTCTAATGTTTATATCTTACGCTTCTGGAAGATGTCCCTGCACTCACGGTGACTGTTAATTCCTTTTCCATCAGACATTTAGATTGTCGTCTTCCTCTTCCAGAAGCCGTGCAATCGTATTTTTTGTTCATTCAGTTTGGTCGTGCGTGTTGACAAACTGGTATTTTTCTCAGAACCTGCAGGTCACGAACTAAGAATTAACATCAAAACTTAATCTCTCACCTGCCCTTCATACCCACAAGAGGATGTGTGCCATTGTTGCTGTGTAGTCACTGGTGACGAGGCTGAGATGGTTCAACTTGCTACAGTGAAGAACCCAATTTTAACAATGGATGGTTGCCCAGCTTTGGACCCTGGACCGTGAGTCAGGGCTGGCTCAACGATCCCCCACCGTATCATCTTGCCACTCTTGTATCTTTCTACGTCATAGTAGCCTTCTCGCCCTCTACGTTCTCAATATTTGCGGTCCGTTTCTCGTTCTCCTTGTGCTCAATCCACGCTTTCACTCTTTCTCTTCTTGTGCCCCTTCACTGGAACAAACTTCACCCTCCACATTAAACAGTCACCTTCGCTCACTAGTTTCCGCTCCTCACTCAAAACTTATCGTTTCCTAGCTCACCCCACGACCTCCCCTTAATTGCCCCCTCATAACCACCACTGTTCCTCATCCCTCTTCATATTCTGATAACATGGCTGTCACTCATTCTCCATTAATTCAATCCATTCATCATCATAATTTACTGCCATAAATTTTGCTTTCGCCGAATTCACGCATCACAGATTCGCCCCCCATTGCTTCCTCTCATCTATTTTATTCATCTCATCTCCATCATTACATTCATACGTTGTACCTTGCTTAATTCTCTGTAAAGCGCCATTCTCAAGGCGCTGTATAAATTACGTTAAGATGAGATCCAACCCCAGTAGGAGAGTCCCCCGAGCAACCGTGCCCAACTGAATAGGATCGCAATTGACGGCGACTGTCGTTTCTCACCAGAGGAGGAGTTCAAATCGACCTGCTGACGGTGAAGCAGCGGCGCGTTGGAAGAATGACCCACTGTACACGCACATACAACACGTGCAACAGAACACATGAGGAGCAAACGGTGGCACGGTGAATTTCAGCAGGATTGGTGAATTCATTTAATAAGTTTCGTATCCATCATACCCACTCAGATCAATGACACCCATTTTGTGGGGGCTACAGGCCCACGCACAGTCAGTTATGGTGCTTAAATCATCAGCTGTGCACGCCTCCTCTAACAACAACACGGGAGTAGATGAGCGAGGCATGGTCTGCTCCTGGCTGCAGATGCAGTTCGTATTCTGGGCCTAGTTGATATAGCCCCACTTCCTGAGATTGAATCTACAGCAGCTGAAAATATGAGTGTCAGTGTGGTGCATGTATGGTGCATGTTGAAGCAATGACCAGAAGTGCAGTGCATTGTTGGTATGGTATTTGGAGCATTGTAACATATTTATGCAGTAAAGCTTGCGTGACATATGCCTGTAATAAGGGGCTTCTGATGCAAAGTTAGTGGATTATGCATATCTGTGAAACTCCCAATTCCAGTGGATGTGTGGTGATGCAGTGCGTGGTGGTGTAAACCGGTGTGGTGGTGCAGTGAGTGGTGGCGCGATGCGTGGCGATGCATACCCGAGCTGGCGTTGTCGTGGTAGTCTTCGTGGAGGGGGTAACCCCGTGGGGCGGGCGAGTGCCCACGCGCGTACCGGGTGGAAAAGCGGGAGAAGACACTCGGAGCTCGAGTTGAGCCGGCATACGAGCCCGTGGCCGCCTTGCCAGCTTCATACACTACACCACACAATTACAAACACGCACAGCAATACACTCAAACCACCGACTAAACGTCACCACCATCCACCACTGCATGCCATGGTACACAATTATTTCGGTGACGGCCTGGCCACATATGACAGCTAATCGAAGTGATCTATGTTTGAGAATTCATCGTTGGAAACTAATGTAAACGTTTGTTTCTTAATGTGGATGGAAAAACAGGAGGACCTGGAGAAAAATCCATGCAAGCACAGGGAGAGTATTGAACCCATGACCTCCTGCATACCAGGCGAGGGAGAAATTATCTCACCACCACAGCACCCCTGGAGGGTGCGTCGTGTGTGCTGCACGTCTCGTATGCCATGTGTGTGTGCGCTGCACGCGCGCATCACGACACGTGTCTCTGCATCTCCTCACATGCGCGGGGGCAGCAGCAGCGCTCGGGGCAGCACACACACGACAAGTAGCAGCAGCAGGTGTGAGGGCAGCACTGGCACCAGCAGACGCCGATAAGAATGAGCAGCAGCACTCCGCCCATCACGATGAGCACCACGAACAGCCAGTCTGTGAACACAAACGCAGACCTTATATACGACACATTGCCTATTATTTGTCTAAAGATAAGTGCCTTTTATTTGCAGACATCAAAGCATCTGGTATGGGTATTGAGTGGTTGAAGGGACCAACAAATCAATCCTCTTGCAAGATACTGTGCAGGTAACAAGATAATCTATCCCACTGAAAAACAGGGGGGCAGTTTGAGGACTTCCAATTCTATTTATTTACAACTCTATAATAACCTTTTGAGAGGTGAGATGAAATGGCAACATATACAAACCACAACTTCCCACAAAATGTCCTTCTCATAAGGTTTAGAGCTGCAGCGGCATGGCTTTTGAGACAAATATTAATTGCGTATATTGTGCTTTTGGCCATCCCACAGGCGTCTCTGAGCCACTATGCGACTCAGGAACGCTATGGTGCAAGTAACGCAATCCACAAATTGTTTATGATGATCAGGGGGCAACCCCTATCTGCAACTCAATTAATATCTCATCCCTTACCCTGCTTATTGCACACGCGCAGAGTGTCAACACATTTATACACAAAGGTCCATATCCCAGGAAATTATAAAAGGAAGATGTAAAATAATGGATTTCTGGTTCTCATGAACTGCAACGCAAGTCAAAAATAATAATTAACATTTATTTGTAAGGCGCATTCTCACACACACTTCCTCACTGTTTCACACATAATGTTTCTCAATCACCCTTACAGACACTAAAATAATCTCTTTCCCAGATACCTGAGAGGCCGGGCAAGTCAAACCCAGGCAGGAGCTCTGTCCTGTTTGAGGTTCTGCCTAAAAGACAACGGAAACAGGGAGAGTGCGCTAGGTAGCGACGAGGACGACCCCGCGCCCACCCATATCCTCAGCACTGGAAATAGGTGGCCAAACCCACACTCCCAAATTCAAAGCGACAGTACACTTAAATATTAGCCCTCAGGCACATACCCACTCTCAAACCCACGCCACACTCAAAATATCCACACTTCCCAAACCACACCTGTGAATACACGGCACAATCAAAAATCACTCATCACAGAATCACACTTTCCCACAAACCAACAGAACTTTGGATACTCAACACCCCAAAAACTACACACAATCGTCAACCCACAGCACTCAATGCAGTAGAATTTTTTTTGCATTCAAGTATATTCTTTAACGCTCTCCAACATGTGTTTGTCCTCGGCAGTACTTATATCATTAATGTGTAACGTAGCACACAAGGCACGCAGGAGCGTGTACACCAGTAAGCTGTGGTGGGACAGCAAGGCTTGCACAGCAGTCTGACCAGGAAGGACACGACTCAGCCAGCAGGGCCGGGATGCCAAGGTGGGTTATTTCAGCGCCGGTTTTTTGCCTCCAAATTTTTTTGGGCAACCCTTTGATCGACGTGGCCAGATTTTTACAGGAGGAGTTAATAAAAAAACAAGGATTTTTAATAAAGTTTGATCTTTACCAGTATTACGGTTGCCCACCCCATTACAGACAAGCAGAGAAGTGGGATAGACAGAGATAATGCTTTAACAATTTCAAACCACAACACCACCACCCATGGCACTCAAATGTCCAAATTCCAAAAACTGCAAACCACTCAAATTCACAGCACACTCCCAAATCTACCACAGCTTTCCTCCAAAACACACAAACTCCCAAAATCATACACCTACTACCGACACTAAAACCCAAATAATCCCCCACGCTCCCAAACACACACTCTACACCCTCGAAAACTCACACCTACACAATAACCTACATTCCTCAACACACACTTAAAAAACACACACAAAACTACCAAACAATATTCCAAAACCTGTCCGGGCTCCTATAACCCCACACCCAAACTCCAAACAACTCAAACCCATATTGCCACCCACAATTCCAAAGCTATAGCCATTGCCAAATCCACACCACATGCTCACTTGGACTAACATTAATCTCATCTATCTTACTGGCACCTCAAGATCACTGTTTAACGATGACAAACCATCACAAATTAATAAACAAATCCGAGTCTCAACACTGCAGGGCCCACAATCCAAAACTCAAACGAGGAAAAAAACTCCTTTTGTAAAAATTCCATGTTCCTAACCAATCATCTTATTGTACCCCAAGTATATACACACCCTAAGCCTTCCTCAGTCAACCCCATATTTCTCAAATAAAACCATTCTCTTAACTTTCCAAAACCACATCAACATTTGAAATTAGACACCAATTCAGTGCTAAGTTGACATTTATAAATCATCCCTCCGATTAACATGATTGGCTCTGTATGGTGCGAAATAAGTTCAACAAGCATACATAAATGCCAACATTTCCACTGTACGTCGACATTTAACTTATGCTGGTAACAAATGTATGCATCCCTTCCCGGACCATGCCAACATTTCAATCTCATGCAATACAACGGTTGATTCTATTTTGTGCCAAGATTCCCATGGTAAGCTGATGCTGCCAGTGGCATGTCAGCTGTCAATCAGCATCCTTGCCACCGATCCAGATCATACTGTGTGAACCATTAATTTCCTAGTGCCAACCAGTAATGTATCTGGGGCTTTCTTATTATCAGGCAGATAGCTGTAAAGAGGATTGTAAAGAGGGCGTTGAAGACCCAGGGATGCCAATACAATCCTAAAATTGCGGTGGACTTCTACATTCATATGGTGGGGGTGAGTGTCTAAAGCAGGGGTGGGGAACGTCCAGCCCGCGGGCCGTATGAGGCCCGCGAAATCATTTGGTCTGGCCCTGCCGAGGCAACCGCAGGCCGGACTCTAAATTCAATCAATCTAGGAGCAAACCTGGAAAAGCAGTTGCGAGTAGCAACATCATCAATATCAGCTAACATCACATGCCTCAAAGAGAAGCAGTTCCAGCCATCACATTAGGAGTGAGTTAATTAAATGTTTGACCAAATATAACAGGCTAATTTTTAAGTTGATCATTTTGTATGGCCCGCGAATGATGTTATAAATATCCAAATGGCCCTTGGCAGAAAAAAGGTTCCCCACCCCTGGTCTAAAGGATGACCACTGTTGACTCTCCCAAAACGTGGCACGGATTTTAAACTATGTTCATCATAGTGCAGGCACTTTTCAGACACTAAAATAAGCTACGCATGAAACTAAGTGTATATAGCTCAGCAAATACATGCGGGGGCCAGCCGACCAGGGCCCAGCAGGGGCCTCACAAGACACTCTGCCACCTGGTCCCAACCACTACTGGGAACACTGGAACATTGGGGACCGTATGAATTCTAGTTGGATTACTCTGGACTACAAATGGGACCACTGGGACCACCAGCGGACCCACTGTGGCCGCTAATCAAACCACTGGAAGATGATTGAATGCTCGCTCACTCTTATGTATACACACCACGGATGCTCACTTATTAAGATGAAAATCACAGAAGTGTTTATATTCCTACAGCAATGGTGCAGAGTGGAATAGTACAAATCCAACACGATTCCTGCAGGAAGTGCCCAGATCTTCTTGCATTGATGCAAATGTTTGCATGACCACATACATTGTACATGTGTGTACATATTCATGAAATAAAGCTTGAGCATGCAGACCTACATGTACACACGAGTGTGTGCACGCGTGTATCATTTAGTGTACCATACATGGGTTGATTAGTACATGTGTGTGTGTGAACATGCATACTCAGAACGAGGAGTTCTCCATATGCTTCGTTGTTTCCTGATAGATCAGCAGTAGAAATAACCTGTAGGACACAAAGGCAGAAATACAACAATATTCAACTATGATAACAATACCACCCTGTATGTATGTGTGTTGAATTTCTTCCGCACTGTGTGTTGTTAACCATGCTAACCGGAAGTGCGTATGTATCACTACAGTCGGAGTCTACTTATTTGCGATGAAGTGATAAAGTATATGTTAATCTGATGCAATGAAGTATATATTAAACTGATGTGTATCTGATGAGAATATATTTTTCCCCTTTCATCTGGCAACAAAACAAGTGTTAAGTTGTTAAAACACCAAACTGAAACCTTTTACAAAGAATCATGTCTGCATTAACCACAATACTTGTGGTCAGAATGCAAACAATAAACACTCTGATAATTTATGGATTGTCTTTGAAACTGATTTGTCCACACCAAAGACCGCTTTCTTTTGAGCCTCATCTCAAACGGTGTTAGACCACAAGTATTGTGGTTAATGCACGCATGATTCCTTGTAAAAGGTTTTAGTTTGGTGTTTTAAGAACTTAACACCTGTTTTGTTGCCAGATAAAAGGGGGAAAACCCTTTTCTCATATTTTGGTACTGGCAAAGAAGGTCCCATGATGTTAATCTGATACTTTGTTTGGTGGGCAAAAGGCATTAAAAAATATTAAAAACCCTAGGTCAGCACACGACCATACTTGCCAATGAGCCAATTTTCATGGCACTAATGGTTTGATTCCTTTAGCTGCTAAGTGACTACCTTCCTTGCAAAAGCAATTAATCTCAGCAGATTCTCAGCTAATAAACTAAAGCTCACTGAATGCACTGTACTACTGACCTGGCAGTAGTAGACGCCACTGTCTCCCCACTGGGTCATTTGGATCTCCAGCTCCGCCTCTGAAATAAGTACACACACAGAAACATAAAGCACATGTACTCAATCGTACGCAACACACTAAACAGACACGGCAGACAAAACGATAACCATAACCAGACGATCAAGACGTACATAGGTGAGCATAAATACTGCAATTTATCTACACACGAACACATTACATACAGGTGACCATGACCGAGTCAATTCTAATTATCTTCTGGAAGGGCGAGACAAAGCTTGAATGTATAGTCAACATTCATAACAAAAAAATCTCTAAATCAAAATTACAACCAGACGTTAGAAATGTTTCACTTGACAGGGCAAGATGAGCTTACATTTTTTATTTCTTTAAGTGTTGTGTCATGCAGTGCCACCATTTCATGTGCACGGCTGCCAATGAAGTGATTGTGTGATATAAATGTTCTCTTAACTTGAGGAAACATGCTCCGCTGTTCCACTGTGATCCCTTCCTGTAAGAGTGTCCTGAGATGCTCTTGCATTAAATGTTAATACATTGCAATTATTGTTCCCTTGTGTTCCAGTCTACCTCGATATCTCTCGTTACACCCGGACCTCGTGCTTCCCTCATGCATTCCCCTGCTCCCCCCCATGTCCACGTACGGTTGATGATGGTGATGCGCCGCGCTTGGTAGTCATTTCCTAGAGTCACCGTGTTGCCACGCTTTGTGGCCACGGTACGAATGACGCGCTGGGCGTCCGGGCAGTCCGTGTACGGGTTGTAGTTCGGGTTTGCCTGCTGCACCTGCACTCGCATACAAGAGACCAAAATTCCCGCAAAGTCAGACAGACTCTCGGGGGAAGTCTTCCAGAGTGCCTATGAAGTCCGGAAGAGCACAAAAAGGGGTGGTGTAACACGCACCGCGGCAAGCCACTTTCGTCTCCCCAGTATTGACATTTGCACATTGTGCCAGGTACTGAATTAAGTCAACCTGGAGGAAGCCAAGGACAGGATCATTTAACCCTTGCCAATGATACTGTGCATCCTGGGGCATGAAACGAGGAGCACAGGTAGCGGTGTTCACACCAGCAGGTCTGAAATTGGCTGCCCACACGTCGCATGGGTTTAACACCACTGTCATGGATAATAACCCCACTGCTGGCAAGTTGTTTTTTTATTATACATAGATATGGTGTTAAGAGGATTAGATTGTATCAACTGTTTATGTTAAAGCCACTGTTTGTTTTGTTTTCAAAGCCTACCTAAGCCTGAGTAGTCTGCAGAGCTTAGTTTAGATCTACTGTCTACTTTCGATAAGCTTTGTGGCTAATACTCCAAAGGTAGATAGGGGGAACGGCTCTTGATCCTATCTTGGCCGAGACAAATGTTACATTTATTCCGACTCCTGACCACTGTGGTACGCACACGTGCCCTGTGCCATGTCAGGTTCAGTTGCATGGAGTGGATCCGTGTGTCCCCACAAATCATGAGCTAAGAGGCTTTGTAGGCTCAGCCCCTCCCATCCCATCCCTCACCACCCCTTCTCTCCACTGAACGGCCAGAGAATTTTTTTTTTTAAACATCTTTCAACATTTAATATGGGTTTGGGTTAGGTTGTTTGCATCGAAAATCAATTCACACTATGCTTTCTTTTCTTCCAGTGCTTTTTGTTCAACACAAGCCTGGAGATGAACCGAGGCCACTGGACATGCATCCCATTTCCACGTTCATGCCGCGTCCAGAAACAAGAAACTGTATTATGCTGTTGTGTAATCTTACGACATCCTCACATGAAGGTAAAATCATGCAGCTTAAAATGAAAAGTGAGCTCACAAGGCTACTTCCCCAAGCAGCCTACATGGCACTGGGTCAACCAAGCAGGCCGAAGGTGGGAATGTGGATTGAACCGTCTCCTTCAGTTCGTGAGCTGATCCAAACACGCTTTGTAAGTGGTCGTGAACAGAAGGCATAGGTGTTAAATCGAACAAAGGCAGTGGTGTCCCCATTCTCACACAAACATTGGCCAACCACTCATCTCCTTAGACAATAGTGGAAATTCCAGATTGTCTTGATTGGAACTAGTCTAACCATGCCAACTATCATAGACCCCTCAAATAAAAGGGCTCACCCTTGTGGATCCTAGGGGAAAATACATTTCATAAATTCCATCCGGGATATAAACACAAGATCTGTCTTGTATCAAGTTGGTGACAAATGCAAATCGTGAGTGATTACAATGTAGCAAAAGTTAATAAAACGTTCAAACAGATAATTTCAGAACTTTGTGGGCCCCATTTACTCGGCTTGTACTGAGGTGGGTGTGTAATGTGCAAGCTTGCCTGGTTGTTAATGCTGACGCTGCCACTGGACGGGTTGAGGGAATCGGAGACGCGGTCCCGGCAGTAGGATTTGTACTTCCACATGACGATGGGCTCCTCGTTGGGCACAGACGTCGTGTATTCGCAGCGCAGAGTCACGTACTGAAACAGCATGGCCACGTTCCATGGATTCTTCACCCTCACTTGCATGCCTCCTACGCTTGCTGCAAGTGCCAACAGAACACGGCGTGAGATTACACAACATCACAACATGGCATGAGACTACACAGCATCACAACACAGCACGATGCCCATGGCTTCATTACACAGCACTGCACGGCATTACAACGTTGTGTGGCCCACGCTGACAGTGAAGACGTGGAGTTTTTTTGATTGCAATAAATAACTCTTTATATTGCACATTATTTATCAAACCAAGTGAAATCGAACGGCGCATATCATCTTTGAGATAGAGGAGTTTGGGTGTCCATAGCAAAGATTCATCCATAAAATAACGTTCCTGCAACTTGTGTGGGGAGGCTTTCAAACTCGACAACATGAGGTCCCCCCGCCGACCCTCCACGTGCGCTTTCCTTTACAAGGCAATAAAACACGCACCGTGGAAACCACCGGGTGGTGAGCGTCTGAAAATGACGGCATCGGCACGCCGAGCACGATGTAAAATCTTGTCAAAATTAGGCAAAAACCACCCCACGTAACTACCAAGGATTACACACATTCTTCGTTAAATATAGACGGGGCACTGTCTACGCGTATGACTAACGCTCATGACTAAGGCTATGCAATGTTATTGACGGCGGTCACGGAAGTGGACAATTTTGGGGTGGCTTTTTAAAACGTATCACTGTATAGATTAAGCGTTTCTACGGTTGTAATGTTGGGAGAAAAATAACTACCATCGGAGACAAGTAGACACACAGAAATAAACACACAGAGACGTTAAGATAAACAACACCGACAGGCACTCATATACCGATTAATACATGTGGAGATGGGCATACACACAGAGATGTAGAATGACACAAAGCACTGCGACATTTATTTATTTTAAATGCCACAAGTCAGTGAGATGGGAGCAAATAATTTCGTCTCGCACCTAGGCTGTGGATGTCACTAAATCGTAGGCTTACTTAGGACTCGTCTTTTTAAATATTTTGTTTTACTATTAGTAACGAACCATTACATCGGTAGGTGAAAAAATGGGGCTTCCGATTGGCCGCACGCGTTGGAAATGTCTAGCAATTAACATTTCTGTATTTTTTTTACTGAGAAACGAAGCGAGCTGTGGTGTAATGGTGAGCACACTGTACTTGCAATCCAGCGTGAAAGGGTAGGCCAAGTACCGTCTCGTCTAGAGCTCCTTCTTAGTGGAGGCCCTTACGCCAAGCAGTGGCATGAAAAAGCAATTGCAGGACTGCACCTCTAGCCCTTTTTGGAAACCGAGAAAGGGGGCTTACCCCACGCCTTGCGTGGAAACGGTTACCGGTTCTTCCATTTAGAAACCAGTAATCCAGTCTGAACATGTGTTATACAGATTCATCGGTTGTCGTTTAGTTGCGACTTACCTACGATACATTAGATTAACGATACACAACAGCTGCGCTGAATGGTGGAGTTCCGTGGAAGTGAAGCGGGAGCCGAGTTCTCGAACAAAGATCGCGGTTTCAAGGTCGGTCTACGTTCCCACCCTCACCTATGGTCATGAGCTTTGGGTGATCGCCCGATAGGATGAGATCGACGGGTTCCGTGATCGGCGGAGGAGCTTGGTAATCTGGGAGAGTCTCAGAGTCGAGCCGCTGCTCCTCCGGATCGAGAGGAGCCAACTGAGGTGGGGTTCGGGTACCCGGTAAGGATGCCCCCCGGTAGACTCCCCCTGGAACTCTACCGGGCATCATCAGCACGTCCCACTGGGCGAAGAACCCGGGGCCGGCCCAGGTCACACTGGCGGGACGATGTCGCTCGGCTGGCCTGGGAACGCCTGGGAATACCCCAGGAAGAGCTAAAGTCTGTGTATAGTAGTGCATAGTGTAGTGTAGTAGTGCTAGAGTCCGTCGCCAGGGAAAGGAAGGTCTGGACCGCCACTACTCAACATGCTGCCCGCCGCGACCCTCATCAGGACAAGCGAACTGAGAAACGAACAGCAGGCGGTTGTGCAATTTTAATGTGCCCTGTCTTCTAACTGGGACATCGAAACACTATGGAACCCTGCATCACCGTATACAGGGCCCGATTCTTATTTTGAACGAATGTTAATTTTCGCCAAGATTTTTCTTCTCGTAAATAATCGGTTTGACTGAGTTGCGCCGATCTCGCAGCAGAGTGAATAGCAAAGTGCGACCTCTACCGTGGGCACACGTTGAGATTTTCCAATCGATTCTTTGTCTAACGACGAGGCCACCAGAATAGTTATTTACAAGTTCCACATGTTTAATTTAAAATCTACGGTCACATAATTACAATAGCGACAATCACCGAGGTGATGCGTTTAAGCCATTTCATCACAAATCTGTCCCAAATTATCTCAAAAACCAACACGGTCATCATCCTTGGCGAGTGATGGAAATTGGACATTACCATTGTTGCCATTGCAAGAACTTACATTGTTACCAGTTATAATTGCAATCCTATACGATGCTTGCATTATTTATAAGATATCTGTGTAATTCATATTGCAATGCTATCATATCCTATTTTTAAAGCGTTACGTCAGTGTCGTTGTAATAATACTAAAGTCATTATTGTTATTGTTGTAGACACCCAAGGAAGGCTAGAGATGGTTTGACTTTGTTTGAAATTCTTGAAGTTTTATTTTCAGTTGCACGCGCAGTTAAGCATTGCTACTGTGGCTTTAACAATCATGGTAAACGTACGACTCCAGTTTGCCTAGTTAACACTTTAATTGATCACCCCAACTGTGTTTAATTTATTGGGATGACTGTAGTTCCTAATGCCAGCTATGGCTGCAGGGTTTTGGTAGTACATGTTGTTTATGTCGTTTATTGTGAAAATTCCGTCACAGTTCCTATGATCACTGTTTCATTGCTTTCATTGGCTTTATTTTGGTGATTTCAAAAAGTTTTTTGGTTTGGCCATGTTTGTTTGTTGTAGTACGGAGTAAGACTGATGGCCTTAATCTAAGTTGTCTTGTCGTTGTTGTTTGACTTGCATCCCACTGGGATTTTTGCACACGGCGTTGGTGTACGGTGTTTTTTATGCAATATTTTGCTGTCTTTTCTTGGATTTTCTGTTTACACTTAGTCATATATTCACTTTAAGATGTTTTCTTGTTCATGTTTTTGTTTTTTGTTTGTTGCGGTTGCACCCGATTCAAGAGCCGAATGGCTCACATGGCTACAACTAATACATTTACTTGAACTTGAATGCCGGGGGAGCGGTGGCGCAATAGCGAACGCAATGTGCCCTACAAACTCGACGAACCCATCTCGACTCCAGGTTTCGGACCAACAGAACCGGTCCTGGGGGCCGCATCCCCCTTCAGCAACCCACACCGACGATCGTGACAGAGAATGGCCGAAAAGCAACCGATGGAACGCTGCGTAGACAAAGAAGAAGGAACCTCACTGGGATTTTAAACCACAGTGGGCCCCCTTTAGACGACGCAGATATGGAACCTCCGGGTCCGCCATTGCTTCCCCCGCTCGTTACCTGCGGCTCGCCAAGACCCACCCCCCTCCACCTCACCACGTTGTGAGATTGCCTCGCAGCCGTCACGAGCACGCACGAAGCTCGTGTCTCCTTCACAACCTGGCAGGGAATCGCGCCGACGAATTGGGCAAGAAGCAAGAGAGAATCCGAGGCGCCCTCACCTGCAAGGCCGCACACAATCCACACGCGCAGCCACATCGCGCCCTCTCGGCAAGGGGCTCTTCTTCTTGTTCCCTTCTCGCCTCCCTCCTTCTCTTCCAACTCCTTGACGACGACTTCGAACGCAGTCGAATTGTCTCGTTTAAGAAGTTAACTCGAGACAAACTCGAGCGCTGCCGTGTAATGGTTTCTCGCAGGGAGGGGAGTAAACAGGACGCGACCACGCGCACCTGGCGAGGGGAGGAGGAGGGGGGGGACGACTCCGACATTTCACTTCGTAAACGTTATAAAACACTAAAAAAGGGGTCGTCTTTGAAAGCGAGAAAAAGTGGATCGTAGTTTCGATGATTAATTAGTTTCTATGTCCTGTTGATGTAGTTGTAGTTCGTTAATTGCAACTACGTTACGATGCGATAGATGGTCCAGGTGAGTGTTGAATGGTTTCGTCCGCCCTCTCGTCTCCGTGCAATGGAGACCGGACTCGACCATTCGCCCGCAGGCGGCGGGGAGGGGGGAGAATTGAAGTCGTCATTCTCTAACCCCCTCTACGAGACGCCTGAACACGGCAGTTTAGTGATGCCGAATCTCCCCAACTACAAAACAACAAATATTTATATTACGAATTGTATTTGTTTACGTCATATTTGCGTAAAAATGCAATCGCCGTGAGATTAATCGTGTAGGTATGTATGGAATGGTTTCGTCCATCGGGGCGCGACCATTACTCCGTGACGGGGGGGGGAGTTGCTTTCAGTTTACATCAAAACGTGAACTAACCTCAAACCCTTGGCCATATTGAAGCTAGATTTATACAAAAGATTATATTTAAATCTCGCTTGATAGTTTCATGCAGGTGAATGTGTTCTGTGCGCGCTTGCTGGGCTCGATACTTTCGCCTGACCCCCAGACGCTCTGCCACAGGTAAACGCGTCCCGAGGGCCTGGGCGTTGGTCAGGGGATGGCGACCGCGGGATGACGTCACGCGGTGACGTCAAAGATCCACCTCCACGGGCTCCCACAATGCAACGCGGGCGAGTGGGGGCAGGGGAGGGGGGTCAAAGGTGACGAGTAGAGTTTTTTTATTGTATAGTACAGAAGGGCAATTGCTCGAAACGTCGCCCGTTATATAGTTCCACGAAAGTGTTGAGGAATTTTGTTATTACTGCCAACGCAGTTTTCAATAAAATTCCAGGTTTTTTTTGTTATATATAGCTGGGCTTTAGAGTGCTTCACATCACCAGAAAGCTGTCAATCCCCTATCGGTGCCCTACCTTATTACAGACCAATTCAGACCTTATTGGTCACCCCGTGCCCTTGTAAATCTCAACGTTCATCCTACAAAGTCCCATCACAAGGGATAAACAAACAAACAAAAACATTTGTTATTTCCCGTATTTAAACGGCTGTACGCCGTATGGACCTGAAAACTAAATTTCCCTGTACAACAATACGGGGTAAACTGTATGGGTTGACATAAATTAAATCGCATCTCATTGCAACACATTTGAAAAGGGCACCCCCCCTCCCCAGTGGCAGCTGTCCCTGTGCGGCCATGAGGTCTCTCTCAGCACATTGACTGACACGGGAATTGATCACTTTGTGTAATCACAATTGTGCTGTTTGTGGGTAATTTTTGACACGAATGTGGCACATTTTGGACCCTGACGCCGGCACGCAATGACGCCGGGTCATCGTTAATGTCCATCATTGTGATGCCCGCAGTACTAATCGGGGCTGGCCGCTGGAATCAAACCTCTACGACAAACGGGCTGTGTCATTGGTTATTCTGGACAATGTTTTATCAGAGACCAAAATACAGTTTTTTTTGGGTTAGATCACGTACATATGTAGAGGAGTAGGGTGATGATGTCATGTCATGGGAGCTGTAAGGGGATACCTTCAGGAACAGGGGCGGGTCCGAGTGAAGGGGAGAAGTTGCCCAAGGGGTACTTAAGGAGGACCCCGTGACGAAGGCAGGGTCATTGTGGGAGCCCGGAGTGTTGATCGGCTGCAAGAGGTCTCTCCCGCTCGTGACCGGACAGTGTTGGCTGAACCCCCGTCCAGGCTCGACAATTGGGAAAGCCGAAGAGATAGCAGAGAGTAGGGCTCCAAGAAGTCTTTGAGAATCGGCTGAGAGTGAGTGGGGTTCTTCTCTCCACGGCCGGGTGGTGTTGGATGAACCCCCGTCCCGGCCCGAGTGAGAGAGCCCAAGGGATAGCTGAAGTTAGGACGAGTAGAACTTGGGGGTCCACGGGAAAGACCGAGTATAGAGAACACCTACCCCTGGAGTGAGCCTGAGTGTTTAAACCGTGTTAATAAACGGCGAACGCCCTTACAAGAAGTTCCGTCTCCGCGTGGTTCTCCGATGCAACAAATATATAAATGTGTCGTTAAACCCGCCACCACAGCCAATTAGTAAGGGTTGTCACGTAAACAGAATATGCCAATTCGTCACTATTACAGCACCCACCGGTGTGTTGGAGGGCAAAGCCACAACATTTATAATCTGAGTACGACGTTTCGCCAGTAATTACAACTAGCTTCATCAGGCGAGAGTCAGATTTGTGAAGTCCTCTTCATTTATATATTTACGCGATCTAACCCCAAAAAAAACTGTATTATGGATGATATTGGTCGCAAAAGCCTACGTCTTAAACTTCTTAGAGACCATCAGCAGGGTTTTGTGAATGTTCACGCGTTGGTTTTTTTGGTGGTGCTCGTACACGCCTGTAATCCAACACTGGAAGGCGAGGGTTGGCGGATCACACAAGTGTTGTGAAAGTCCCTTCTCGACTTTTGTTGTAACGATGTCATTATTAATGTAAGATTAGGTTTTTCTCTGAAAAAAAGTCTGCTCCAGACTTTCAGTGAAGAGGTTTAAAAAAAATACAGTGAGGATTGCAAGCCTTAAGGAAGAACGAGGAGAGTGCAACTACAAAGATACCCAGCACACCCCGACTGGTGATACCCAATCAGCCCGCACCAATTGCCGCCATTCACCACGGCGCCTGTGCCAGGCTAGGTGCACTTTTGAGGCCACACGGAGTGTCGAAGGCTCGCTGACAGGAGGTCACGGGACATACCCAGGTGCCATGGGTTGACTGAGATGACTGACAGATGCACCAGCTGTTGCCCCTACTGTACCACATACAAGATACACACTACAAGTTCCACCAGGTGTTTTTATTCAAATTTAAACGTCAGCTTACCTGGTGACAAATGACAGGTATGCAGAAATGTTGTTGGGAAATGCAGTAATTAGGCGTGCGATTATTGCACAATTATGTATGCATGTTGAACTTCTTTCGCACCGTACGTAGCATACTGTACTAATCGGAGGTTGCATATGTGTATGTGAATGAGAAAATGCGACGCGAAAGTGTGCTTGTGTGCTAGTAAACACCCCCTGGGTTATGCTAAGGAGATGCACATCGCTTCAGCTGCCCGTACCAGCAGAAAAGGCTGCAAGCTACAGTCCTTTCTAATAGCATTTACAAAGTTTCCTGCATCACCATCCCAATTTCCATTAAAAAGGGCAACAATGACAATTAATTTTACATCCTCCAGGGTCAGGTTAACAGATTTGCTTAACTTCAGAGTAGTACAATTAGAAGACGTAGGATGTCGTTTCAGGTTTGTGCAGCATCAGAGCTCAAAATTATCACACCGTTTTGTCCGTAGTGCATCCAAACGGCACAAAGTGCCAGGTCTATTTATACTCGGTGGCTGATCAGTAGGCATGTGACGATTCATTGGCAACAGCTGATTCAATCATTCACGATATATGCACTGGATACTTATAACTCTTTTGATGTATGCAAATGAGATACAATTACCCGAACAGATAACATGGAACGAACGAGACAAATGTGCCAGATAGAGAGTACAAATTAGTACAAATGTAACTTGCATCGTTACCTTGACTCATAAAAAATATAATTGATCTGCAACGGGTGTGAATTGTTATGTGCTTACTAATCAACATACTCAAACTCATGTTCCTGGCGCAAACGCCTGGGAATTTCACCCATCCGACTCCTGGTCCTCTGTAAAAGGCCTACTTCTGGTTCACTTGGTATTCGGACTTGTTTACATTCACAACAGCCTTATCGTTTGATACTTGCTGATGGCTGGTACCGACGTTGTCGAGGCAGGGCCTTCCGAAGGAGGTTCATAAACAATGTTGCGGGGCAGCAGTTGGCAGTGGGCCCCTCCAGCAATACTCGGAGGCAGAGACACCACAGCACGTGGCTGTGGTGCGGAGGGGCAGAGTTTGCTCAGATTATGGCACACTTGGTGCATTATGGCACACTCAGGCTACCGTTGTTTGTTCTATAGCTTCAGGTCAGTGAACCTTCATTACTTCAGGTGTCCTGGCTGAGCACGAAGCCTGGACACGCACGGTTATGCCTATAAATACGGCGTGAATGGGTGAATGAAAGATGTGCTGCTCTCTTGGTACATGCAGGAGTATCAAAGCATGCAATTGTGTGTATGAGTGCACGTGTGGAAACTGCCAAACATACAGATTTATGTGGTAGGTTGTGCCCAGTTTTAAAATGTTTTACCATATATCGATTTTCAATGCTGATCATACTAAAATAGTATTCTGTCGTATAAATATAATTTTAATGCAATTTTTGCTTTAAGAAAATCTGCACGGTAAAAGGGTTTAAAACCAGCAGCCCTGCCATTTACATCGGTGGGGTTGTCAAGTTTGGTGTACGTGTGAAAATGAGGGCGATCACGTTGGTTGCTTAGGTTCCACTCCAAACACAGCCGAATGCTCCTCAAACTGGGGGTAAGGAAGAATGAGAGCAGAGGGAAGGAATACATCATTAATAGGATTGAACATCTGCACATCACTGCGTATAATCGAATCTGTTGGAAAAAATGCACTGGTCAGATTTTAAGTTACATGTGCACCAAACTCGAAAAAATATCTGTCGCAAAATAATTCGGATGTTAAAATGAACCCGCAACTCGCGTAAACATCTAGCACAATTTCCGCACAACATTTGGTGAGTTTAAGAATTCAATGCTGAACTGTTTTTAATATAACAATAGGTTTTACCCTTTCTGCCAATAAAACAGTTGTGTCAAGATGTTATAACGCCAAACAAAATCCTTTTTCAAGGAATCGTGTCTGCATTGACCACACGTACTTGTGGTGAACATGCAATAAAAAAAACATGCTCTGATAATATATGCGTTGTCTTTGAAACTGATTGATCCAAGCCAGAGACAGCTTTCTTTTTAACCTAGTCTCAAAGTGTTCGACCAGAGAACGCCAAAAAGCGAACAGCACAAAAACAATGCCACTAGCAGGGCATTTATAACTCGGGGTGAGCAGCTACAATATGGGACCTTTTTCACAATCATTGAGCCCATGTGAAAGTACTGTTATATAAACGGCATCATTATTCTATTTGGTGAACAATCTCAGTACAAAATATAACAATCATACAATATACTCTTTGGTTCTTTCGGTAAAGTCACGTAGGTAGAAATAAAATAAATTAAACAAATCACGACATTTCGATCGCAACACAAGCAATCTTCATCAGGTGGAATAACCACAGCAAGAAAATGCTGAAGTAGGCGAGAGAGCTGCCGTGGCAAGAGGTTATATAGGTAAGAAAGGGGGATGAGCTAGGGGGGAGAGAGAGAGGGGGGGGGGCTGCGTGAGCGCTAGGGGAAGAGGACGTGAGGCTGGGGGGGGGGGGCTAGAAGTGGGAAGCTGAGTGTGGGACACAGGAGGAAAGTAACTCGGAAAAATAGACTAGTATCCTGCAGGAATGATGGAAACAACCACAAACAGTTAAGGCTTTACCTGGTTAATAACATCCTTCCAATGATTGCTCAATTTGTATCCATCTTCTCGGTTGAAGTTATGTCTATGTTTATATATCTGGATGGCTTCATGAACAAACCTTTGATAGTTGCCCGAAGGTTTGCAGAGTACCTTGGTCTCGGAAAAAACAATATCATGCGAGCCCACAGCGTTATAACAATGGTCAGCTACGGCAGAGGTATTGGTTCTGCCGTGTTTCAGATCTGTCTTGTGTTCGCGATCACGGTCCGAGACATGTCGTTTCGTTTCCCCAAATCAAAATCATACAATATCCAGAGCATGTATGTAAGACTCTGTAAATAACATAAAAGGTGTACCGCCCTGTCTCAATCCACTATTCGGTGAATTCCTTTCACGTAGCGGAGTAGTTTAACCATGCTTCATCACACTGGTGTGTGTGGGCTGGCGAAGAGCGAGTTGATGGTTCATCATTATTATCATCATCATTATTCCCCACGTCGTTCACACCCCGTGATTGTTTTGTCTTTGTCGTCGTGTGGCGATGATCCACGTGTGGTGAAGGCCACCGCCGCCGCTGCGTCCGTTCGGAATCTCACCGTGATCGAGGGAGATGGACGAACTCTTGCCACACGCGAGTTTGTCTCGCACGCCGGGCACGAGGGCGACCAGCAAACCCATCAGCACACCGAGGCCGGCGCAGGCCGCCCCCAAGGCCCCCAGCACTCCGTCTCCCAGCCCCCGCCAGCCTGCACGCCGCACACCGCACGCACGATGCACGACTCACACACGCGGACATCGGCTCGGGGTGGGGGGGGGGGTAGTGCTGTGGTGACGGTGCTTGAAAACCAAGCACAATGCCGCAAACTCTGATCCCAGTCATCGCCCCTCAGTCCGATAAATTGACCGCCGCTTTGTGAAAAGTCAACAAGTGCTCATCTTATGGAGAGACCAAACACCACCATAAGAATGTGGAAATTCCACCAAATGTTCAGGGCACCGTTCATGTCTTCAAGTGTGACATCTGGAGCTTACTTCTCTTCTGAAAAATTGTTGTATCAAAAATGCAGGATCTGAGGCGGTGTCAGCTAAAAAAATTACTTTTATTTTACCAGGTAAGGGACACGGAGCTATATAGCTATTTTTCAGAAGCCACCTGGCCACAAATGATAGCTCAACGAAGTGGCTTATCACGTGGAAATTTACATCAGCCAAATACTCTAAATGCGTGTTTCTAAATGTGGAAGGAAAATCCAGAGGACCCAGAGAAAGATCCACGTAACCACAGGGAGAACACACACACTCCAAATATACAGCAAGCGTCAAGGTCGGCATCGAACCCACGACCTCCTGCATACCAGGCGAGGGAGATAACATCTCGCCAGCTCACCCGACCACCTCGTTATTTAGATAAAAACTGTAAAAAAAATTACGGTTGATGAAGTAAAAAAAAATGAGGACACATCTCGGCTCTCATCACCGGAGTTGAGGGCGCTGACGAGGAGGGTGCTGCCCTCGCCGTGAGACGTCGCGTCCCCCGAGGACGACGTGACGACGCAGTAGAAGGCGCCCTCGTCACGAGACTCCAGCACCTGCAGCAGCAGCAACTGCGCCCACAGCTCCACCTCGTCCTCATCTGCGCGGGAGGCAGCAGCAGCGGCCACGCCACAGAGCAACAACTCCAATCGTCATCCACGTCGACACGGGCACGACACCGGTAATCAGGGGGGGCAGCACTTCATATTGCATGTGAGGAGGGTGGTGTACAACTGCTGTGGGATCTGGCAGAAGGAAGGAAGCGATGGCGAGGTGTCACGTGGGCAACAACTGTATTGGCCGTGAAGATCTCCTTCACTTGAGTGTGTTCCAGGCACCGCCAGGAGATGCCCCTGAATGCGGGGGGCTTGCGGGAGGGAAGGAAACCATTGAAATTCATTAGAGGGCATGGACCCCCCTCACAATTGTACACGAACCATCGACACCATCAAGACCTGCAGCGACACCCCTGGTAGCATTACTAAAACCATCACCATTTACAATACTCAATGTCATCGTTACCACCACCGTCAACTTAACTAGCAACTTCACTCCCAGCATTTACATGACCAGACATCAGCATTATGATCATTATCATCACCACCGTCATGACAGCCAGCAAACACCACGAACCTCAGCTTTAGTAGCAATATCACCACGACCGTCAGCTCCACCACAGACATCGTCGTCATCATCACCATCAGGTTCATTAGCAACATCACGACTGCATCGACATGACCAGAACTATGACCATCACCCGCATGCTTACCGGCACCATCATTAGCTCCACTTACAATGTCATCACCGTCAGCTTAGTTGCACCATCACTACCACATCGAGCAACATTTTTTTTACTGTTACGCTTGTTTATCCAGACAAGCCTCACTGAGTCTCAAGATAATTTTTTTAGGAGGGTCCTGCCACATGTTCACAGTCTGGGCCGATGTGGCTGCTGTGTCATCCCAACTCAGTAATTGGCAGTGTAATCTTTGAGCATTGGGATGTTTGGGGCAACACCCGTTACATTGAGTGTTTGTTTTAAATGCTTCCACTTGTCATGCCTCCACTTGGCATGAGCTTGCGCCATCAGCTGTAACACATGACAAATGCTTTTTTCACCATCATCACCAGAATTACCAGCAAACACGACCACCTCAATCAGCTTCCCTTGCAGCAAACGCTGCTGCCGCTGCCTTACAATTTCCTAAAAAGATATATTAAACAGGAATTCATCAATGGGTAATTCTGTGGAGCATTACGGGTACAGTAATAGTATACAGTACAGGGACTCCTCTACTTACGAACATTCGACTTACGAACTTTCAGAGATACGAACAAACCTGTCCCTATGTCCAGTTGACTGTTCGGCAGGGGCGGTTTCTTCATTAGGGCGATTGGGCGACGCACCACCAATGTCATTCAACCACAGAGTCACGCTAGCCGTCACTGTCAGCCTCTGGATATAGTCCAATCAGCGTCATGTCACGTTCTGTGGAGTACCGCCTCTTTTTGGGCGATTTCACTACGGCTGAGAATCGCCCCGAGTGGCCCCATAGACTTACATTCAAAGATGTTTTTTTTCGAACGGGGGCGCTGCAATGCATTCTCTATGGCTTCCGGGAGGGCAAGCCCTAACGTGCTTACGTCATCATACGTGCTAACGTCATCATACGTAAGCACGTTTCATCCAACAATATAATTTATCGCCACCTAGTGGAATCTTTAATAAAATAAACCTGAGTGGTTTGTTTTAATAGTGAGTATATAAACAAACAAGATGTATTGTAAGAGTCACTTTATTTTTCATTAATATTAAAGAAGTGAAGTTGCCTTTACATGCTTATACTGTTAATTTATTCATTGCATGGGTGGACCTTATCCTTATCAATCATCCAGACATCTGCCCCCCCTGAGAGATTTTGCAGGAGCCGCCACTGCTGTTCGGACCGATAGGCGTAAGTTCAACCGCCGCGCAATAGATGGCGGTGGTGGCATATACATCTGCAGAACATTAAGAAGCAGTGCCATCTACATCTACGGGATTATATACAACTTTTGAAGCCATTCCCCATGTTTAGTGTACATGCCGTACAACACGTTTGGAATCGACAGGAGTAAAGTTGGACGAACGAACAAATCGACTTACGAACAGACCTTTGGAATCTAGCTCGTTTCTAAGTAGAGGAGTCCCTGTATAAACAAACAGAACTATGTTCAGCTGATGAGCCGCAGGTCAAAACTGGGCCAGAGTTTTGCTTGCTTAAACCATAATTGATAATACTGGTCTGGAAAGCCAATAGGCTGATGGACCATTGGCTTCCCATACACACTGCTATGAGAAAAATATTTGCCCCATAACAGTCAAACTCATTTATAATTCTCAGAGTTGGAATTCAGCCAAGTTCCGTGAAAATGTTTAAGGTAGCACGTTTTTCGTTGTTGCGAGCGGCAAGTGAGCTACTGAGACCGTAACACTCGCTCCGTTTGAGAACCGGGTTGTGATCGCTGGTTGGGGCTGCCCAGATTCGAACGCCAGGATCTTGGCAGTCCACCCGGCCTCCCCTACACAAAGACAATTTCAGTGTCGGCCCTCAACTGATTAAATACAGGACAATGGCGGACTTATTTTTCTCCAAAACATTGCAGATAAAAAGGAACGTCTCCAAAAGGTGAACTGTCTCACGTATAATTGCACTTTTCTGGGTTGGGGTTGTCAAAATCGCTGCTTATCAATGTGCGTAATGAATGTCCTATTACATGTAGCCCCTCATGCTGTGTGTACCATATAATGTTTCATTACCACTCACGCCCCGACTTAAAAAAGAACTCTAAAAAGGCTGCCGCCTGCTATGCCCACTCTGGCCGTGTATCATTACATGACTGTTTACTCCTAAGCCCAAAAATATGACCGACTCAATATAAAACAGCTGTGCACGGCACACACTCCCATGCATTTGGACACACACATACACATACTCCTACGCACACACACGCACACTCCCATGCATTTGGACACACACACATACTCCTACGCACACACACGGACACTCCCATGCATGTGGAGTGTACTAATTCAGAGACACTATTAGGAGGCGTTATCCCTCTTGTTTATTTCGGCTCTCACAGCCATAGGGGATAACTTCATACCGGGTCGGGACAGTCAACATGCTTCCAGACCCACAGCTTCAAGAGGCGAAGACCACGACGACAGCAGCACGACGAGTTCCATTCCCGATGGCAGCAGCCCCGACTGTGAGTCGGAGCTCGCCTTTTATTCTCCCCAGCTTGGCCAGGCTCCGCCCTCGGCCATGGACCCTTCTGGATCCCCCAAAAGGCTCCGGGCTTGGCCCATGGGTCCAACTGGTAGAACGGGCTGCTACCCCCAATTCCATTGTCTACCAGTCTCCCAGCGCCACGCGCTAGTGACTCATTCAATGTCACTACACATGCACAAATACACACAAAACACAGAGGTCCCCTGTATACGCCTGAATAGCCTGTTGGGGCAAGTGCTGTTAGCACCCCACCCGACCGCCTTTGTCTCCCCAGTGGGGATGGTTTTACAAACCGCACCAGGTACTCATTTGAAGCTGAGTCGACCTAGGGGAGGCCCAGTACCAGTTCAGATAATCGCCACTTGGTGTTGGCCGTGAGTGGGAAGCAAACCCGGGTGACCAGGTTCGTAGCGCAGCGTGCTAACCGCTACACCACCGCTCCCCACACAAATACACACACTCCCAACAACAACAACAACCGCCATTCACCTCTAAGTGGCGGTGACATCACCACGACGCTTGTGCCAGGCTATGAGGTCACGGGGCAGACCCAGGTGCCACGGGTCAACTGACTGATATGACTGGCTGATGCACCACCTATGCCCCCTACTGTGCCAACTTGCTATGCTTTAGCCACCTGGCGCTCCGCTCATTGTTGTGAACGTCGCTCCTCCGCCCTCCGTTGTTGTTGGAGGGCGACTGCCTCCAACTGCCCAGTAGTGTCCTTCATGAGCCTCCTCCACAGAGGCCAATCTTGACACCGCTGGTACCAGTCATCGGCAAGTCCACTCAGCTCCACATCCTCCTGTACCACATCACTCCATCTCTTCTCTAGCATGTGCCGCGCCCATTTAGCCCCTCTATCTGGCTGAACAAAAGCTGTTTAGGCATGCAGTGACTGGGCATGTGGGCTACATGATCTAGCCAACGCAGCCTTGCCTGCCGGAGGAGCTCACCGATGGGACTTTGTCCAGATCTTTCAAGGATTTGTGAGCTCCTTACACAATCCAGCCTGGTTAAGCCCAGGATGGATCGTAGGCAGGCCAGTCTAAATGTTTCTAACCGGCGAAGATGTTCCATTACGGTGGTCCAGGTTTCGCAAGTGTAGAGAAGGGAGGGAATGACCATGACCGAGAAGACCTGAATCTTCGTACGGAGCGACAGACCAGATAGCTTCCACACAGTGTTACACAACCAATGAAAAGATAATGCCGCTCGACTGATTCGGAGTGAGACATCTGCTGTCAAATCGGAGCCGGTCATGAGCACACTGCCCAGATATGGGAAACTCTCCACTCTCTCCACAACTGCTCCATCACCAATTGGGAGTTGTGGGGGTGGAGTGTCCGATGGTACAAACTACCCAGGCAGGTGCTTAGTTTTGGTGGGGCTGATGGTAAGGCCCCACCTTTTAGTGGCACGCTCCAGGTTCAGCAACAGCGCCTCCAACTCCTCCTCTGAGTGAGTGGCAATTACCAGATCATTGGCATACATAACGTGGTTGACCAATAGGGAGCCATCCCTTGACCGCACCCGGGCATCCGTCAGCTTCCCATTGTATCTGTACCAGATGGAATTCATCCGGTACAGCCATCAAAGGCTTCACAAACAACGTGGTCAAAAAAGATGTTAAATAATGTGGGAGCCAGAGGACATCCCTGTCGCACCCCAAGGTGAACAGGAATGGCTCCAACTCCCGACCACGTAGTTTTACCCGTGCCGACTTACCATCATGAAGGTCCTTAATGATCGTGAGCAGAGGGTCAGGGACTCCGAAAGCAGGAAGAATAACCCAGAGCCCAGGCCTACTGATGGTATCATAGGCCTTGATCAGGGCAGACGGACAGAAAATATGGCATCTGTGCAGGACCACCCTTTCCTGAAACCGCATTGGGGCTCCGCAAGCCTCCCCTCAGCGTGCCTGGCAAGGCGATGTTGAATAATCCTTGCCAGGACCTTTCCCGGCACACTGAGGAGTGAGATGCCCCTGTAGTTGTTACAGTCTGTGCGGTCCCCCTTCTTAAAGAGGGGGACCACCAGGGCATCCTTCCAATCCTGCAGAACCCGTCCAATGGTCCAGACTGTTAAGATGTCATGTAGGGCAGTCTGTGCACAAACGCCACCCTCCCTCAGCATTTCGCTTGGGAGATCATCTTTGCTCGGTGCCTTTCCTGGTCTCCGGCACCACGAGGAGGTAAGGGGGTTGTCTTTACCGGATACACAGACTCCCAAGCACACGCACACACACCCAATCCCATGCATGCACGCACACACACACGCATCCCCATGCACACACACACACCCTGCACATCGCCAAATACATACACACCCCGATTTATTAATGAGCCCACGTATACACACACACAGAAAACAAAGACAAAGATCCCCCGTATAGCCTGTAACAGACTGTAGGAGCAAGTGCTGTTAGCGGGCACTTATGATGGCCGGCACGGCACACGAGGGGTGGGTGGCCAGCACCACGCCCGAACGCCTTTGTCTCCCTAGTGGCGATGTTTACACACCGCACCGAGTACTCGTTTGAGGCTGAGTCGACCTAGGGGAGGCCCAGGACCGTTTAAAATAATCGTCACTGGGGTTGGCCGAGCAGTGGGCTCAGGCCAATGTCAATATACCGACTGTCACTTGTTTACACACTGATTACTGATTGCGTGGCGAGAAGTCGAACCGAGGTGGTTCCTGGGTTGTGGCGTACAGCGCGAAATACTCTTGACGCAATTGCCCACCTCCGCACATTCACCCATAGGCGCACGTTCACACCCACGGACACACGTTCTCGCGTTACACACACACACACATATACACACTCGCTGACTTGTGCACATTCACACACTGCGCCCACACCCAGAGTTATAATCACACGCAGACAGACCCGAATGAGCAATCGTTACCACCGACTCGTACACATTTGCACGTGCATGGCTCGTTCGACAATAACTCGTATGAAGTAGCACGCACACGTTTATAATAATTGATATATTACATTCATCATATTTATAATCAGCACCTTCCGATTAGCACGGTTGGCTACGTACGGTGCGAAAGAAGTTCAACATCGAACAATGACGGTCACTGCATCGCGCGCTTTCAGATGGGCTTCTGAGGCCGTCTGGAACGCTCTTCCTTCCGACATTAGGAAGCCACTGGAGCTATCTATGCACTTTTTAATCCAGATTGAAAACTCATTTCTTAAGAACTACGTTTTGTGTTTAGATTGTTGTCCTCTCCCCGCACCTGCGATGAGCACGGTTGCCAAATAAGTTCAATGTACGTACGCACATGTGGGGAAGTGACAGCCGTAGTTTCAGAGAGGTTCACGGTTGGAATGCAGTGGCCACCCCGATTAACACTGCGGTGTGATAACCATAATAGTAAGCGCCGTCTGCTTCACAGAGGACGTTAAAGATTCCCCGATGTGATTGTGTGCCGGCGTCTTGGTCAAAACGTTCCAAAGTATGAAAACAACACACGGAAGATAACTCACTTGGAGTCCACGTACCTATCATCGCCCCACACCGCGAAAATCTTTCGAGATTCTCCTGAAAAAGGGTCATGAGACTCAGTGATAATAAAAATACGTAATTAGTGCCCAGACTGGTCTTCTATTCAGAGGAACCTACACTTATAGGAATATACAATATCTGGTTTATTTAACGATGTTTTCAGCCAATTAATGAGTGTTTATTATACGAGTGGGAATGAAACCGGAGCTCGATCCCCGTTACGGATGGACACAGATGGCGATTAGTCCACCTGCTGTACTGCCTCCTCCTGGCGAGCCAGGGTCTGGCGCCTCAGCGCCCACGGGAATGGGACTCTCACAGCACTCGTGCGCCCCACCAACCCTGACCGTTGCCACCGCGGTGCAGGATCACGGGCCCCACGCGCAGCCACCACTCTGAAACCTGCCCGTACGGATACGGTGGTGGCACAAGGCACAGAATGGTCGACTCCAATCTTAACTCTAGATTTGAAGCTTTCGTGACTGCAAGGATGCATATTCTTAGGTTTTGTCGGTAAAGTCACCTAGGTAAAAAATAAAAAATAAAATTTATAAAAGTAAAATAAAAATAAATTTAAAATCACGACGTTTCGGAGGCAATACAAGCTTCCGTCTTCAGGTGGAACCGTCACAGCACGACTGCTACATCAAGTAAGAGAAATTCCAAGAAAACAGTCCTTGTATATATACTGGTTGAGGGTGGGAGGAGCCATTGTGAGGTTCGGTGCGGCTGAAACACGCTGCTAGGAATGAGCCGTCGTTGTGTAGACTGGTTGAAATGGGAGGTTCCAAGAGTTGTTAAGGTGCGGCTGATGTAAAGGTGCGGTTATTTTATTTTTATTTTACTTGTATTAATTCCAATCTTAACCTTGCGCCGTACACGCGTCGAACCGCGTGCGATAACCGACGCCGTTTTTGTTTCGTCTGCGCTGCGTGTCGCGGGTTGACCTTCACCTGATTTGCGACAATTCATCGAGTTGCCCTGGGGTGGGGGAATAGAAGCGGGGCGAATGACTCCACCCGTGGCACCCAATAATGCGCACGTGCTCACGTGCACATTTATAACTGCATTCTCACCCAGGCTTGCATTAAATTTAGGTCTCGCGTTAGATGCGTGCCGCAGTATTCCCGTCGCGGTGGCACGCTGTGGAGGAGCCTCCCTTTCCGCCGTCCTTGCCAGAGGACCGATCAACAAAGTCGATGCAACGGAGTTCCCGCAGTCAGCGGGGAGGTCAACTTCGTTTATAATTAACGGGGGTTCGAGACAGGAGTAGTTTCTGTGCAGTGACATGTGTGAGAAAGCAGGCGAATGTTGCATATAACAACATGTGTAAAAAAAATAATCACTTAATCATAAGCCTGAGTCGACCTATCGGAGGCCCAGAATCAGTTCAAATATTTCCCACTGTTATCGGACGTGAACGGGGAATCGAACACGGGCTGCTAGGTTCGTAGCGCAGTGCACTGACCCCCTACTGCTGTGCCCCTATTCATACAGAAACACGCGTACGTATATTCGCAACATGGACCCACAGCACACATTACAGCCGCTTACAATTCAACAACATCTGACCTGCACCACTCAACGATTGCGGCGTCGCGAGGGCTCCTGTGGTGCCGAGTTTGTCGCACGGCAAGGTCAAGGGGAGTGGCGATGCCTCTCCGAGGGTCGCGCCACACACCCTGGTAGTTTCGTTTGGTAGACAGACAGGAATGGCAGCTGTATATTTTGGATGCCTGATGCTCTGCCTTGCGAGCGTTACCTCTCCACTCGGGGTTTATTTTGGAGGGCTTTGACATACGAGAGCCGGAGCGCGCGGAGCGCACGACCCGGGCCACCGTCGCAGCCTCCGCCCCCCCCCCCCCCCCCGCGTGTGGTCGCGACCTACGAGTGACAAATCAAGATCTTTCGAAAATCGGCGAGACCTTCGCGGGTTGCGACTCGGTCAGGCACCTGTAATGGAACGAAGGGCGGCCTAAGCCTCAAGCCAGTGCCGATATGACGCGCACGTGGGGACCGTGCTTCGATCGCCGTAAAGACGACGCGGAGACCTTTTGTGAGAAACAGATGTGGCAGTGTCCCGTGAGGCCCTGCGCGAGGATGATCAAACACATCCCCGGATCCAGCTCCTCCCGGACACCCTCGACGCGGCGACGCGAGCGCCAAAATTTCCGCTGGTCGCTCTCGGGGACAACGGGCGCGAGCCCAGCGTCAAAGGGGCCGCTCGCGGGCGCCCGTGCCATTCTCACCTTCGCCGTCGGCGTCGGCGTCGTCCCCTTGCGCGAGCTCGGAGCGGCCGGCCTCGTGCTCCACGCGCTCCCCGTGCGGCGAGCGCCGGTGCCAGGAGACGCGCGCCCCCCGCAGCAGCGCCAGCGGCCCCCGCGCCGCGCACGACAAGCTCGCGTTGCCGCCCTCGCGCGCGCGCACCGAGCGCGGCTCCTGCGTCACGAGCACCGGCCACGGTGCCTCGGGGGGCCCGTCGGTCCCGTCCGTCCCGTCGGCGGTGTCCTGCGGCGTCGTCGCGTCCGTCTCCGTCTCCGGCGACGGCGACCCCAGGTGGACGGACGTCGTGACGTCCGCGGAGAGCGACGAATATGCCGTGGACGCCGCCGTCGGCGTCGGCGTCGCCGCCGGCGCGCTCGACGCGAACGCCGGGTCGGTCGACGTCGGCGGCGACGTCGCGGCAGCGGCCGCCGCGGTCGACGGATGGGCCGACGGGGAGGAGGCCGCGAGCGGCGCGCCTGGCGACGGCGCCGCGGGCGACGCGGCGGTGCCGGCCGCGGGCGGCGTCGCCGGCGATGGCGACGTCGCCTCCGCGTTGGCCAGCGTCGCTCCCAGCGCTGGTGGTGTCACTACGGCCGGCGGAGTGAGTGCAGCCGCTGTCGGTGCAGCTGCTGTCGGTTCGGCTACTGTCGGTGCAGCTGCCAATGGTGCAGCTGCTGTTGCTGCAGCGACTGCTGTTGCTGCAGAGACTGCTATTGGTTCATTTGACTCTGTAACAGCTGCTGCCCCTTGCGTCTCTGCTGCTGCTGCTGCTGCTGCTGCTGCTGCTGCATGGGTCACAGCTGCATCGGGCTCAGTCTGGGCGAACGCCACTGACGGAACACAACAGACACAATAACAAACATCGTCACTGTCATCACATCGTCACAATCATCATCACCCCCACCAATTACCCCCACGGCAGTTGCATGAGCTCCGCCACCATCTGCGTCATTATCGCATTCGTCACCGTTCGCACCCTCGGCACGTCTTCAAAGTCAGCCGTCGCCAACGATGACATCTCACGAAAAATTCCAATTCTGTAAGCACACACCGCATGGAGCAGAGTGTTCGTAAACCAAGTGGAACGTATTAATGCCACATCCAATGGAGGGTTGGCTCGGCCGAGCCGGGTCTACGAGCACGCGGCGTCGGTTCCGCACCCGCGAGCCACTTCACAACGAACACACCACCGTGGCTAGGAGATGTTCACTACCTCGCCTGGTATACAGGAGGTCGTGGGTTCGATCCTGACCCTGACGCCTGCTGCTGTATATTTGGAGTTTGCGTGTCTCTCTCCTGGTGGTCACGTGCAGTTTTTTTCTCCGGGTCCATCAGTTTTCCCCTCCACACACATAATTCAACATGTGTTTAGAGTACTACATTTCTACGTGATGATAAACCACTTCGTTGAGCTATCATTTGTGGCCAGGTCGCTTCTGAAAAGAGCGATATAGCTCAGTGGGCCTTACCTGGTAAAATAAAAACTAGTTTGTAGTTTAGTTTATACTTTATCCGGGGTGATAGGGGAGGGGGCAAGAGGCAGCATGGAACAAAACTAAAACCTGGATAACACAAGACAGCGGTAGAGCGAGCGGCTCGCAATCGGAAGGGCGTGAGTTGACATCCTGTGGGGGGTTGACTTTGACAATCCACTGCTTGCCGAAGGCCTCCCCGCCCTGTGTCAGCGAATCATGGGGATTGTTTGACCATACTTCACCATGCTGGCCAATCGATGTAGGATGGTGAAAGGAGGTCCAGGCCTGGCTGGTAATGACACTCAGGTCACCGGGTCTATGGTGCAGTCCCTTGACCGCTGCGTGACAATTCCATCCATTGCCCGCTGGGCCATCACCGCTGGTGTAGTGGTTTCATCGTCACCATTACCAACTTCGTCAGCCACCAGCACCATCATCACTGTCAGCAGCAGCTCAAGCGCCCAGGCATCACGAGTCAGCACCATTCTTAGTATAATAGTATTCAGCATCATTACCACCACTGCGTTGAACTTTCACCATCGCATTGACTTCATCGAGTAAATGATATGGTATAATACACGTGAGTAATCATTCTATCTGTATTGTGATACCGGCCATCATTTGTCCAGGGAGGCTGCGCTGAGCACGAAGCCTCCTCATCAGGAGGGCCATTCGTGTTATTGGTCAATTACACTGAGTAGGTTTAACAGCACACATGTGCACTGCATATGCAGAAGTCCCCAGACTTGTACCGACCACCAGCTCCAAAAGAACTGCACGTGTGGCCATCTGAGTTGTTGAGACCACCAACCCAAAAACATTTGGGAGAAATGTGGCCAACTAGACAAGGCAGCAGCGAAACAAAGACACAACTGCAGACTGGCTTCATCGTGATTAGAACTCATCAGTCTGGAGTCATCGTTGTTCACCGCTGCCTTTATAACACCTGTTGGTGGGTTGGGCACATTTCCAACTCTTCTCAGAGTCGGTGGCCTGATCGAAAATGCGGCCAGCCGCGTTCGTCTCAGCTCTGTCCGCTGCCGCCACACGCCTCTGACAGCCCCATATATGGAGAGGGCTGTAGCGATGTCCCCTATGGAGACACCGTTCGCATTTGCCGTTCAAATCCGTCATTGATGAGCAAACCCCATCACAACAGGCAAATTTGGCGCAGGCCGGCGAAACGAAAAATCTCGCTCGCGTTTGACTCTCGTTGTTGCGCGGTGCCTTGAGTCTGGACCACCCAAGGGAGCATCGCGTCCCCTGAGCCTCCAGCCGCAAGGGGTTTGCGTGCCGCAGTCGCCACTGCGTTGGCTCTGGCTCTACGAGCGCTAGGCACGCTCGCGCGAGCACGTGCTCACATTTCTCGCTTATATATTTAGATCCCTAGGGGGGGTGGGGGATGTTAGGGAGGGGTCAGTCATCACCACGACAGCCACTCAATACAACCACACAACAACTACACGTCTATAAGATACAACTACACACAACACAACAACCACGCATCTACAAGATACAACCACACACCACAACAACCACACAATGCAACCACACACACCACAACAACTGCACATCTACACGATGCAGCCACACACCACAGAAACCACACACAACAACAACAACCACGCATCTACAAGATACAACCACACACACCAAAAGCAACCACACGATGCAGTCGCACACGCAATAGAACTACACACGACACACTATCACCACAGCAACGACACACAACGAAGCAACCCACACATCTACAAAATGTAACCGCACGATGCAACCAGACACACACACACCGCAACACCCACAGATCTACACAATACAACCAGACAAACACACCACAACACCCACAGATCTACACAATACAACCACACACACACCGCAACACCCACAGATCTACACAATACAACCAGACAAAGACACCGCAACACCCACAGA
Organism: Lethenteron reissneri; assembly: GCF_015708825.2. NCBI lineage: Eukaryota > Metazoa > Chordata > Hyperoartia > Petromyzontiformes > Petromyzontidae > Lethenteron > Lethenteron reissneri. Next base: position 3,394,989 of record NC_083804.1, read on the forward strand.
TCTTCACAATACAACCACACACACACACCACAACACCCACAGATCTACACAATACAACCACACACACACCACAACACCCACAGATCTACACAATACAACCACACACACACACCACAACACCCACAGATCTACACAATACAACCACACACACACACCACAACACCCACAGATCTACACAATACAACCACACACACACACCACAACACCCACAGATCTACACAATACAACCACACACACACACCACAACACCCACAGATCTACACAATACAACCACACACACACACCACAACACCCACAGATCTACACAATACAACCACACACACACACCACAACACCCACAGATCTACACAATACAACCACACACACACCACAACACCCACAGATCTACACAATACAACCACACACACACCACAACACCCACAGATCTACACAATACAACCACACACACACCACAACACCCACAGATCTACACAATACAACCACACACACACACCACAACACCCACAGATCTACACAATACAACCACACACACACACCACAACACCCACAGATCTACACAATACAACCACACACACACACCACAACACCCACAGATCTACACAATACAACCAGACACGAGACAACCACACACACACGCCACAACAACCACACATTTACACGATACAACCACACACACAACCCTAAGTGTTGTGATACTGAAAGATAATTCACTATGCAACACGATTTTTGTTCCTGGGTCGTAAGTGTAATTTTCTAATTGCTTATGCCTCAAAAGTACAGAAAATGGCTGTTATTAATACCCACAAACTTTGCTTTTGTGACCACGAGTTTATATGAAGGAATGACACAAATGCACAACACTTTTCTCATTGAAAATAGGTACATTTCGAAATATCACTGTCCTGGTCACAAAAGCAAAGTTTGTGGGGAATAATAACCGTTTTCTGTACTTTTGAGGCATAAGCAATTGTAAAATAACACTTACTACACAGGAACGAACATGTTTTTGCTACACACATTAGCCACACAACATACGTGCAAAGCAGCCGACACCACACGCACAAATCGCACGCACGGCCACCTGCCCCCCCCCCCCCCCACGGTGCCCCCCTCTTCATTGGCCACAACTTCAGGCGCTGCGCTCCTCATTTAAGGCTCAAGTCAAACCAAGGGTGGCACAGTCGGGTTTTTTACAATCGGGTTTCATTGTATTTTTATATTAAACCCGATCATCTGAGATTGGGAGAAATCCGGTTTAATTGGTTCTAATTGCAGAACCGCACTTCGCCAACTTCTCAACGATGGGCTTCATCCATTCCAAGCTAAGGAACTCACTGGCGGCGCCCACGATTGTGGAGGAGAAGCTCGTGTTCATCACGACCAACCTGCCCGCCGCATTCTACGACTACCTCGTGCCCGACGGCCCCCCCGAGTACGACAGCAGCACCGACGAGGAAGCAGCCTAAGCCTTGGATCAGAGTTTCGTATTCATTAAAGCAGGTTTTAATTCCCCGAAATCGGGTTTAATTGTATTAAAGAAAAAACCCGATGCCTGCCGCTGAAAAAATCGGGTTTTTTTCACCCATGAGTCAAACGAAGAGAGTCCGCAGGGCAAAGTTGCGGCCACTGAAGTTGAACCCTGGCCGGGAGTCGAACCCGAACCCCGGGGGTCGCAGTCGGCGCGAGGTCGTGCGAGTGCGTGAACAGAGAGCGACGTTTTCGTCGAAGCTATAAGACTCCCATGAAAGTAAATGAGCACGCACACCGGATTGTAAGACGCACACCGGATTGTAAGACGCACACCGGATTGTAAGACGCACACCGGATTGTAAGACGCACTCCCGCAACGTTTGCTTTTGAAATATGGAGGGAACGGTGCGCTCCGTCCTATCGTGCGGTGAGTTTGGTTCACGATCGCAGTCATAGCGAACGAAAAACTAAATAACTCAACAGGTTCGTCGGCGACACTGCGGCTTGCTAAGGAAGGAGGGAGGAAAAAAAAGATAGAGTCGGCGACGTTTCGGGAAATGGCCCTTCTTCACGACACATTGAGAGGTCAGAGAGACGGTGGTCGATAATAGTTGGATACCGCACGACAGGATACGCATTGGGGTCATTTAATACATGTTCTTTGTGAACAGTGCACATTGGCATGTGAATAGTGACACACTTTGAGTGAATATTAAGTTGACATACAAATCCGTCGATGATCAAAAAAATGCATTACGAAATAAAAGTTATTTGTATTTAACGTGAAATTTTTAAATGTTGCGGGAACATTGCATCGTAGGTGGCCCTGGTGTAGCGTGACGGATTCCTCAATAATATAATCATCGGAGCATTTTGCAAATCGCTCCTCATCTGTAATCTACCGAATAGCCACCGGGTAACATCGTTAGCGTCGGGAATCAAGTAGAATAAAACCCGGAGATTGTTGGTGGCTTCCACTCAGACGGCAGGGTCAGCCCGAAGTTCTAACTCTGCCACACACTCACACACACGATCTCCACCGCCACCACCATCATCATCACCAGTTACTCGTAATCCGTACACACACGTGCACATACACACGCGTGTAAACACCCTGACGTACACGTGTACATTTACGCACAAAAGACAAAGATACCCATATAGCCTTAACCGACTGTTGGGGCAAGTGCTGTTCGCGAGCACATGCAAACGCACACACGTGTACACACGCACACACGTGTACGCACACACGTGTACACACACACGCACACACGTGTACACACGCACACACGTGTACACACGCACGCACACACACGTGTACACACGTGTACACACGCAACACCTTGGGTCTCACCTGCAGCGAGTAGCGCCAGCACGGCGCACGTGCGTGCGGGAGACATGACTGCGCGCAGAGAGGAGAGGCGCGAGGGGGGAGGAGGAGAAGAGGAGAGGGGGGCAAGGGGGGAGGAGGGGAGGGGGGGAGGAGGAGAGGGGAGAGGGGGGCAGGTGGGAGGAGGAGGACAGGGGGGGGGGCGCAGGGTGGGATTAGGAGAGGGGGGGGGAGCAGGGTGGGAGGAGGAGAGGGGAGGGAGGCAGGTTTGGAGGAAGAGAGGAGAGGGGGCAGGGTGGGAGGAGAAGGGGAGGGGGGACAGGGTGGGAGGAGGAGAGAGGAGAGGGGGGCAGGTTGGGAGGAGGAGAGGGGGGGCAGGTGGGAGGAGGGGAGGGGGGGAGGAGAGGGGGCGCAGGGTGGGAGGAGGAGAGGGGGGTCAGGGTGGGAGGTGGGGCAAAGTCGGAGGAGAGGAGGGGGTGGGAAGTAAATTGGGAGAGGCGTGGAAAAGGAGGTGGTGGGGGGGGATCTGGATTCTCGGCGGGAGTTGGCGTGGGGGGGGGGCTCGGGATCAAATGGCTCAGAGAGCGTTGCCATCTCGTCGGATCGGGGGGCCGAGCCCGCTGAGCGCTTGCCAGGTGTTGTAGGCTGGGTAGCGGCCAGGAGACGGCAGGACCGAGTGTCCATCTCGTCTCGTCTCCGTGGTTCACGCGGGGTTCCTCCCGGTTCCCTCCGGGTGTCTCCCACGTGAGGCCGCACGCTCGTCAATGGCAATGATCAAATATTGAAGTAAATGTCTTGAGACTCGGTGAGGCTTTCCGAAGTCAATTATTTAGCTTTGCTGCATTATTATTTTGATTTAAAGCTTTCGTGACTGCAGGGATTCATATTGTTGGTTCTTTCGGTAAAGTCACGTAGAAGGTAAACAATAAATTAATTAAAAAAATATTAATCAATAAAATTCTCACGTTTTGACTGCAACACAAGCAAACATCATCAGGTGTGAAAAACACAGCAAGAAATATTTTTTCACAGCAAGAACATTTTCTTGCTGTGTTTTTCACACCTGATAATGATTGCTTTTATTGCAGTCAAAACGTCGTGAGACTTTTATTAATATATTAATTTTTTAATTGTTTCCCTTCTACGTGACTTTACCGAAAGAACCAAGAATATGCATTATTATTATTGTTACTACCGTGTTGTTTTTATTCTTACGCACACACACGCGGGCGGCGGGGAATTCGCGGCCACGTTTGTGTCTAAGAAGATGGCCCGCATAGAATTCGCACGATAAGCAATCACTCCGCCTTCATTTGGTTTTAATTCCCTTCGAGTCACCGGACGGGTCGAGACTCACTCTTCCATCCACGCCGCCGAACAAGCGAGAGAGCGAGAGAGCGAGCGCTTGTGTCAACGTTGGTCGATGTGCACGACGGTGTGGAGATTCTCAGAACTGAATAAGTCAAGTTCAAAAAGCGACTGCGATCTGAGTGTGTACGGACGTTAGAGGTGTGTGACCGGCTCCAGGTGTAGTGTTGGGTTGAGTGTCACATTTGGTGTTGGCTTATTATTGCGTGCAGTGTTCAGGTTTTAGTTTAGGGGCCGTCCATATATGACGTCACGCACCTAGGGGGGGGGTCAGACATTTTTAACGATGTGTGACGAGGGGGGGGGGTGAGAAATGTGACGTCACATCAAAATGCGCAACTTTAAATAAATATAGACAGCACGTTCTACTTAATTAAATATACTTTTTAATAAATGTTTTCTCCTACAACATCAGAGTGCAGCGCCACATTAAATACGCACTACAATGACAATAGTTTAAAGCGATTTGAAGCATGTTTTATTTGGGTGGGGGCAGAGCTTTGTGACGTCATATTTGAGGGGGGGGGGTCTGATTTTTTGTGACGCCGTGTAACGAGGGGGGTAAAACATCGTCAAAATTCGAGTGACGTCATTTATGGACGACCCCTTACACGACTTCGAAGTTTGTTGCTATCACCACGAGCTCTGAGTGTTTTGCTTTTAGAGCAGTGTTTGAATGAGTCTGGACAATCGGCTTTAGTTCCTCCTTGGGAGACGAGGCACCCTTCCCCGATGCTACATGACAAAGATCCCTCCGTGTGGCCTGACCATACTCTTGCGGGAAGTGCTGGGAGCGAGCACACCCCGTGGCGATGTCTACACACCACACCATCTGAGGCTGAGTCGACCGAGTGGAGGCCCAGGACCGGACCAGATAATGAATCGCTATTCCTGGTGCTGGCGGCCCTGAGCGGGAAGCGAACTCAGGTGGACGGGTTCGTAGATCAGCGCAACGACCACAGCGCCACCGCTCCCCCTACCACAGTCACAATTAGCCTCACACGGATTCGCACAGAGAGGCCTTGGGCAAGTGTATTTAGTTTAAGCAGATGAGAGAACTCAAGATAGATCGGGATGAGTCTCATTTACAAGAGTGATGTGGGTCACCAGCATGTCACATGCTCACGCACGGCTGCCCGTGGGGGGGGGGGGGGGCACGACGGGTTTGGGAGGCAGAGACATTCGGACGCGAGGAAAGTTTTACTTTTTTTAATTGAAAAAAAAAATCACGAAATCACAGTCATTTCATAAAACGGGTACCCGAGCGGGCGGTAAAAGAGAACACCAGACTGCAAGAGGCGTTCGCTTGCACGCGGAAGCGTGTTTTCCCTACCGCGCACGGTCAGCTTGGTTTCACATTGCACACAACTGGAAGCCAAGTTTGTCTGAAGACATCAAAGCAGGGCATCAAGTAGAATGTGCCCACAGGCACGGACGGGTATGGTTCTTCTTGCATATCGACCAAACTCTGCTCGTCACGTTTCTTGACCGGCAAACGTGAATATTGGTGCTTTACACAAACAATATATCGTGCCTTACAACACTTTATAGCGTTATACTTTTCTGGTCGGGTTTCACTCTGTGCCTGGTGGCTTTTTTCTTGTTTTTTTAATTTGACTCTGAACCAGGGACTTTCAATTCGGGTTGAGTTTGTGGGAGGGAAACAGACTGACGGGTTTGCCATCACACACTCGCACAGACATCGTCAAGAGTCCTCAAATCCCTTGACAAATGCCATTATTTATGTACATGAGATTTCAACAATGCATTCTTTACTAGCGGCGCCTTCTGCTGCATTGCAGCCTAACAATTTGGCGTGTCGCGTTTTCTACAATTCCCAGGTGCAGTGTAACACGAGCCACCCAATCTGCTGCGCCGCTGTGGAGCAGAGACGACGCGCTTCTGGACGCAAAAAGAGGTGACATTCCTGTGTAGTGTTCCGGGAAGATTTATTGTGGACATTAAAACCCCACACCAACACGAAGCTACACGAAATTGCACAAATTTGTAGTTTTCAAAGAACTGTGTAAACGTCATCCTGAATTTAAAACCCGTTCGCGAGTGGAGTGTGCACGCGCGCGCATGTGCACGTGGTCAGAACGTTGGTTACAAACGCTGTTAGCGAGTACCTTTTAAATCCAGCGCTGCACACAGGAAGGTGGTTGGGGCCCCAGCACCCAAGGCTGCCCCGATCCCATCCGTCTCCCCTCATCTATTTATACAATAGAATAGCAGCGGACCGGAATTCTAATGAAATTGACAGTCATGTTGCGAAATAGTGGCACGGTGCCGTGACGATGACGCACACGGTTTGCTGTTGTCAATTCTAGCTTGAAGGCGAGGAGTTTAACGACGTATTCGCTCGTGCTCGATGGGATCCTCCACGGAGGCCCAGCTCCTCTCGCCCCAACCAAGCAGCAGACGCAGGAAACGCAAACAGCTCGCACGGGTACCCAGAATGCCGTGCGGGCACTTCTACGAGACGCGAAACACACGAGTCCAGCACGTGTTCCACCCATGTTGGAGATAACCAGCACAGCAAGGCCACTGTGATCGTTTCGAAGTACCGACACCAAACTCATGCACCTTCATTAGAGACCAACAGCACAACATGAGGCCAGCCAGTAATAACGTGCATCAAGAGGCCAGGTTTCGAGAAACGTATCATAAAACAAGTTTGTTGATCCAGGGCTGAGTCTCAAGAAATCATTTACGACCTTCCGAAGAAGATAATTATCCGATGCTAATCCTGTGGTTTTGGGATCGGGTCTCAAGACACTGCTCATTAAAAATCATAAATAAAATGTAAAACTCCTAAGAACTCCAATTGGCTGGTAAATTCAGCAGCCTCTTGATTGGTTGGGAGGGAGCCACAATTCTCCCCTTCGTGTGTCGAGTCCGTAACGAAGCTTCCCACCCAAGCTCATGGGTCGGAGCCTCAAAGGAACAAAGCGTCTCACTATTCTCATGGCTCAGACAGAAGTGCTGAGCTGTTTATCTCTGATGACGATGAAACATTAAGGATGGTGAACCTCACACTGGCAGTGTCACGTCGTTTAAAGTCCTATAGACCCAAACCGTTACTATCGGTGCTGTCCAGCAGACTGCTTCATTATAGAAAGTGTGTATGGTGCATCGAGTGTCTACAGCTTGGCCGTACACCACATCAGGCGACTTCACTCGTTTAGGACGGCGGTTAATTGACAAGGAGGCGAATTCGGAATGTTTATGCACGGTTCAGGGCTTAGGTACACCAGAGCTGATCTAGACAAACTCGACTCCATCCAAAGGACTGGCAATCGGTGAACACAACCATCGATTTATTCAGTTACGCCAAACTTAACTGGGGCTCCCATCGTCAATACTTCAATGCATCTGCCACAGCCACAACGCACTGAGAGTTAGCGTCACCAATGACAGCCCGAGTCAAAAAAAAAACGCAACTTCAAATTTAAATAATCTTGAAATGATTTCGTACTTGGCTTCTTCACGGATGAAAACAGTAAAATTGGAGAACCGTATCATAGATCTGCATAGCAGCGGTCAGAGACCGCTGCTATGCAGAGACCGCTGCTATGCAGTGCGCAGACCCGGTGGTTCTCAGCCTGGTCCACAATGACCGCACAAAACAATCCACTGTGTGTGTGTGTATATATACAGTATACATCTCTAGTTTTGTCGAGTCCAGCTCTGAGGGATAAACTTGTGCGAGCATACATTTGGGATAAGAGATGCGCGGCGGGCCACTCGCCGTGCCACGAAGGGCCCACCCCGCCCCGCCCCTGTGTTTAGAAGCGAAAGGCCGACCCAGTGGAGAGATGAGTGAATTCAAGTCGTTTGGAGAGACGTCCCTTGAGGAATTATTTCGAGGAACGGTTTTCTTCCGTCTCTTGCATTGAAGTCGGGGGAGGACCAGTCTCCTCCTTCTTGGTTGTAACCACCTAGAGCGGCGTTCCTCACCGACATCAGCCGCGAGACGATGCGGGGAAGTGGGGGGGGGGGGGCCCGCGGGGTCCAAGGGTCTGGCCGGAGGGGGGCTGGGACGGGAATGGCCGTCTCAGTGCTCCTTGTAGCTGAGGAAAGAAAATGAGAATCAGAATATTTATTTACGCCGGAGGAATCCCATGAGCTGCGAAGCTCTTTTTCACAGATGCCGCCCAGTAGGGCGACGGCTCAGAGAGCAAAGAGTGAGAGACCGAAGCGAACCCGGATTCCGGATCACAATCGCGCACGTCCAAACACTGTGTAAACACACGCACACACACTGCTATACCCACACAAACAAAAGTTCAAACATGGTTATTCTTCAACACCAAAACTCACAAACTCGTAGACTCGCACACATTAACACCCCACTCCTTTCCACCACTCCTATCTCTTTTTATCTCTCTCTCAGTCAATCTGTCATGGTTGCTTTCTCCATCGGTTGCGTACCCTCGCTGCTCCTCCACGCATCCACACCAACCCCGGATCTCCTTGTACATCAGGCGGATGAGCAGCTGTAATGACACCGTCCAAGCGTTCATGTCAGAGTCGAGACAGCGCGGCACCCTGCTCACCCTTAAGATAGTGGCACAAATTCCACATTCCCATAGTGGAGTATCATTCTCTGCGCAAGTTAAGGACTGTGGGCTTTCTACATAGCAGTAGAGTACGTCGTTATGGCAACCTTTGAGGGACAATGGGACCGATTCAGATGAGAAAAATCATCAAGATCACGACGTAGAGTGTCCGCATGCAGTTCCCCCTGTGCTGTACCACGCATTTAAGGCATCAAAAGTCTCCCCGGAGTGAACGGGTGGATATTCCACATGACCGTTAAAAAATCGATTCACTCCAGAAGACGACCACTACTGTGCCCTAGTGTCATTATTGCTGTGTATTAGTAGCCGTGTCACTGTATATTTCACGTGATTGTTGTGTTAGTTGTGGTGCTGCTGGTGGTGGTGGTTGTCGTCATTGGGTCCGCTGGTGGGTGGCGTCGCGTTACCAGACAGGCGCACGCGTCGGCGCCCATGAGCATGTAAAAGACGTTGTCCCAGCCCAAGGGCGAGATGAGGCCGGCGAGGAGAGGCCCCAGTGCTGCGCCTGCACGCGTAACAGGGGGAGCGGTGGCGCAACGGTTAGCGCGCCGCGCTACGAACCCGGCGACCCGAGTTCGATTCCCGCTCACGGCCAACACCGCTGACGATTATCTGAACTGGTCCTGGGCCTCCCGAGTCGACTCAGCCTCGAATGAGTAGCTGGTGCGGTGTGTAAACATCACCACTGGGGAGACAAAGGCGGACGGGTGTGGCCTCCCACCACCTCGTGTGATGTGCCGGCTTTCATAGGTGCTCACTCAACAGCACTTGCCCCAACAGTCTGCTAAGGCTATACGAGGAATCTTTGTCTTTGGTGCGATACGTGTGCGAGGTGCAGTACCTATGGACCCCGTGCCGTCTATGATCGCCGACACCGTGTGCAGAGCGCGCGCGTTCCCCTTGAGAGACTTGTGCGTTCCCTGCGCTCACACACACACACCCATGAGCAACGTGTAATTAAACAGAGGGTTCACGCGTGGGCGGAGGGACGAGGAGGGGGGGGTGGTCAATGTTGACAGAGGCATTCACCGCTTCAACAACGCAGGGACCGAGGGGCCTGCGAGAGGTCTTCCTCATGAACAGCGTCAGTGCCATCCACCACAGGACTGGAGAAATGTGAAGATCGGTATTGTGAATAATGTGGGGTTGGTGTTAGTTAAGAGTGAAGCTCGTCACCGTTGGTGAAGATGGATGCGATGACTATAAATGATCTCACCAGGTCGGCAGAGACGGCGGTGGTGATGAGAGCGTAGGGGCCGTTCACCAGCGCCCCACACAACACCAACATCCCTGCCACAGCCGGCACAACCACCACAACTTAGACTGCAAACTTCAGGCCACATTTGCAAATGAGACCTTGAGTTATCAACTGGTTTTAAAAAAAAAACTTGCAACCACCTAAAATCCACGACACCCACAGCACCAGCATGTACACCACGACAACCATAACTTAAATAAAAAATTAAACCAATGCACAGAGAACCAGCATGTCGACTACAACCACCACCGCCACAATAAAGCAACAAAATAAAAAGTGGTGGTGGTGCTAGCAGCGGTGCTGGTAGTGTTGGTTTTAATGGCGGTAGTGGTGGTGATCGTGGAGTTTATCATGGTGATGACGGCAAGGGTGGTGGTGATGATGATGGTAGTGATGTTAATAATGCTGATGGTGACGTTGATGGTCTTACCTATGGTGGTCGGCATGTTCTGGTACCCGACGCTGTTGTAGACAAACAGCTAAAAGAGAAACATTCAACACCACGTGAAGCAAAGCAATGATTCACATTTCAATTGCAGTAACAGCCCGATCCAAGGTGGCTCACGACAACACGCGTTCGGATATACCGCGGCTCAAGTCATATCCCTCGAAAAAAAAAAAACCTTAACTTCATGTTAAGTATCGCTTTTTGTTTTCCCAACGTAGGGGAGCCGGGTATGGGTCGAGGCGTTTCTATTTTAAGACGTGACTTTGCGAGGGTATCCTGCGCTGTATGTCGGGGCAGGTATGTGGAAGGGTGCCATCAGGTAGTGAATAGGGGTTATCTTCAACCTTTCCTGTAACAGTTATCTCATCGGCAGCGCGGTCCATTGATAACACGACACCACCGCGTACATCTATCCCCTGGTAAAGAAACACGTTAATGTTGGCTTGATGACATGCCCAATATATACTCTATGTACCGCCATACAAGAGTAAAAATAAAGTGTTCACATTGTAATTACAAGTTTTCAAAGCTTCTGCAACCAACACGGTTTTACAAAAGGAAATCCACATCGTGGGGCACACGAATCCCGACAATCGGCAAACAAAATTTTTTTTCTCCAATATTTTCGCAATTGACCACTGGGTGGCGCTGTGGTTATCATCATGACGGAGATGTTGACTTGCAATTCGTGGCGAAAGGCGGCCGTTGTTGTTGTTGTTGTGGCTCACTGATGAGCCCTTATGAGGACAAAACGTGGGTTTATGATGACTGCGAGTGCCGCGGTGTAATTTCGCTGTGGCTTTCAGCGGCGGTGTCATCGGGGGTGTTACCATGGGCGCTGCGAGCAGAAGCATCACACCGCAGGTGGTGGCACGGCCCCCAATCGCGTCCGACACCACCCCAGCGAGGATCCCACCTGCAACCACAACCGGCGCAACAAAACCACCGCATCGTCAGACATGACCAAGCAAGAGCATCACCTACAACTACAGAAACCGTGACAATATCAGACACCACCACACCAAGACATCACCTACAACTACAGAAACCCTGACAATATCAGACACCACCACATCAAGACACCACCAACAACGGCCATATCATCATAGAACATCACCTATATCTACTGCATTGCACTAACCACAACAACCACATCAGAGATTAGAGCATCACCCTGCAAGGTTCACAAATACTAACACAACAACAAGCACTACAACATATCAACAATGCAATGTGCCGGATCTCAACCTATCCAGAACAATACATACAACATACACTACAAAACACATCAATATCAACTACAACACATTACATATCACTATAGCAAGCACACCAACTCCAACCACCATACAACCACCACAGCTGTAACACAAACAACACATCCGAAATCCCTGTTGATATACCGTGAATTTCTCAACAACCAAGTTGCAGCAACACATAACAGCACTACCAAAAACAACACCTTCTATACAACCACATAAGGGATCACTACAATAACGACCACTAAACACATCAGTGTACAAACCCCGCTGCACAACACAAAGCCACACCACTGCATTTGTATCGTGTGTGCATTTAACATTACCCAAAATTCCTCCGACATCAAACAGAGTTGAAAGGTCACCGGCGGATTTTGAGTCAAAGTGAGCTGCAACGAAAAACGACATCATCAACGTCAACAACTTCACAGCCCCTTGAACGCGTACAATCAACATGATCATCACCGACTTCTACATTCCATCAATATCATGAGCTTCACCCATGTCACCATCGGTGGTAACATCATCGACGTAACCATCACCAA